>NW_020897915.1:1882942-1947824 GCF_003984885.1 Neopelma chrysocephalum
CTTTCCCTTTCCCTTTCCCTTTCCCTTTCCCTTTCCCTTTCCCTTTCTCTTATTTCCCTTTCCCCCATTCCCTTTCCCTTTCTCTTTCCCTTTCCTTTTTCCTGTCCCCTTTTTCTTCCCCTTTTCTCTTCCCCTTTCCCCTGTCCTCTTTCCCATTCCTTTGTCCCCTGTCCCCTTTTCCTTTCCCTTTTCTCTTTTTGTTTCCCTTTTCTCCTGCCCTTTCCCTGTCTTCTTCCCCTTTCCCTTGTCCCCATGTACCCCTGTCCCCTTTTTCTCTCCCTTTTCTCTTGCCACCTTTCCCCTGTTCCCATCCCTATTTGCAGAGCTGCAGGAGATTTGCAGAGGTTTCCTGCTCCTCTGGACAGTTGTCCCACAGCAGAAAGGAGGGATGGTGGTGGCTTTGCTGGGAACAGCCCCAGGGGACCACTGGATTCTGGGGATGGCAATGACCCGGGATACTGCAGGAAACAGGACCACTCTCAAAGCTTTCCAAAACTGATGCCTGAGGGGATCATTCCAAGATGATGAGCAGCTTCCTCCAGCAACCCCGGGGACCACTTGGCACAGCCCCTCAGCCAGGACATGGACTGTCCCTGCCTTCCCCAGGCACTGCCTGGTTTGCTGGATAAGCGCCAAGGACTCATCCTTAGGGATCTACGGGTCAATCCGGCCTCTGCGGGGCCCTTGGAGAGCCCTCACAGCTGGAAACGAGCACTTCCCAGCTCCAACTGGATGGAAAAGGTCTTTAGCAGAGGAAACAGCAGCTGCTCATGACAAATAACTGTCCTCTCGTGTGTACATCCCCTCCACATGACAAACCCCATCTCTCTCCAGCCGCTGCGTGGCCAAAGCTCTGGTAGCACGAATGTCCAGGGATAAACAGGCTCTCCAAACCATCCTGGAATGGCTTCATGTAAACAGTTACTTCTCTTTTTAACTCTGGTCAAAACCCTGCCTGCTTTGATGTCTCACATCTGTCCTGGCCCACACCATTTCCTCCCGCCCTCGCGACAACAGAGAGATCAAACCTTGTCCCCGCAGTGCTTGGGACAATGGGGTCCCACTAAATAGTGGATTTTACCCATCCCACTGCTGTGCTGCTTACTCAGCATCTTTCAGGTGCTTTCTAGGGTTGATATTAAAGTGCAGGTGAGAGCAGAGGGAGGAGGTTGGTGAGGAGAGTGGTGCTGGAGGGGATCTGGGGAGGGTGATGGATTCAGGGAGCTCTGGGGATGTCTCCCCACACCATTTCAGTGCTTCTAGGCAGAGGAAAAAGGGGCAGCAGGGAGCAAAGTCCTTCTTTTCTGCATCCCAGGGGATGCTGGAGGGTGAAAGGCTGGACATGCCCTGGCCCCCTGCACTGGCAGCCCAGAAACCTTCTGTGTCCTGGGCTCATCCCACAGCATGGGCAGCAGGGCGAGGGCCCCTCTGCCCCGCTCAGGTGAGATCCCACCTGTGCTCCAGCTCTGGGGTCCAACATCAGAAGGACTTGGAGCTGCTGGAGCAAATCCAGAGGAGAGCATGGAAATGTTCCAAGAGCTGGAGCCCCTCTGCTCTGGAGCCAGGCTGGGAGAGCTGGGGGTGTTCACCTGGAGAAGAGAAGGCTCCAGGGAGACCTGAGAGCCACTTCCAGTGCCAAAAGGGGCTCCAGGAGAGCTGGTGACTCTTTCACATTATTATTTCCCCTCTTTATTCCCTTTCTTAATTTCCCGGAGTTTCCCTGGTCAGTGTAGGGTGCTGAGGGAATGGCTGTGGGAGGGATGTAGTTCCCATGCTGGGAAGAGATGCTCCCAGAACATGGAGGGGAAACAGAGGTAAAGGAATCCCAGAATGGTTTGGGTTGGAAAGGGCCTTAAAGCTCATCTCATTCCAACCCCCTGCCATGGGACACCTCCCACTATCCCAGGCTGCTCCAAGCCCCGTCCAACCTGGCCTTGGACACTTCCAGGGGTGGGCACGTGCCAGACTTGTAGGACTGGAGTGCTGTTCTTTCGACCAGGGCAGGACCTCCCTGACAAACCGGATGCTCAGAAAAAACAAGCTTTTACAGGTGGTTTTTTCAGGGATTTTTCTTTTTCAACCACAAGTCTGACACCTCCCGCACCCGGGGGCGGCTCGGGGGGAACAGCAGCAAAACCAGAGCCACGGTACTGGAACACAAAACTCCATGTGCATTTATGGATTTACTTACTCAGAAACCCTGGGCCCTTCGCTCTCCTCCTCGCATGAGCTCAGCCCGTGAGGCTGCTGACCTAATAAAGGTCCTGTTTTGCCCTGATAAACGGGGTTTTGGGGTGAGGTCACAGGTCCAGCACGCGGGGCAGGGAGGCGAGAGATCCGTCCCGCTCCGCGATGCCCCAGAGCTTTTACGGCCTCTGTAAATGCCAGAGGCTTGACGTGAGTTTGACACTGTTTAGTCTCTTGTTTTTGGAGATTGAGCTCTCTTCAGGAACAGCACCAGCGCTGGCAGATGGGCGGCATTTCCCCGCGGATTTGCCGGGCGCGGATGTTTGCACATTTCAGGGAAATCCGGTTAAAAACAGCAGCTGGGCACGGGAAACCCTCGTGATTTCCAGGAGCGTCCCCAAACGCGTTGCCCACCTCGGGCTGTTAATCAGGGACCTGGTGTGCCCCTTCCAAACCTCTGGCACTCCGGCACAAACCTCGTGGCAAAGCCCGTGAGCGTCGGGAAAGCGCAATCCAGCCCTCCCTGTGGGATGCATCAGCTGGATGAGGGATATAAATTACCTCACACCTCATCTGGATGCTCTTAAGGGCGAGGACTTTCTCTGGGGGCGAGTGCCAGGCCCTCTGTGTGTGCACAAACAACAGTGGCCTTGGACACTCGTTCCCTCCCCGAGCTACAACAGCTGTATTTTTAGCTCCACGTCCCAGTCCAGTTGTAAAACTTTCCCTTGTTATGTTTTGAATCAGTTGTAGATCAGCTCTGAGCTCTGGCTGGATTTTTCCCAGCCTGTTGGTTGCCCCTTTGGTTGGTTTTCCTGTAGCAGAAGGAGGGGGGACCCTGGGGGGTTCTGCTCCATCTGGTCTTTCCCCTGGATGTGCCTTTGGCTCGAGGGGGACAGCAGGGACACATGGCTGCCCTTGTCATCCCAGTATCCAGTGCCATCCCCAGCATCCTCTGGCTCACCCTCATGGCTCACCTGGGAGGAGAAACAAGCAGCAGGAGAGCTGCACCTCCTTAGAATCCCAGAATCATGGAATGATTTGGGCTGGAAGGGACCTTAAAGCCAGTCTCATTCCAACTCCCTGCCGTGGACAAGGACACCTTCCACTAGACCAGGTTGTTCAGGTTGTTATTTTCCTGTCAGAGCAAGAGCAAAAAAGGATTGCCATGAGAAAATGACTCTCCCTGGGCACAGAGGGTCATATCCACAACAACAAAACCTTGTTAGGCCTGAGAAACTGAGAGTTTACGGTAGTTTGGGGAAAACTCACATGAGATCTTCTCCCCCCCTCTGCAATGCTGAAGCCAAAAGCCAGAAGGAAAACAATTATTACTCATACATTGCAAAAAAAAAAGCTTGAAAATTAAAAGTTCTGCTGGGAGAGCTGGGGATGTTCAGACTGGAGAAAGGGAGGCTTCCAGGGAGACCTTAGAGCACCTTCCAGTGCCTAAAGGGGCTCCAAGAGAGCTGGAGAGAGACTTTGGACAAGGGTCTGGAGGGACAGGACAAGGGGGAATGGCTTCCCACTGCCAGAGGGCAGGGTTAGATGGGATATTGGGAAGGAATTCTTCCCTGTGAGGGTGGTGAGGCCCTGGCACAGGTTGCCCAGAGAAGCTGTGGCTGCCCCATCCCTGGAAATGTCCAAGGCCAGGTTGGACGGGGCTTGGAGCAACCTGGTCTAGTGGAAGGTGTCCCTGCCCATGGCAGGAATATGCACTGAGATGGTCTTTAAGGTCCTTTTGGACCCAAACCATTCAGGGATTCTGCGGTTCTAAGAAAATCTGGCTGTGGAGAGGTAATTCTGCCACAGCCCTGCTGCTTCCGAGGTCTCACAATCCCTCATAATGACAGGGGACAGGCCACAGGTCGTTCATTTTGGGTCTCGTGTTGGGCACCACGCTCTGATTTTAAGCTCATGATGTTTGGGATACCAGAAACAACCCCCGGAAAAGGCTGATCCCCCTTTCAGAATGGGAGACGTGGGAGGATCTGAAGGACTCCAGGGAAAGGTTTCACATTAATACGTGACAACGCAGAGACAATGAAAAACCAGCTGCAAAAGCAGAAGGCAGCGACAGTAAAGCCAAATGTGCCCTTTCCCTGCACTCCAGTCACAGGGAATTGCCATCAGCTCCCACATCCAGTGCCATGGTTGCCCATGGCATCGCTGCAGGGCCCGTTTGGGAGCCCAGCCGTGCCATGTCCCCTGAAGTCACTTCCTTGCCTAATCCATTTAATCCAGTTTAACATCCATCACACCACACGCCCTCCCGGAGCCCGGGGAGATGGGCTCAGTGCCCGTCCTCTGCCCGGAAAGGCAGCTCTGCCTTCCTGCCAGACTCCCAAAGGGCCGGAGCAGCAATCCCAGCGGTGCTCCGCAGGGATGCCGGGCTTGGACACGCCACCACACACATCCCATCCTGTCCCATCCCATCCCAACCCCCACCCTCACAGACTGTCCCCAAACGTGCCCACGTCTGCTGATTCCCAGGAATGGGGTCAAGGGGCCAAAACAGCCAAAAACTGAGGGTCTCCTCCTTGCTGACAGCACAGAGATGTGGAGGAGATGTTCCAAACTATCCAGAGAAGGAGGGAGCGAGAGAAAAGCTCCCTTCCTTTCTTCTCTACTCTCCCAAAATGCCCATTTCCCAAAAATGCTTCATTGCATCACCCTAATTTCAAGTGTCCAAGGCCAGGTTGGACAGAGCTTGGAAAACCTGGGCTAGTGGAAGGTGTCCCTGACCACAGCAGGGGGTTGGAACTGGATGGGCTTTAAGATCCCCTCCAACCCAAACCATCCCATGATTCTATGGTATTTTCTGGAGGGGATCCCAATCCCCTGGGTCCCACAGGTCCCTGCTCCGTCTGGCACAGTGTGAAGTCCCTCTCCATGTTTCAGGAGTCTGGAGGGCAGCTGCTGCCATCCCATGTCCCCGAGGAGTGGCTTCTCCCTCGCTCCTCTTCAGCAGCTCCATTTCCAGACGCAAAGACCTGCCTGGTGCTTCCTTGTGCCAGAGCATTTCCGGTGTGGGAATAAAAAAACTCATTAAGGGCCTGCACAGACAACGAAACGACACTTTGTCATCTTGGATTTGAGCTGAGCACACGTCAGTGGGGATGATGAGAGTCAAATTAATTTGGCTTCTGTAATGGCTCCTGCGTGACGTTAATAAAAGCGGTGTTTTGTGGAGGATACAGAGAGATTCGTGGCCCTCCTTGTCCTCACAGAGCTCTAATTAAGGCCCTTTTCTCCTCTGGAATCAGAGAAGGAGGGCTGATGGTTTTTTGTTTTGTTTTGTTTTAGGGCTCTGGGGATATCCCCTACCCAGCAGCGCAGGATGTATCCCGAGGATGTAAAGGGACACGGGATGCAAAGGGACTTGGGTTTCACTGGGTTCTCTCCTTGCATGCACCAATTTTTCTTTTATTTTGCCATTAAATCTGATCCAAATCATTTCCTTGACCCCACTTGCCAGGACTGCTGTCCCTTATCGTTGGGAGAGCGACTCCCCTGCAGCAACAAGCAGATCCCAGTGGGTTGTCTCCCAGCCCCGTGTTTCCTGATGAGGAGCCATAAACCTCCCAGAAAAACAAGCAGCTGGCAATTAGTGGTCAGCAGCCGAGCTGGGGGCTGGCAGGAGTGAATCCTTGGAGTGGGAGCCACTTGGAGCATCCTGCCTGGGGTTTGCCCCCTGTGCTGCCGTGGATCCTGCTGGGCCCTCTTCCCACCGCTGTCACATTCCTTGGCATGCTGGTCTCTGCAGGATGTGACCCCCTTGGCATTTCCAACATTTTTCCCCTTTTTTAAAAAAACTTTTCTTTCTATCTTTTCCACCCCAGGCAGCCTTTCCCTCTGGCTTAGCAGAGAATTAGGCAACTGGTCCTGAAATTCCAGCGTGAGCAACCAGGTCATGACCGTTCGGATAAATAAAGCGTGAGGACCCACGGCTCTTCCCAAAGATTTTTGGCTCCTTTTCAAGCCAAGCACTCACTGAGACATAATGGGGAGGGGAGCACCAAACCCTGAACCCAGGAAGTGCCTTTGCTCCTGCCGTGTGCATGGATGGGGGAATAATTTGGGAAGGGGCAGTCGTGACCTCCGAGCGGTGGGTGGGACGCTGCCAATCCAGGGACGGATGATGACATTCCACTGGTGTGGGGAGCACCCCCAGCTTCACCCTTGTGTACAGGCACGTCTCTCAACCCCCTCCCTCCGAAATTCCAGCCCCTCCAAAACCCCCCCAGCCACGGGGTGCTGCCAAAAACCTGCCGGCGGGGCTTGAGCAACAGCAGCCCATGCCTGACCTCTGCCCACACGCATTTCGGAGGCCAGTAAACTTCCTGTGGATATTGGCTGCCTGACAGAAGTGACTGAAATATCTGCCTTTTCTTAGGGTGGGTATTTTTTGGCTTTGTGTTTTGATAACAGGTAGGAGCTTTGCCTGCTTTTCCCTGGCTGCGGGAGACGCAAGTCTTAGGGAAGAACTCAGGGGTTGGGGGTGTTTCTGCGGCTGGGGGGCAGAGGTGAGGTAAAAGTGTCATCACACGTCTCTAAAACACAGTTTATTTTCACTTTTTAGGAAAGTTGAGGCACCCATTTCCCCTACCAGCCTCTCCTTCTGCCCCCTCCCCCCCATTCCCATGGTTTCATCCCACGGATGCTCCAGGCAGGCGACACATTTCCTCCAGGAACCAGATCTACCCTGAGGTGCATCATAAGCACAAACCCACACATGACTCAGCAGGATCCTTTGAGAGACATTTATTATTTAAATAAGAACTATTTTTTTTCTTTTTTACATCATCTCAGTTCTTACACAGCAGAAAAGCTCCAAATCTTGGCACTTTTGGGCGTTCTGAGCAGAGCTGCAGCTCCCAAAATGAGACACCCCACTTGCAACAGCACAATGACACCGTGTGTTGGATGCTGCACAAACAGGAGCCACGAGACCCTCAGTGACCCCTGACGGTAGTAACAGCCTTGGAATGTGGGATTGGATGCTCCTCATCCCGGTGGGAGCCAGGTTAGAGTCCCAAAGATCAGGAGGCATCCCGCAAAACAAAATAGAGGCACTGGAGGACGCTGCCTCAATCCAGGATTGATGACCTGGATGATTTTGCATTTGGGTTTTGGGGTTTTTTTGTTTGTTTTATTGACATTTTTGTTTGGTTTTTATTTTGAGTAAAACTCGCAGAGAAGTGAATGCCCCAAAACCCACCAGCAGCATCACCCTGGCTGTGGGTGAAGCTCGTGGCTGTGACAGAAACCTCTCAATCCCTGGTCAGGCTCTTTATTCCCCTTGATGGCTCTTGCACAAACCACGAGGCAAAGGGAATTGCAAAATGGGTGCTGAGGAGGGGCTGCAGACTCTGCTCCATCACAGCATGAGGGAAGTGCCATAATTTGGCTTCTTCTCTGCCCCGGTGCCCCTCAGGGACCCCACCGGTGCTTAAAATCTCTGGGGTGGGGGACAGACAGACAGATAGATAGACAGACACATGCACAGAGATCTACACCTGAAAAAGTGCATTTCTCTAGGTAACTGGCCTATGAAAAAAAAGGGGGAATATCTGGGGGTACACTGCTCCTGTCGCTTCCTCTCCAATCCCTCGGGATCTGTGGGCAGAGATGGATGCTTGCAGCCACGATGGCCACCCAGCCCCACCTCCAGGAGCTGCCTGCGCCCCAAAACCACCTCAGGGACCTTTCTGGGAAGCACACCAGCAGGAAGCCCTGCTTCCCAACATCCCTCCCCAGCAGTAGTGTTATAGCAAAGCCCCCCATGCTTCACCCCCTGACCCTCCCACAGCGGGGCCGAACGGAGCCTTCCCCCTTTTCCGCCCCGTCTAAGGGTTACAGCTCTTCCCAGGTGTCCATCAGCCCTTCTGATCTTGTCCCACTGTAATTTTTTGCCCTGTGAGAAACCACACTGGCTTTCCAGAGGCTTCCCAGGCGACACCAGGCCCACACCAGGCCCACCCCGCAGCAGACACGTCTCTTTACGGGCCGTAAGGCAGAGCTTCCTTAACACCTGCCCGGTCTGTGCTTCACCTGGCAGGAGTCTCCTGGAATGGCTGATGGATCTTATGGCTCACAGGGGCCCAGCTGTGCCGCCAGTTTTGTCTTTGCAGGGCACGGAGTCCGGCTGCCCGGGAGCGTGGGGGTCACCTGGCAGCACAGCACCGAGCGCAGGAACCGCAGCACCGGCGGCCTCAGGATGGCGAAGACCCAGGGATCCACGATGGAATTGATGGAGAGGAACCTCAGGGCGAGCAGGTCCCACTCGTGCTCGCCCTCTTCCGTGATGAACTTGTTCATGTAGGCACGGATCTGCAAAAGCACGGGATCGTGGAGTGGTTTGGGTTGGAAGGGACCTTAAAGACCACCTCGTTCCAACCCCCTGCCATGGGCAGGGACACCTTCCACTAGCCCAGGTTGCTCCAAGCCCCATCCAACCTGGCCTGGAACACTTCCAGGGATGGGGCAGCCACAGCTTCTCTGGGCAACCTGTACCAAGGCCTTACCATCCACACAGTAAAGAATTTTTTCCCGAAATCCAATCTAACACTACTCTTTTTCTGTTTGAATCCATTCCCCCTTGTCCCGTCTCTCCAGGCCCTTGTAAATAGTCCCTCTCCATCTTTCTTGTAGCTCCCTTCAGGTACTGGGAGGCCACAATTAGGTCACCTGGGAGCTGTCTCTTTTTCAGGTTGTACAACCCTGATTCTCGCACATGGGATGAAACACCACGTGTGAGACGGAGAGGATGAGGGGTGCGGGACTGCTCCCGTCCTTCCCACAACGTGCCGACTCACAGCAGCCCTCGGGGCTTCCTGGAAGGGTGACTCAGCACTCCTTACTCACACGGGTCAGCTCACCACCCCCTCACTTCGGGGGCCAGGGGTTGCTTGGATGGGGGCGGGAAGCACGAGCATCCCTCCTCCGGCCGGGATCCGTTGGGTACCAC
Organism: Neopelma chrysocephalum; assembly: GCF_003984885.1. Taxonomy (NCBI): domain Eukaryota; kingdom Metazoa; phylum Chordata; class Aves; order Passeriformes; family Pipridae; genus Neopelma; species Neopelma chrysocephalum. The sequence continues at coordinate 1,892,100 of NW_020897915.1, forward strand.
CCGAGGATGGCGCATCCCAGGGCATGAGGTGGCCATGCTGCATTTCCAAGAGGTGTCCCGGGGTTTTTTTTTGTGGGGAAGGATTTTGTGGCCTGATGGGTTCGTGTGCTGGCTGCTCCTGGGAGGAGGGTGGTTGCTGTGGGCAGTCCCGGACAGCAGAGAAAGTGTCACCCCCAAGGAGGCACCGGCGGCGTTCGGTTTGAGACGCTGCCAAAACGCAGCCCAAACACAGCCCCACATGGGAGCTGGGCGACGGGAAAAGGGAAGCTGGCTCTGGATAAGGCTATATCTGCTACCACAGGGCCCGTGGGATCCCCGCCAGCGCCGCTTTCCCATCCCATCTGCCCCGAGCAGACTCACAGGGCTCTGTGCACGTGCCCCCCACCAAAGTGTTCCACTTTGTAACGACCACAGCAGCCAAGCCCGGGCTTTTTTTGGGACACGAAAACCGCTCAGGATGTGTGAGACCATTGTCAGGAGCTGAAGCATCTCTCAGGGCGTTCAGTCTGGCTCCTGGGATGCTCACGAGCATCCGAACATTACTCCTTTGCCCTAAAACCCCGGCAGCCTGGCTCAGCTGTACCCCGTGCTTATTTTCTTTTCCCTTAGGAAAATAAAGGGAGTATGAAGGGAAGGTAGAGTCTATTTAACACAGAATTAGCACTGGCTGCACTCCCAACCTTGGTGGGGTTCCCTTCTAATCGGAACAAAATGACCTCCTGTGGCAGGGGGTCACACACACACAGCCAGGGGATTGAGCTACTCCGGAGTCCAAGATGATCCCGGTGTAACACCATTTGGATGGATGAAAAGTGGCCCTTTGGAGGGGAAAGCCCCAAGCAGAGTCAGGGGACTCGATTTCTCCCCTTCCTCACTTGGTTGCGGGGGTTCAACCTTGGATTTCTGCTGGAAGCCTTGTACATGAATGGGGTGTGGGATGTGGGGACAACCCCTGCATCTCCAGCTCCATGCGCAGAACTCTGGGATAACTCATCCTACCAGCACAGATACTCACTGCCTCCATCCCAGGGCATCTCCTTCATCTCCACCTTTGGATGCTTAACTGATTGCTCTGCCATCCCTCACACCTCCACCAGGAGTGCCTGGCTCCTGGGAGCTGCAGTGATGCCGTGTGGTCCAGGTGATCCCCACCCTGGTGCCTGCCTGAGCCTGGCTGGCCTTGGAGCTTCCGTGGGGTGGGAGGGTACTTCTGGCACCTCATCCTTCTGCCATCTCATCCTCCTGCCACCCCATCCTCCTGACACTGGATCCTCCTGACACTCCATTCTCCTGCCACCCTGCGATCCTGACACCCCATCCTCCTTCCGGCACTGGGGATACAGGGAGCGATTTCCCACCACTCCCCAAGGGACGTGCAAACTGCCAAGAGTTCGTGGCCGAGCTGGGCTCTCCCAAGCTTCGGGAAGAGCAAAGCTTTGACCTCAACCCTTGGGATTTGGACAGCAGAGCTGGGGGCGAGCCTTACAAAGGGAAAGAGAGAAATGCGGGCGCTGGGCAGAGGGGACCCCACCCCGGGGGGTGGGAGAGGCGGCCGCACTCACCGTGAAGGGCAGGGAGCAGATGACGAAGGTGATGGTCATGATGGAGAGGAGGAGGAGGTGGTCGATCTCCTCGGCCATGGAGAACATGCGGCGGCCGCAGCCGGAGGCCGCGCGGGGCTGCTCGAGCGAGGCCACGCGGCGCGTCCGCTGCGCGCGGCGGTGCATGCGGGCCAGGTTCACGATCACGCTCAGGTTGCAGAGCAGCACGGCCAGGATGAGGAAGAGGAGCAGGGTGGCGTAGAGCAGCGAGAAGGCGACGTTCAGCCCGGCCGCCCCCCGGCCGCCGCGGCTCTGGTGGGAATCCAGGTGCATCTGGATGAAGCACCAGGTGCCGGGGCAGTACTGGACGTAGCGGCCGAAGCCCAGCAGGGGCAGGGAGCAGAAGGCGGCCGAGAAGGTGTAGATGGCGGGCAGGGCCACCAAGCCCGTGCGGGGGCTGAGGAAGCGCTCGTAGAAGTACGGCCGCCCCAGGGCCAGGCACCGCTCCAGCGCCATGGTGAAGAGGATGAGCATGGTGGCGAGGCCGAAGAAGCTCATGGCGAAGCCGAAGTAGAGGCAGATGTGCCCTCCCTGGGCCAGGGCGGTGAGGGTGAGGTTGCGGTGGTAGGACGCCAGGACGAAAGGGCTGACGGAGCAGGTGCCCAGCAGGTCGGTGACCACCAGGGCCAGCACCAGGACGTGGAAGAGCGAGGGCGGGCGCTGGCGGGGCCCGCGGCGGCCGTGCAGCAGCAGCCCCAGCGCCAGGAGGTTGCCCAGGAGCCCGGCCGAGAACATGAGGGCGCTGATCAGCGGGTGAGCCTTGGCCGGCAGCGCTGACCCGCCGCGCTCGCACTCCCGTCCCGTCCCGTTCATCCCTCCGCCGCCGCCGCCGCCGCACGACCGACTGCGCTGCCGCCCCCGGCACCGGCACCGGCACCGCCCGCCCCGACGGCACCGCCCTGCCCACCGCCCCCCGCCCCGCCCGCCGCCCCCGGCACCGCCCCGGCCCCGAGCGATGGACGGGAGGGGCGGCGGGAGACGCGCACGGACGAAACCCCGGCGGAGCGAGAGTCCCGGGGCCGGTCTGGGAGCCCCGGACACGGCCAGTCCCGGGGGGGAGTCCGAGAGTCCCGATGCCGCGCCGGCGGTCCCGGTGCGGCCCCAGGATCGCTGGTACTGCCCCAGTGCCGCTCCGAGAGTCCCGAAGCGCGCCCAGCTCCGGTGCCCGACCGGGAGCGCCTCGCGCGGCCATTCCCGGTGCCGGGATGGGAGCCCCGGAGCGGCTCCGGGAGTCCTTCGTGTACCCAGCCCCGGTGCCGGTTCGAGAGTCCCGGTACCGGTCCAGGAGCCCCGGTGCGGCTCCGAGAGCCCCAGGGCACAGCCAATCCCGGTGTGGGATCCAAGAACCCCGCATATGATCCCGGGAGGACCGGGAGCACCTCGAATGGCCAGTCCCCAGCCAGTCTGAGAGTCCCAGTACTGCTCCAGGAGTCCCAGTGCTAATCCGGGAGCCCCTTTCATGTCCAGCCTCAGTCCTTACATGGCTGTGGGAGCCCCAGCACCAAGGTAGCCCTGGTGCTGATCTGGGAGCCCAGTGCCACGGCCAGCCCTGGTACCAGCCCAGGAGCTCCACAGCCAGCCCTGGGCTGGTCTGGGAGTCCCAGTGCTGTTCCAGGACCTCCAAGGCACAGCCAGCCCCGGTGCTGACCCAAGGACCCCAAAGCACTGTAAGCCCCACCGCCACCTTCCCCATTCTGGTGTGGGTCTACCAGGGACACCCAGCTGAAACCAGTCTGTGTGGGAAGTTCCCACGGCCCCAGAGCTGCCTGGAGCCCATGGAGAACTCCCTGCCCCATGGCTGGCACCATGCCATGTCCCAGTTGTCCCCCCCTCTTATATGTCATCAGAGCTCCCCATGTGAGTGCAGCCTGCAGCTGGTGCCTGGCCGTGACCTTAAAGACTGTCATGTTCCACCGTGGGCAGGGACACCTTCCACCATCCCAGGTTGCTCCAAGCCCCCTCCAACCTGGCCTTGAACACTTCCAGGGATGGGACACCCACATGCTCAAGCCCACAGGTCTTGGATGCTCTTTTGATCTTTCAGGACACCAGCCCTCACTCAAGCTGCCCTTTATTTAAGCAGCTGGTGCTTCACAGGTTATTTCCAGACCCCTCAAGTGCAGAAAGTCTTTCACCTCCCCTGGCCCTGGGACTATTCCAGCAGCTGCAACTACTTCATTTTTCATTTACTCAGCACACCTCGTCCCCCAAACCACAGCGAAACGCTGTGGCATCCACGACTGCAGCACAGATACGGCAGGTGGAGGCCACAAGTGCGTTTTTGGCTGTTATTTTTAAAACCTTGCTTTTGTAACAGGAACTTCGCACAGGAAACGGGGTGCACAGCAAACTCCAGGGCTGTGGTTTGTGACAGCACCTCCATTTCCGAGGGGCCATTGCTAGTCCTGGCTTTGGTTTCTTCTCCCACACGGCTCAAAGGCTTCTTCAGCGGGGTGGGGAGGATGAGCTGTCACCTCACGGGTGGCAGGGCCACCACAGCTTCAGCCCTCCCTGTTCTCATGGCCAAAGCAATGAGTGAGATGGAGGGGATGGTGTTTTAGCCATCCCAGACTAATCCTGCACTCAGGTAGGCCAGGAAAACACACATCCCAGGAGCTCTCCTATCCCCCCTCCCAGCCCTGTGGAACTGATCCAGCAGATCCACCAAAGCACATGGACACATCCAATGGTGGGAGACATCCTGTTGGCTTCCCGAGGGCTGGATGGGACCCTGGCATGCTCAGCCTTCTGTGGCATCCACAAATTCAGGTTAAGAAAGGAGCTGAGGCCGAATCCTGTCCTGATCCATCCACACAGCTCCAATCCGCACGCCTGGAGACCTTTTCCGAGCAGTAGGCATCCCGTAGGGGGGTTGCTCCAAGGCTTTTCCCAGCCTCCCTCTCCTTTCTGGTGCTCCGTGTCACAGCTCAGGAAGGGGTTTTGGCTTCTCCTGGAGCTCATTTTCCTGGCAGCTAATGGAGCCTTAAATACCCATCTGGGGCTTCGGGCTTCTCAGCTGACAGTTGTCTCTGATGGGATTTTTTTGCAATAATAGGAAAATTGATGGGCTTTTGTTTTTTTATTCCCCCTTCTGAGCTCAAAACCAGGAACAAACCGCTTGGTACAATTTGTTCATGTCTTGGGAAGTGTTTGTTTTCTTCCTTTGCTTCCATGTTTAGCTCATGTGTCTTGCCCCTAACAATGTCCATATAGAATCCTAGAACTGTTTACGTTGGAAAAGCCCTCCAAGATCACCCAGCCCAACCATTCCCCCAGCACTTCCAAGGCCACCACTGACCCATGTCCTCAAGTGCCACATCCACATGGCTTTTAAATCTCTCCAGGGATGAGGACTCCACCATTGCCCTGGGCAGCCTGTGCCAGGGCTGGACAACCTTTTCCACAAGGAAATTTTCCATAATATCCAACCTAAACCTTCCCTGGTGCAATTTGAGGCCGTTTCTTCTTGTCCTGTCACTTGTCAGTCAGAAGAAGAGCCCAGCCCCCGCCGGCTCCCCCCTCCTGTCAGGGGGTTGCAGAGCCAGAAGGTCCCCCCTGAGCCTCCTTTTCTCCAGGCTGAGCCCTCCCAGCTCCATCAACTGCTCCTGGTGCTCCAGACCCTTCCCCAGCTCTGTTCCCTTCTCTGGACATGCTCCAGCACCTCATACATCCTCCCAAGGGTCATTGGCGTTGTTTTCCCTAAGAGAAGATTTCCTGGGTGGGCCCAGTTGGAGAAAACACTCTGGGTTTATAGGAAAGCTTCATGAATTTCACATAGAGCACTCAACCTCTGGAGTTTGCTACCTGCGGCTGGGAGGGTGTTGGGATCCTGCTCCATCCCTGGTGGGTTTTAAAGGATGGCTGTGGCACTGTGGACATGGAAGGGACCAGCCCTCCTGTGCAGGACAGGGTGGACTGGATGGGTGGATTTCAACTCTTTTAAACCAAAACCCATCTGACTCGTTTTTAGCAAAGCCAGACATCATTTTTCTTACCAAGCCTTCCCATCCCCGTCCCTTATCTCATGCCAACAGCCTCACTCACTCCCCTGGCAAAACAGGCCAGGGTTTCGGTGCCTTGGCTTGCTATCCATGGGTTAAAAAATAATTCAACCCACTTATGGGCTGGTTGTGCCTCACAGCCCTGGCTGGGGTGCCTGGCAGCCCCAGCACTGCTGCCTGCCCAGGCACGTGCCTTCCTGCTTCCAGAATAGCTGAAAAATGCAGGCAGACAATAATAATAAAAAAAAAAAAAAAAAAAATGAGCTCTTTGCAAGAACCAAACAATTTGTCGGGAAATGAGCTTGTGCAAAGTTGTGCCTGGATCTCGTGAGCTGAAAAAAACCCCAGTCTGTCCAGAAAAGGAGAGGGATGCAGGGGGGAGGTGATGCTGGTGGCACCGGTGGCAGCGAGGGACGAGGCAGCTGGCAGTGCTGGAAGGTGGCAGGGACATAAAACGGGCTCCAAAAAGAGCTCTGTTGGGGCGAGACACATCCTCGAGCTGAGCAGCGTTTCTTTATTGCCTCCATTAAGCATCAGGTCCATCCCTTCGGGAACGGCTGGGAGCGATCTGGCAAGGAGGGGTCCCGTGGGGAATGACTGAGCAGTGCAAGGAGCCTGGGAGGAGGATGGGATCAGAGAGGGCTCCACAGCAGCTGTCACCTCTTTGGCTGGCGATCCCTGAGCCCCTGGGCTTTTTTGGTTCTTATTTAGCAACATTTACAAACCGAACCGCGCGTCGTCGGGATTTTTTATTTCAATTTTAACTTGATTTTTAATTTATTTTCCTTTTATTTTCGTTTTTTTTCCCAAGCTCAGCAAGAAGAAGGGGGATCTAAGCTTTGACATAACCCCCGAACCATATACGTTTGGGCACTAAAAAATCGTCTTGCCCAAGGGACCGATTCGGGGTCGAGAACATCCGTCGCCTCCTTGCTCCTCGTGCTCAGGCCGGCTGGGAGCGCAGTCCTGGCCGGGGACGTGCTGCCATCTCTGGAGAGGACGGGGTACGGCAGTCCCGGGCCCCAGGAACGTCGAGGAGCGATGATTTCTCTGCTGGGAGGCCGCCCTGGCGCGCAGCCCCGAGCACAAACCCCGTTGGCTGCGGCCGGCGCTTGGCTTGCCCGGAGGCAACAGTGGCCGGCTGGAGACTCCAGGTCTGCTCCCACAGCAGGCAGGACACCAGGAAGGGCAGAATTCTCACTGAAAGTGCTACCCAAGCGTGTCAAGGTCACTGGGACTTGCACGGTCCCAGCTGGGACACAGGGATGCTGCAGGGACAGGAGGGTCACCCTGACAGCCTGCAAACCCCCACTGCGCTCGTGGCTCCAGGATTTGTTCCCTGTGATGATAAACTCATGGATGGGCCAGAGACCGTGGTGTTTGCACCATTTTAGGGCTCAGATGGAGTCTATTCTTTCACCTTCATAAAGAACTTGCTTTGTTTTGTGTTGATTTAATTACTGCTCTCCATGGGTCATGGTTACCCTGAGCTCTGAATACACATATCGTGGGGAAGAGACTTTTCCTGGGATAGGGACCTTTCCTGGGACAGGGACCTTTTCTGGGGCAGGCACCTTTTTTGGGGCAGGGGCCTCTCCTGAAGCCTCTCTGGGAGTGAATCCTTGCTGGGATCATGGGCAGATGATGCCCTGTCCCAGTCTGGGCACACACAGAGCACCCACAGCTCACGCTAATTGTTGGATCAATGATCTTGGAGGTCTTTTCCACCTTAACAATTCTGTGATTCTGTGTTGCTGAACACTCCCAGCCTGGCCATGCCTGGTCCATCTATCCTGAGGGGAGCAGGGATCTGTACAGTGAAGGAGACCTCACGTTAGGGGGGATGACAGCAAGGTTTTCCAGAACCATTATCTCATCTGGCCACGGTGGAACAGGTCCAGGGAAAGCCACGGCGCAGGCTCAGAGCTGTTGACTCTGTAGCCCCACGTGAGCCATCTGCAAGTCAATACCAAGCCAGTAACATGAAACCAGTGCCTGAACCAACCCTCGCTTCATTTCTTTCTCCTTAGAAAACCCTGAGGAGAGACATCAGCTTGAAGGTCCACCCAGAACATCCCCAAACAAAGCTCTTCCCTTTCCCCCAGCTGGGAAAACCTGGCTGATCAAACAGCCAGAGCCAACCCAAGCAGGTCACCTCCAAAATGCCCCAAGATAGAGTTCCTTCCTTCAAAAGCAGAATCTATTTGACACCAAGAGTAAATATCACGTGAGAGCGGGCAGGAACACGGCTACACCTTGCAAGGCTTAACTAAATAGAGGGAAATATTCTCCCTGTCTCCTCCAAGGACACCAAGCAGTTGGTCATCATAATTTTTTTGGCCTAAATGGCCACTTGAGGCAGATATTAAACCCAGTTAATACGTGTGGTTGAGGGGAAATGGACCTTTCATTAAAATGATCGTTCGTCTGCACGCTTGCACCGAGAGCTCGTACCAGGCTCTGTGTTCTCTCAATTATTGCTATTATTAAGGCTTGGGATGATCATAAATACTGAATTAAAATAATTACAGCAGGACAGGTACATCTGAGTAACACAAACGCAACAGCAGCGCTTGGAGGAATCGATTTTCCAGAGAAGAGCAAGATAAGGGCAGGGAAACCACAGCCCTGCTCAGGGGATATGGAGGATCCTGATGGGCATCCCAGAGAGAGACCCTCCCTGCCCTCCGGCTCCTCGTCACACCAGGAGCTGCTGCTCGACTTTCGGAGTCTCCACGCCCCCAAAGGCTCCCTCACACCCCTCACCCAGTCCGGGGACACCCCAAACCAGCTCCAGATAACCCCCCTTGGCACGGAAGGGGATCACGCACGGGACGAGGCGATGGAACAGGGCTCTGAACCACTTTATTCGACGGGGACACACACACAGTTCTCCTCCCTGCGTGTCCTCCCTGCCCTGAAGCCACACGCCGAACCCCTCCTGCTTTCCCGGAGCCGGGCGCTCCCCAAACCCTCCACAAAGCGCTGCTGCTCGGAAAATTCACAGGTTACCCGGGAGCCCCGCCCCGGTTCCTCTCCCGGGGCGAAACGCAGCCTGGGGAGGGGACAGAAACCCTTCGCAGCGCCCCTCGCCGCGAGCTGGACGCTCTGTCCCTCCCTGCCACAGCCCTGTGCCGCCTCGGGATGCTCCAGGGCAGGAATGGGGGGCCGAAGGCTCCTCATCCTCACCAGCAGCCGCCGGCTTCTGCCGGAGCCACATCTCAGGGGATGCCGAGCTGCGGCGGGTCTGTCCTGCGCCAGCCTGGGGGACAGAACTGGCCGTCACCACCCGGGTCGGAGCCTTTCAGGCTGGATTTGCGGTAGTGGAGCCTCCGGCAAACCCTGCGGACGAACGAGCGGAACACGGAGGTGCGGAAGATGATGAAGACCCAGGGATCCACGATGGAGTTCACGGAGAGGAACCGCAGGGCACTGAGGTCGGCGTTCTCGTTGATGTCGGCGGCGAAGGCCCCCATGTACGCCCGGATCTGGCAAAGGAATCAAGGAAGCAGGGAAAAATTAGGGAAGATCTTGCTACAGCCATAAAAAAAAAAAATCCCTGCGGGGGCAGGAAAAGAAGTTTTAACCCCTCGATACCCCTACACATCACACCAGCACGTGTTGTGGGTTGCAGATCCGACCGGGAGCTGGGGCTGGATCACGGCTGGTTATGGCACAGGGATTCCATGTCAGGGCCAGGATGTTAGAGCTGGAGAGTGGGATTGTTTCATGGATGAAGGAAGCATTCAGCCTCCACGGGTTGCAGCAGTGGGTGCTGGTTGGGGCACCCCACTCGTGCTGCCCCCGCTGCTGTGGATGCTGGACTCAGGATCCGTTGGATAACTTGGCAGGGATTCACCCTGATTGATTGAGAATCTTGGCAGGGATTCACCCCGGGGGTTTGGGAAATACGGGGCTTTCACTGAGGTGATCACAAAACCAGTATGAGCCAGTTGTGCCAGGGCTGCTGGCGGCTGATGTGTCACTGTTTTGATTCCAGAGGTGATAGAGAGCACAGGAAAAGGAGGTGGCAGTTGTCACCAAGGGCAGTGGCAGCACCTGCAGATCCAACCCCCACCCTGTGGCACTGGCTCTGCCTACAGAGGGTGATGCCAAAGTGGGGCTGCAGGATCCGGCCCCAGGAGCTGGAGGGGGGCAACAAGAACTCTCTCATGCTGGGGGGTCTCCCATCCCCACCCCACTAATGGGAGCCCCATTCCTGAGGGAGAAATGGGAGGATTTCAGAGGGTGTTTCCCCCAGGTCATGAAATCCGGTGCAGTTCAAAGGGTTTGCTCAGCATCTTTGGGACAGGGGGCTGGGAATGGGGGGGATTACTGAAGGGACTAATGCAATGAACTGACATCCCCCCAAAACTTAACCACCTCTGGGGCAGCCCCAGAGGAACAGAAGGGTGGTGATGGAAGGGGTGGGTGGGTGTTGTTCCAATGGAGTTAAAGCAGCAAGGAGATCCCTGTGGGGGGACGGGGGACCCTCCAATGAGACCAAAACAATTACCTGACCCCCCTCAAACACCTCTGGGACAGAGTGGTGGTGATGGGAGGGGTTATTCCAGGAGGGTTAAAGTACTCTGGGGACAGAGGGCTGAGAGTGGGTATTCTGGGGGGGCAATGGAATGACCTGACCCTCCCCAGGGCAGAGTTGGGTTGGATGAGGGGTATTCCAAGAAAGTTTGAGCAATAAGTCAACCCCCAGGACAGGGCCGTGGGGGTGTTGTGGTTATTCCAGCAGGACTAAAGCAATGAATTAACCACTCCCATCCCAGGACAGGATGTTATTCCAGGGGGGTTAGAGCAACAGCCACATCCCTGGGTCAGGGTGGGGGACACTCAGAGAGGAGGAGAAGTAATTTCCTGACCCCCCTGGCACCTCTGGCACAGAGTGATGGTGACGGAGGGGGGGGTTATTCCATTGGGTTTAAAGCAATAAATTAAGGACTGGAGACACGCTGTTGGTGTTGAGGGTGGGCAGCATCCCAGAATGGGATAGTGGTGCCAGGAGGGCTTATTCCAAGGGCATTAAAGCAGTAACCTGAACTTTGGAGACAGGGTTATTCAGAGGGGACTAAGGCAATGAACTCCCGACACCTCTGGGTGCGGGTGGTGGTGCCAGGGTTTATTCCAAGGACCTAAACACACGGCCTGACCCCCCCAGGAGTGGGTGGTGATGACGTGGGGGTTATTCCAAGGGATTTTAGGCAAGTCTGTGGCCAGAGTGTGGGAGTATTTAGAGGGGTACAAAGTATTGCCCTGAGACCCCAGAAGCAGGGGGTGGTGCCAGGTTTTATTCCAAAGGGAAAAACCAACAGCTTGACCGCCCCCAGGACTGAGTGATACTGGGGGGGGGGCAAGGGGGAAGTTTGTTGTAAGGGGTTTTAGGCAACAGCCTGACCCCCATGGACAGCGTGAGGGGCTATTCCAAGGGGGCCAAATCAACAATCCGACCTCCCTGGGAGGAGGTGGTGGTGAGGAAGGATTGTTTCCCAAGGGAGTTAACCTGGGGAAGGGGTGGCAGGTATTTGGGGGGCGGAGGGGGGGGGGGGGGGAAATCAACCACCCGAGCTCTCAGGGGCACAGGAAGGGGCTGAGACCGGCAAGGAGGGGGAGTGGGTGTCTTCAGGAGGAGGGGGGCCGCCGGGATTACTCACGATGAGCGGCAGGGAGCAGACGGTGAAGAGGACGGTCATGAGCCCGAGCAGGACGAGGTGGTCGAGCTCCTCCATGCGGGGGGCGGCGGCGGCGGCGGCGGCGGCGGCGGCGGGGGGGGCCCCTCTGCGGGGCTGCCGCCGGGCCATGCCGTACAGGTGCCTCATGCTGCTCACGTTGCAGGCGCCGATGGCCAGCACCAGCAGCCCCATGAGGCCGGCGTAGAGCACGGGGAAGCCCAGCTCCCGCGGGCCCCCGCCGGCCATGCGGATGAAGCACCACGTGCCCGGGCAGTACTGGATGGGCACCCCGAAGCCCAGCAGCGGCAGGGCGCAGAACAGGGCGCACAGCCCGGCCGCCGCCGGCCCCAGCGTGACGCCCAGCCGGCGGGTGAGGTGCCGCCGGTAGAAGTAGGGGTGCCCCAGGGAGAGCCAGCACTCCAGCGCCATGGCCAGCAGCAGCAGGGTGGGGGCCAGCCCGAAGAAGGCCATGAGGAAGGCGAAGAGCTGGCAGAGGACGCCCGGCTCGTCCTCGCCGCGCCCGCCCGGCCCCAGCTCGCTGAGGCTGCGGTTGTAGGCGTAGGCGGCCAGCACGATGGGGCTGAGCAGGCACTTGCCCAGCAGGTCGGTGACGGCCAGCACGGTCACCAGCACGTAGAACGCCGAGACCCGCGGCGGGCGGCCCCCGGGCGACCGGGAGCGCCGCCGGTGCTGGCCCAGCAGCAGCAAGGCCAGGACGTTCCCCAAAAGCCCGGCGGCGAACAGCACCGAGCTGGGCACCGCCGACTGCCCGCTCTCGATGTAGCGGCTGCTGCGGCACTGGTAGCCCTTCGCCTCCATCGGGATGGCCCGCGCCGGGATGCGCCGCAGCGGGACGGGATGTCCCGTTCCGCGTTGGGATGTCCCGCTCCGCACTGGACCGAGTGGGATGGATGTCCCGCACCGCACCGGGATGGGATGATGTCCCGCACTGTCGCGGGATGGAATGGATGTCCCGCACCGCCACGAGATAGGCTGGATGTCCCGCAGCGGGATGGGGTGGATGTCCCGCACCGCACCGCGCCGCGGCTGCCGGCGGCGACTGTCCCGGCGGGGCGGGCGGCCCCCGCGGAGAGAGGGAGGGAGGAGGGAGAAGGAGGAGGAGGGAGAAGGGAAGGAGGTGCGGTACAGCCGGGCACGGCCCCCGGGACGGCCCCTTCTCGCCGCCCGGCCCGCCCCGGCCGTCGGAGCGCGGCTGCGGGGAGGGGGGATGCGCTGCTCCCCCAGGAGAGCCGCGGCTCCCGAGAAGAGGGGAGGGGAAGGGGCCGGGGGGGAGTGCCGGGGGGGGTGCGGGGGAGGGGCTCTGGGATGAGACACTGGAAGGGAGGGAGTTGGAGCTGAGCCCCTCTGGAGCGGGGAGTGCCAGAAAGGGGACGGGGCTGAGCCCCGGGGGTGGTCACGGGTAAGGGAGTTGGGTCCAAGGACGGGGCGGGGAGTTATCGGTAAAGGGGGCTGAGACTTTAGGGGGGTGACAGAGGGCAGGGGGCTGGGGCTGAGCCCCCAGGAGGTAAAACAGGGCAGGGGGCTGAGGCACCCTGGGGGTGTCACAGGGCTTGGAGCAACCTGGTCTAGTGGAAAGTGTCCCTGCCCATGGCAGGGGGATTGGAACTGGATGATCTTTCGGGTCCCTTCCACCCCAAACCAGCCTGTGATTCTATGACATGATTCAACCCGACCAGGTACCACTTCTACCTGCACCTCATCCCACACACCTGCCGTGTGGTGGTACCTCTGTCCACGTCAGTGCTCCTCTGTCCCATCAGCAAAATGCAGGAAAAGCCCCCAGAGCTTCTTCCAGGAAAAGCAGAGGCCTTTCTAACCACAGAAACTCCACTGCACGACACACACACCACCTTGCAGGATGCATGTGATGATGAATAAGCATGAAACCCTGTCTGTCTGCTTTCAGACCCCTCTTTGCTATGCTGGGTGAGTGTACACGAAGCACAGGGAAGTATCAAGATGACAGGAGGGGTGGGAAAGGAAGTCCAAGGGGCCAGACATCAGCATGGCATGTTTTAGTGATAGGCTGCAGTTCTTACACTGTGTGAAGGGAACTCGTGACTTCTCTGGCAGAGAGGGCAGGGACTGTTTGTGGCTGTGCCAGTGAAAGTCCCAGTTCTGGAAGGTAAAACTCGTTGCGGCTCAGCTCTGGACAACGGTTGGTGTTGAAGTGCTGCCCTCACTAGGGCTGAATGTGAACCCAGTAGCTGCTTCCTGCCTGGGCCCCGGGGGAGAGGAAATTCAGCCAGCCTTGGGAAGGAATCCGAGTGATATCCCCCAAAATGATGCCTGGAAAACACACCCTCTGCCTTCTTTAGCTGGCCCAGCACCCCGGGTCCTGGAGCAGCACCTACCAACTGCTGTCTGCTCCCTGTGGTGATCCCAGAAGTGGGGAGCAGGGGGAAGATGTGGTGGGATCCCTCAGGTTTTCCCCAAGGTGAAGATTGGGAAGCAGACCTCTGGAGAGGTGATTTACCAGGAGGACAATGCCTGTCCTGATCCCTGGAGTAGTTAGTGCCAGCCCTGCTGCAGTGCTCCAAGTGCCAGGGAGGATGCATTGGCACAGGTTGCCCAGAGAAGCTGTGGCTGCCCCATCCCTGGAAGTGTTCAGGGCCAGGTTGGATGGGGCTTGGAGCAACCTGGGATAGTGGGAGGTGTCCCTGGCCATGGCAGGGGTATAGAATGAGATGGGCTTTAAGGTCCCTCCCATCCCAAACCATTCTGAGATTCTGTGGTGATCCCAGGGATGTGCTGCCAGCTGAGCACTGACACTTCACACTCCAGCATCTCTTTTGATGGGGAAGAGACACAAGTGCTGGGTGTCTCCACCACCACTGGGAAGTTCCTTGACAGCCACCAGAAGGCCAAATTCAGCAGAAATGGGTTGCTTGATGAGAGGAGGAGGAAGAACTGTGACAAAAATAGCCCCTTTTGGAAGTGGGTGTTGCCCCTTGTTGCACCATCTGTGGCTGGAAACTCCAAAGGACCAGGTGATGTTGCTGTTCCTGTCCTTGCACTGCTCGATGGGGAAAGCCTGGCATGGAGAAGGCTTTTTGGGACTATCTGGCCATGCCTCCAAGGCACTGGGTACAGGCACAGAGGCAGCCACGCAGGGCAGATGTGGCTGGGGGTGTCAGAGCAGCCTGGCAGGGGCAGGCTTTCACCTGATCCCAATTCCTTCCCCGGCTGCTGGAGGGTCTGACGCTGAGCACAGCTGGCCACAGTGACCATCCTCCTCTGTGGTGAGGGATGGATCCCCCTCGGAGCCGGGATAGGTGTTCAGCCGGGGGTGGAACCGCAGACATGTCCCTCCTCCACCTCCCCGGGGAGAGAACCCAGCGTGGGCAGCCAGATGCACCGCGTCCCCTTTGCTTTGGGTTCATTTGCATAAACTGCAGCTATTTGGGGAGGGGAAAACGATTTTGAGAGAGTCTCATCACCCCGTATGACGAATCCCTCCCGTTCGTCACGCTTCCGACGTGACCCCCTTCTCGCCGGTCACATTCCAGAATAAAAACAGCCCAAAGCGGAAGAAAGAGCAGCCACAAACCCCAGAAACAAATGAGGAGCTGGAAAAACTTGAAGAACCCACAAGGAATTTTAGTTGTTTGGGGTTTTTTTCCAAAGCTTTTGCTGGCTCCCTACGGCTTCTCCTCGCCAGCCAGCGGTGAGGGTGGAGAAAGGGTGCCTATTCCACCGCTTTTCCCTGTTATTGCCAAGCCAGGCTATTCCCAAAGAGCCGCTGCTGCCCGGAGAAGCCGCGTCCGCCTGCTCTTTGTCAGCGGCACAGCCCGGGGCGGCCGCGCTGGGATTTTCTCGCCTTCCTCCAGCTCAGCGCTCCCTTTGGAAGTGTTTGTGGCAGTGTCTGAATAACCTAATTTAGAGCTCGTTAGACGCGGAGGGTTTTGGCAGCGGCGGGAGCCGGATGGAGGGATGCGACTGGCCGGGAACGGCGGCTTTGGCAGCTCGTCCTGGATATTCGCACGCGGAGCAAACAAGGCTGGGATAGTCCTGCGGAGAAGAGCCAAGCTCTCCCCTCCCCGGGAGCACTGGATTAACACCGGCTGGTGCTTCCTCACTCATCCCAGCCTTTCTCCCCTTCTTGGGAACCAGAGCATCGCTTTCCCCTCCCCAAGTGTCCTTTCCCACGTCTTCCCCAGCTCCGGTTTCCCCAGACTAAACACCCACCAGGCTTTAAGCCTTTCACTCTTTCCAGGCGGCGGGATTTGGGGATTCACAGCTCCCCAGAGTGGGCGGGTGGGTGTTCCCGTTGTCCAAATGATGCACTGACAGGTTGGGGAGGCACCCGGGGTCCCGTGTCCTGGGATCGGAGCACAGGGATGGGGAACCCCCACGGTGGTGATACCCCGGCGTTTTTCCTCGGAGAATTGTGGGATTTCTTTGCTGGGAAGATGCACCTGGCATCTTAAACACACCCAAATATCCTGATTTAAATTGACAGGTAGAGGCAGGTCTGGCCTCTGTGTCCCTCCATCCTGACTGTGACAGTGTCCCCAGGAGAGGGGAGTTTTGGGGGGCTGCTCGGTCCCTCGGATTTGGGAAGACAACAGACCCGCTCTGAGTCACCGGGTGAAATCCCGCCGATTGTTTCCAGCTGCGCTGTTGCAGCGGGCTCGTCCCAGAGGAGAAAATAGCCCTTGGGAAGCTGGGAATTCTGCCGAGAGCTGCGGGCCCATCCCATGGAGGGTCCAGGGGCTGCAGCCACCTCCTCCCGCTGCGTTTCAGGGGGCTGCATCCTGCCAGGTCTGCCAAAGGGAGGAAAACAACGGGAAAGAAAGCAGCCCTGGGGTGGGAAGGCGTTGGGCAGGAAGGGGGCTATGGAGCAACGCTTCTCAGTTGCACAAGCCCTGCCCGGAGCGGGGTTTGTCCCAGCCGTGGGATGACCGGAACGGGCAAGGAAAGTGGTTTGGGCTCGGTGGCGTTTCCAGCGCAACCAAGGGAGGGTCACGGGGCGGGTGCACGGGTGGGAGTAGGGAGGGTGCCGGTGGGTGCAGGGAGTGAGGGGAGAGGGCTTGGGATCAGGGCACCGGGAGGGAGAGCAGGAGGGGATCACTCCTGGGATGGGGAGGAAGCGTGGGTTGAAGGGGGAGAGGGAAGGAAAGAAGGAAAGGAAATTTCAGGAAAGGAAAAGAAATTTCAGGAAAGGAAAGGAAATTTCAGGAAGGGAAGGGAAAGGAAGGGGAAAAGGAAAGAAAAGGAAAAAGGAAAGAGGAAAGGAAAGGGAAAATGAAAGGAAGGAGGAAAGGAGGCACCTGTGCGTGTGTGAGTGTTCAGGTGTGTGTGTGTCTGGGCTGTCTCTGATCATCACTTGTGGGTGCCGGGCTGTGCCACCCGTGGGTGTGAGCAGGGATCACCGGGGGGTGCGGGGGCACAGCGAGGGGTCCCGCTGCTCCGTGGGAGCGTGTCCCGGTCCGTGGAAGCGTGTCCCGGTGCGCAGCCCCGCGCGGGCGGCAGGCGGCGGCAGCGGGCAGCCGGGATCGCTGGAATCGCCGGGATGCGGGACCTGGTCCCGCTCCCCGCCCCATCCCCGCCCATCCCATCCTTCCCCGCCCATCCCATCCTTCCCCGCCCGGCAGCGCTGCCGAGCGCTGCCCGACTTATCCCGCAGCCGCAGCTCCTTGGCCTCCCTCCTCTCCTTCTTTTCTTCCTCTTTCTCTCTTTATTCCTTCTCTGCTCTTGGGAGACCCCACCTGCAGAGCTGCCTCCAGCTCTGGGGAACAACAGCAGAAGGATGTGGAGCTGCTGGAGCGAGTTCAGAGGAGGCCACGGAGATGCTCCAAAAGCTGGAGCCCCTCTGCTCTGGAGACAGGCTGGGAGAGCTGGGAGGGTTCACCTGGAAAAGAGAAGGCTCCAGGGAGACCTGAGAGTCCCTTCCAATGCCTAAAGGGGCTCCAGGAGAGCTGGAGAGGGACTGGGGACAAGGGCCTGGAGTGACAGGACAAGGGGGAATGGCTTCCCACTGCCAGAGGGCAGGGTCAGATGGGATATTGGGAAGGAATTCTTGGCTGTGAGGGTGGGGAGGCCCTGGCACAGGTTGCCCAGAGAAGCTGTGGCTGCCCCATCCCTGAAAGTGTTGAAGGCCAGACTGGACAAGACTTTTAGACACCTGGGACAGTGGAAGGTGTCCCCGTCCATGGCAGGAGGTGGAATTGGATGAGCTTTAAGGTCCCTTCCAATCCAAACCCTTCTAGGATTCTATGGTCCTTCCTGCCTTCTTTCCTTCCCTCTTCCTTCTTCCTTCCTCACTGCAGGGGGAAACATCCCAGGAGAATTTGAAGCTCACTTTAAGGGGAGAAGGATCCCGAACTAAAAAATCAAATAAAATAGCAGGATAAAAAACAATAATTAAATGCAAGCAGGCTGGCTCGCTGCTTTAGGCTCGTGAAGCCCACATGTGTGAGGACTTACAACCCTCTGAATCTCTGTGGGTCTGCAGAGCTCCCCTGTGGATGCACAGCCTGTCCCAAGGAGCGGAGAAGTGGAGAAGTGGGTGGAGAAGGCCGCTCCCAAATGTGCTGCCCATGTGTTTTGCTGCTTCCCATTGAATTTTCAACTACCCTAAGCCCTCTTGTCCCCGTTTAGCCGGATCGCTCAGCCCTAAAATCCCTTTCAGCATGGAACGCCGCCGGGGCTGCATCCGTCTTCAATTTAAAGAACAAATCCTCCCGCCTCCAGTGGGAGCTGCTCCGTCCTCTGCCGGGGCCGGGTGACCTCGGCACTGCTGGAGGCTGGATTTTGGTCACGGCAGATGGAAAGGGACACGTGTCAGGGGAGAATAACCTCTTCACCCAGCCCGGAGAAGCTCCACGGGACAAAGGCTGGCAGGAGAGCCGGAGCCTGGAAAATGTGGCTAAAAAAGCATGTTTGCTCGGAGAGGCTGTCAGTGGGAGACAAAGGCAGGAAGCAGATAAAGCAGGCAACGAGGCTAATTGCTGGGATTAGTCACCCCGGAGCACTCGGGGGCTGCAGGGGTCAGGGCTGGAGGCCCGGGGAGGTCAGGCGAGGAGAGACGAGCTGGAAAGAGGGTTTGGGGAGAGCCTGGGATTTGTTAGAGCCACGGGAAGGGCTGAACCCCATCTCTGATGGTGCTCCCAGGGCAAGCCACGGGGTCCCAGCTCCCCTGGGAGTTGGTCTAGTGGAAGGTGTCCCTACCTGTTGCAAGTGGGTGGAATGAGATGAGCTTTAAGGTTCCTTCCAACCCAAACTATTCTGGGATTCTGGGATTTTATTACTCCCTGCCCACCCCAGATGGGGAGAAGCTGGGCAGATTCCAGGGGCGGCTAATCCATACAGCAAATAAACACTCATTCTGCAGCAAACTCTTAATTCAGGGTATAAACATCCAGGGAAGAGCCTCAAAGCAGCAGCAGCTCAGCCCAGGGTGTGTCGGGATCAGAGCCCTGGGATGGGGCAGGATCAGACCTGTGTTAGGGGAGGTTTAGGTTGGATATCAGGAAAAGGTTCTCCCCCCAGAGGGTGGTCAGGCACTGGAACAGGCTCTCCACGGAAGTGGTCACAGCCCCAAGGCTCCCAGAGCTCAAGGAGTGTTTGGACAAGGCTCTCAGGGACAGGGTGGGATTGTTGGAGTGTCCTGTGCAGGGCCAGGAGTTGGATCAATGATCCTTGTGGGTCCCTTCCAGCTCAGGTAATTCTGTGTTTCTATGCTATCAAGAGTGATGGGGCCAGGCAATCTGTGCCTGCTGTGCTTTGTGCTGCAGGGAAAAACACAGGATTCCTGGAAACACTGGACCTGGGCTGATGTTATCTTTGCCATGAATCCATTCCCTCCCGACCGAATCTCCCAGCCCCAGCACAAACCCCTCTGGGCTGCTCTGCCTGGCAGATGAAATCCCCTCTGCCAGGGAATTTGCTGGAGCCTGGACCAAATATGGAGCTTGTGGTTAATCTGGGGGGAAACAGGGAGCAGGAATCAGTCAGTGTCAGGCACATTTGTGAGCTGTGTGCCGAGCTCCTGGAACACTGGGGGGCTCCCAGGGATCCGCCGGCTCATCTGGCAGCTGCCGTAGCAAAAACAGTTTGCAGCAATATTTAGAGAGAGGAAGGAAGGAAGGAGAGATCCAGAGGTTAAAAAAAAAATCTTCTTTTTTTTACCTTAAAATACATTCTGAAACCTGGAGCAATCCTTTGGGCTGCGGCTCAGATGTCTCAGAAAACTTTTCCACGTGGGAGCAGTGGTTCCATCCCGTGAGTCTTCAGCTCCCCGGGGTGCTGGGAGATCCCAGCTCCACTTTCCAGCTGGGAGGACTCAGCAGCTTTAATTCATAGAATCCTAGAATTGTTTGGGTTGGAAGGGACCTTAAAGCTCATCTCATTCCAAACCTCTGCCTTGGGCAGGGACGCCTTCCACTAGAACAGGTTGCTCCAAGCCCAATCCAGCCTGGTCTTCCTTCTCTCCATGCAGTGAACCACTTTCCCACGTTTTTTCTCTGTCCAAAGTGTCCAGGGCCAAGAAACCCTCCTCTTTCTATAAAAACCTGGTTTTCCATATTATGGACCCACACGTGGGTCCATATCTTCCCAGTTCTCCATAAGTACAACCTCTCTCCCAGAACCCCTTTGATACCCTGAGCAGGAAATCTGTGCTGGGTGGCAGCTGGAGCACTTGGGATGGAGCCTGTGTATGGAAATCACCTGCAGCAGGGGTGGATATCCCTGAGGATGCACCTTGGCAAGTCCTGATGTGCCTCCTGGTCCATCCCTGGACCCCCCAGGAAGGGTGTCCCTGCAGTGGGCTGGAGGGAGAAGGTGGTGAGTCATGAGGCGAAGCCGAGTCAAGGAATCGAGACCAAAGTTAATGAGAACCGTTCCCAAAAATGGAGATGTCGAGAGCTGGGTGGGAATCTGCCCTGCTGCCACAGCTTCCCTGCTGTCAGCGCTCGGCGGGATGCTCCCGGGAAAGGAAACAGCCACAGGGAAGGCAGTGAGCCCAGCCAGGAGCCAGGGACGGAGCCAGCGGAAGAGATCCCTCGACACAGCCACAGGGAAGCAGAGCCACCCCACAGGAGGGGCACGGCCACCCAGTGATTCCCCCTTTGTCCTTGACACAATGCAGGGGTTGTTCCTGCTGTTGGAAAACTGGGCACCAATTGTGGATTCTCAGATGGCTCGTAAGGGTTGAGCTCAAACTGAAGGCTGTGCCCAACTTCTGGGGCAAGGAGGTACTTAATGGGGTCTCTCCTCCTTTTGTCTGGTTTTGTAGATTCTCAGAGATGCCGCTGTCAGATTTGGCTGAATTTATCCAACAGATTCCAGTTATTAAGGATGGAGGGATTTTTTTTCTACAACTCCCTGACAGGAGGCTGTAGCCAGGTGGGAGTCGGGACCTTCTCCCCGGTAACAAGTGATGCACCAGAGGAAACAGCCTCAAGTTGTGCCAGAGGAGGTTTAGATTGGATATTAGGGAAAATTTCTTCCTGGAAGGGGTTCTCCAGCCCTGGCACAGGCTGCCCAGGGCAGTGGAGGAGTTTCTGTCCCTGGAGGGATTTAAAAGCTGTGTGGATGTGGCACCTGGGGACATGGGTCAGTGGTGGCCTTGGCAGTGCTGGTTGGACTTCATGATCCCAGAGAGTTTTCCAACCTAAACAAATCCCTGATTCTAGGAGGGGGAACCCCATAGACATCTCTCTTTCTTAGGCCATGAAGCCAAAACACCTGTGTGTGCTGATCCAGGGAGCTCAGGGGTGCACGACCCCCTCTCTGTGAGAGTCCTTTCCTGCCAGGACCAGGGGGATGTTCAAGCCACTGGTTTGTGGCCCTTCCTGCCAAATAGCCTGACCTTGAGCAGGACTGGTTTCCAGTATCCAAGAGAAGAAATGCTCCAAGGGCATTATTGCTGTGACCCACTAACCCAGCTGGCAACGGGACACTGCCGACAGAGCCCTGCTCTCATTCCACCCCTGCTCCTCCCCAAACATCCCGAAACACCGAACGGCCCCGGCGCATCCTGTGAGCCTTTGCTTTCTGCTGCACTCCCCAGCCCCGCTCCCGTCGCCGGGAATCACGCTTCCTTTCCCGACTGCCCCAGGAGAGACCCACGTTTCCTGCTGCTTCCCTCATCCCTGCCGGCCGCGGCTCAGCGATCCCAGGGCTGCCAGGCTTGGGGAAGAGGCTGCCGGGATTTCCTGCCTGAAACAGCCTCTGCACCAGGGATTCCTCTGCCCTTCCTCCTCCTCGCTGGGAGCCCAGGGTGAGGACGAGCCTTCAGCAGGGCAGGGAGGTGCCGGCCCCCCTCGGCAGCCACAGGTGGCAGGAGCATGAGGAGTGGTTTGTCCTGGTTTTCCCATTTTAGCGGAGAGAGTTGGGAGTGTCCGGGGTGGGGGGTGTGGGTGTGTGTGCTTCTAGGTCAGGCCAGATCCATCCCCAGCCCCGTCCCACAGAACATCCTCCATCTCCTCCAAATTCAGCACATCTGTTTCTGCCCGAAATACTGCCCAGTAAATGCCTGTTGATTGGTTTTTTTATGCCCAAGCTATGGGAAGGGATGAACCCTGCAGCCAAAGGCTCTGCCAAGGCACATGGAAGTGATCACAGGGATCAGTCCCAGCACATGGTGTGGGTGAGCACAGCCTCTCCCTGTCCCCATCCTCACCCTTGTCCTCATCCCCATCTTCATCCTCCTCCCCATCCTTGTAACCAGCTGCATCCTCATTCCCATTTCCATTTCTAGAACTATTCCCATGCCCATCCATATCCCCAAGCCCATCCTTGCTCCTTTCCCCATCTTCATCCCCATCCCTATACCCATCCTCACTTGTCCCCATCTTCATGTTCATCCCCATCTTCATGTTCATCCCCATCCCAATCCCTATCTATCCCAGGCCCCATCCCCATTCCCATCATCATCCCTGACAGCATCCACATCATGATCCCCATCCTTATCCCCATTCTTGTCCCCTTCCTCTTCCTCATCCCTGTAAACCATCCCTGATTCCATCCCCATCCCCACCGAGGCTTCCAGCTGCTCCCACAGCCACAGGGATGCCCGTGCCAGCAGGACTCTGCTCCGAAGGCCAAGGCATGAGTCCAGCTCTTCCCAGCTGCCTCTTTTCTAACTGACTGGTGCCAGTTTGGCTCAGGAAGTTGGGAAAAGGCACTTTTTAGCATCCTAAAGACTGCAGAAAGCCTGGCAGCTCCTCCTTCCTGTTTGCAGAGGATCCTCAGGGCCCGTGGTTTATATTTTCAACAGCCCCCAAACATCCCTTGGAGCAACAAGGTTGTCCTCCCTTTCCCTCCCCTTTTTCCTGCTCCCTCTGCCCATTGCCACCTCCAAGGTGCCACCAAATGCCACCATTCTCCATGGGAGGGACATCCCATCTGGGGGTTCACCAGGCAGAGGGGCTGCCGGCCCCTCACGGCTCCCACTTTCCCTGGAGAGCCCTGGGAGGTGTTTGAGCTTCAAAGAAAAGCCACTTTTTGGCACGGGGAACTCCTGGAAGGCTGCGGATCGTGTCCAGCTGGCCTGGACCCCACTCGAAGCCCTAATGGTTTTCCATGGCCAGGCGGAGCGACTCCTTCCAAGGGCTGGAGCCAGCCAGCTGCCTGCAGCCGAGAGGGCAGCAGCCTCTCCGGATGTGACCCCCACGGTCACATTCCCTGGGAGAGCCGGGCTTCCAAACAGCTTGGTCCCGGCACGGCTGGGAGCCGCTTTCCAGGATGACCAGGGTGCAGTGGATTGCACACTGCCCGGGATGGAGGGGACAGGAGCCACAGTGATAAATCCCTGTCACTGCAGTAGACGGGGTGGGGGTGTCCAGCTGCTTCCCATGTGAGGATTCCTGTCGGGAATGCCATGAATGTGTCCCTGATTTATTTCTCTCGACAGCCCACAGGGGTTTGACACTTCTCTCCTTGTTATCTGGCATTCCTCGGGCATGTATACGTCTCGGGACAGATGCAATACTCCAGGCCAGGGAAGTGGGAAACGCTCCAGGAAGCTGGAGCAGAGCTTTTGGCTGCTCCCAGCCCGGATTTCCAGGAGCACTCATTGAGTCCAGCTGCCTGGGATTTGAGCTCGTCCTTTCCTCCACCGCTGTGGGTGCTCCCACCCCAACACCCCAAACCGAAGGCAGGGAACCCCTCCTGGACCCATTGGTCACTCCAGACCTCTCCGGGCGGGGATGATGGATGATGGGATTGAGAAAGGATAAACAGCGGTGACCCCGCGCCCGGCCGTGCGTGCGTGGGGGGCCTCTCGCTGACAACTTGCCAGTGGAGCTGTACGACACATTTTGGCCGGTGGCTGTCCCTGTCCTCCCCCGCGTGTCCCCTGTGGATGAGGAGTCACGTTTCTTCCCGGCTCCAGGGAGCGGGATCCGAGGGAGAGAGCGGGGAGCGGCCAGTGCCTCCCGCCCACGCCGCGGCCCCGGGCCCGACCCGGCTGGATGCGGGCCCGGCCCCGGGGGCGTTGCAGCGAGGCGGGGGGTGCGGGGCTTCGGGGGGCGCCGGGGAACGAAGAAAGGATCCCACTTTCCTTCCCCAGGAGGAGACCCCCCAGGGATGCCCTCCCGGGATGCCCCCTCGGGGTAGCGCCGCTGTGGTACCCGGTTCTCCCCGGGGTTGCCGGTACCGGCACGGGAGATGCGGGGGTTGCCGGAGGGGGGGGGGACTGCGACCCGGGACGGATTTTGGGATGAGACCCGATTGGTCGGGGCCGGCGCCAGGGGGTCCAATGGCGGCACGGCCGCGGCTTGGCCACACCCCTCCCGGGCCACGCCCCGCCGGCTCCGGTTCCCTCCGCCGGGCCGGGGCTGCCCCGTCGGGTCCGTCCCGCTCCGCTCCGTCCCTGCGCTCCGGTTCGCCCCGTCGGGTGCGCTCGGCGCCGTCGGGGGGTTCCCGCGGGCCGGCGGCGGGATGCGGGCGGTGGCGGCGGTGCTGGCGGCCGTGCTGGCGGTGGGGGCAGCCCTGCCCCGCCCGGGGCTGCTCCCGCACGGCCCTGCCCGCGGCGATGCCCGGCTCCGGCCCGGGGATGACGAGAGCTCGCCCGCGGTGCCGCTCCGCCGCGCCCTGCGCCTCTACGGCCGCACCGCCCGCCGCCTCTACGTGAGTCCCGGCTGGCCCCGGCCCCGCTCCCCGCTCCCCGCTCCCCTCTCCCTTCTCCCCTGCCCTCCTTCCCCCCGGCCGCTCTTCCTCCCAGCCCCCCTTCCTCCTCTCCATCATCTCCCCCTGTCCCTCCGTCTTCCCTCCTCACCGTCTCTCCACACTCTATCCCTTTCTTCCTCCATCTCTCCGTGTCTCTCCATCTTCCCACTCTCCATCCCTCTGTCCCACCATCCTTCTCTCCTTCTGGCTTTCCACCCCTCCGTCTTTCCATCCTGCTTCCCCCTCAACCCCTTCCTCCCCCCCCTTTACACCCCCTCCTCCTCCCCCCCAACCCTGCCCCTCCATGTGCGTCTTTGCTGTCCCACCGCACGTGTCTCTTCTCCGTCCACCCCTTTCCTCCATCCATTTGCCCCCTTCCCGGTGTCTCCGGCTGCGGAGGAACAAGAGGGCTTTCTCCTTCGCAGCTGTTCCTGCCAGCAGCGGCCGCAGCTGGGATGGCCCCTGAGCTGCAGCTCCCTGGGGGATGGAGAAGCCCGAGGTCTTTGTTTTCTCCCCGTGGCCGGATGGGGCCACGCGGCCTCAGGGCTCTCACTCCCCCCGAGGAGGGAGGGACACGGCAGAGGGACCGGGGGTGGTGGCACCTCTGCAGCTCCTGAGCACCCTGCCCCACTCTCCCTGCAGGTGGGGACCAACGGGGTCATCTCCACCCAGGATTTCCCCAGGGAGACCCAGTACGTGGATGACGATTTCCCCACAGACTTCCCTGTCATCGCTCCCTTCCTGGCCGACCTCGACACCTCCGGGGACAGAGGGAACATCTACTACCGGCAAGATGACTCTCCGGACCTGCTGGACCAGGCTGTGGGATACATCCAGGCTGGGTTCCCCCGCACTGCCGGCTCCTTCGTGCCCACCAATGCCTTCGTTGCCACCTGGGAGGATGTGGGTGCTTACCAGGAGCTCTCCCAGGACACCGAGCCCTCCACAAAGGTGAGGCCGACGGGCTGAGCTTGGATTCCCATCCTGCATGTCATGGGAGGACGAGTCTTCCTCGTGTAGCACCCAAAACGCTCAATCTCTTCTTTCTGGATGGTGGGTCCATCCATCCATCCTTGGGTGAGCACCAGGGGAACATGGAGCTTTTTCTCTCTGCTCAGAGCTGTGGCACTGGAGGAGCTGTTGGCTTTGCTGGTGGGCAGGAGAGGTTTAGAGGTTGCCTTCAGCTCCGTGGTTGGAGGCGCTTGTACAAGGGCCTGGAGTGACAGGATGAGGGGGAATGGCTTCCAATTGATTGGATTAGATGTTGGGAAGAAATTCTTGGCTGTGAGGGTGGTGAGGCCCTGGCACAGGTTGCCCAGAGAAGCTGTGGCTGCCCCTGGAAGTGTTCAAGGCCAGGTTGGACAGGGCTTAGAGCAATGTGGTCTAGTGGAAGGTGTCCCTGCCTGTGGCAGGGGGTGGAATGAGATGAACCCTTCCAACCCAAACCATTCCAGGATTCAATGATTCTTTTCAGGCAAAGCTCTCCAGTGCCGGTGGCTCTGGATTCACAGGGGCAGCTGGGAGAAGCCGTGGCTCAGCTCCACGGTGCTCCTGACCTTTGCCAGTGGCTCGGGGCTGGTCCTTCCTTCTGCCCCCGTGCTGATTATGCTGCTGGCGAGGAACTGGCTTCAGAGTTTCCACCACGGGTTGGTTTTGTGCCTGGAAAACAAGCTCATAGGTGGTCTGCCAGGTTGGGGAGGTGACCTGTGCTCTCCACCCACGGGGCTGATAAGGCTCCTGCGTGGGTGGACCTACAGCGCTGCCTTTCCCCGAAAACGCCGGGACATGAGGTGTCACACCAGGCTGATGATGTGCTGAGGAGGTGACAGTGACGCTCTGCCAGCAGGATGGACTCCTTGGAGCGAGCTGGATATGATGATGAGCTGCAAGAGGATACCCAGGGCTGTGTGATGGGTGACAGGCTCTAGCCGTGGTGGGGTGGGCTGATCCCAAAGCCCATCAGCAGCCACCAGGTCCCCATGGACCACCGGGAGCCATCCCTACCATCCATTCCCCTGCTCCGGGGCCCTTCGGGAGCGGGTTGCTGAGAGAGGAGCCAAGCAGGGGAAGAAACCGAGGTTTGGAAGGAAACAAGGCACATTTTTTCCTCTAATTTAAAACTTGGGAAAGCAGCTGAAGAGATGCCATCAGGGGCCTCGCAGTGACCTCCCGGCCATCAAAAACGCAGCCTCCTCTTCTTTTCTCTTCCCAATTGTTGGGGTTTTTTTTCCCTCTCTGAGAAGTTGGATCAGGTTTTAAAATGAAACTGGTCTTGCTTGGAAACGAGCAGCTCCGGGGAAAGCTTCATTCAAGACTCGCTGAAGTGCAACTTGTGCCTGTGCTTTGCTGAGCTCCCCCTTAGACAAAACTGCTAAAAACCTCCCCAGACACCACTTTTTTCCTGACCAAATGTGGCACTTGTGGAAACGCTGCCCTCCCGCTGCTCGGAACCGGGATTGACTCCGAAGCCTTTCCCCCTCTGCTTTGAAAAGTCGTGGGTCATCCTTTTTGAGCCTCAAAAGCAGAAACCTGGGTTAAGGTGGGGGTGTAGGGGGTCCCCAGCCCCCTTCTTTGGGGGTCCTGCCTAGATGGGGGGTCTGGCAGCGCTGTGGCAGTGCCCTGTCCCCTCCAGCTCCTTGGGACACATTCCTAGTCCCTGCAGCGACGCCTTCCCGGGCT
This sequence comes from Neopelma chrysocephalum, assembly GCF_003984885.1. Classification (NCBI taxonomy): domain Eukaryota; kingdom Metazoa; phylum Chordata; class Aves; order Passeriformes; family Pipridae; genus Neopelma; species Neopelma chrysocephalum. The sequence goes on from NW_020897915.1 coordinate 1,919,205, forward strand.
GCAGAGCCGGACAAGAGCTGACCCCGCTTCTGCAGAAGCAAGACTTGCCCTTTTGGGCTGGAATTTGCCCTTTGCAGCTCTTTGCCGGGAGCAGCCGGGGGCTTCCCCCCGCCCCCCCCCCTCCTTCCCTCCATCCCACCGTGCCAGCGCATCGATGTCACCCATCGCGTCCCCCCTCGCCACCCACCACAGGGCGAAACGAGCCCTGCAGCTGCTGCCGCGATTTGGCTGCGTGGGGGAGGAATCCAGCCCCGGGTGTTGGTGGTGGTGGGGGGGGTTATCCCCGCCCCTTCTCAGCTTTTTGGCCGCCTTTTCGGGGTCTCTGAATGCCCGAGTGTGCGACGCGCACAACAAGGCTCTTTATATCCCGGCGGGGCTGCCGGGAAACCTCGCGGTGCCCCGGGGACCCCAAAATCGGGGCTGGCGCTGTGGGGGCGGCGCGGGGGGCAGCCCCCACCCCTCCCTCCCGCTGCTCCGGGGAGGGGGGGAACTGGGAGTTTAATCACTTTTCCTTCTCTCGGGCGCCGTTCCCTGTGTGCTGCTTCCAGCGGCTCTCTGGGAAGGGCTGCTGCTGCTGCCCGCTCATGGTTATTTATTGGGGCAGCAGGAGCCGTGTTGGGGTTGGTTTCTCCGCGTTCGGGGTGACCACGGCGCGTGTGCGTGGATTCTCGGGCGGCTCCGGAGGGCTGGGCTGGCTCCGCAGGCTCCCCATCCGCGGGCTGTTGCCGTGATCCCGCTCCCTGGCACGGCCCCAAGGCTCGCAGGGCTGGCAGGGCAGGCGGCCAGCGTGCCTATAGCGGGATGTATGGGTGTGGGGAAGCCGGGAGCACAGGCGTGTTTTTTCCGGAGGAAACCAGGCTAAAATTGTTCTCCGGGAGAAGCGGGGGGGTGCGGGTTTTCCTCTGGTGCTGACGGGGTGGGTGGGAGGCTGCTGGTGTCAGGGGGAGGGAAACAGCAGTGAGGGGCTCCCAGGCTTCAGCACCAGCCCGGTGCAGGGGTTACATGGCCAGGGATGCTCCTGGGCATGGTGCAGGGCTGTCACCTCCCTGTGTGACAGCTCCAAGGGACACCCCTGCACGGAGGGGGTGGCCTGGTTGTGCCACGGGATCCTGTGAGGATGCTGAGCATCTTGCCAGGATGTTGCACTTGGGCTCTGGCTGTGCATGGGCAGGAGGTCTCTGCAGGGTGATCATAGAATGGTTTGGGTTGGAAGAGACTTTAAAGCTCATCTCATTGCAACCCCTGCCATGGGCAGGGACACCTTCCACTAGCCCAGGTTGCTCCAAGCCTCCTCCAACCCGGCCTTGGACATTTCCAGTGACGGGGCAGCCACAGCTTCTCTGGGCAACCTGTGCCAGGGCCTCACCACCCCCACAGGGAAAAATTTCTTCCCAATATCCCATCTAACCCTGCCCTCTGGCAGTGGGAAGCCATTCCCTGTGTCCTGTCCCTCCATCCCTTGTCCCCAGTCCCTCTCCAGCTCTCCTGAAGCCCCTTTAGGCACTGGAAGGAGCTCTCAGGTCTCCCCAGAGCCTTCTCTTCTCCAGGCTGAACAATCCCAGCTCTTCCAGCCTGTCTCCATAGATGTGCTCTCTGATGGAGGGCTCTTTTGGGGTGCTTCCCTGCGCTGTGGTGTGTGGGGAGTTACCAGTCACATTCTTGGTCTCCATCCCCATCTCAGTCCTCCACTGGGGTCTTCCTGCCCCTCCATGACATCCGTCTGTCCCTCCCTCCCTTTGGCAGCTCAACACCTTCCAGACAGTCATAGCCTACAGCGACGAGGACACCTACACCCTCTTCCTCTATCCCGACGGTGGCCTCCAGTTCCTGGGGACGCGGCCCAAGGAGTCCTACAACGTCCAGCTGGAGCTACCAGCCAGGGTGGGCTTCAGCTGGGGGGACGGCGACGACCCGAAGAGGGACGGGCTGTTCCACAGCCTGGCCAGCAGTGAGCAGGCTCTGAAGAACCTGGAGCGGTGCGTGGTGCCGGGGGGGGGCTCTGTGGGATGGGCAGGGGGAGCAGGGTCGCCTTCTCCCTGCCCTGGAGCCTTTTAAAGGCTGGAAGAAGGAGGGGAATGAGCTGGGGGTGCTGCATTTGGGGTCCCGGAGGGGTGGTGTGGAGCAGGAGCACCTTTGGGATGGGTTTGCCATTCCATGGGTTTGGGATGGGTTTGCCAGTTTGATGGCTCTGATGGATGTTTACGTGTGCTGCTGTCTGCAGGGGGAGCAACACGGGGGTACCTGGAGTGTGGGTCTTCCGTGTGGGCAACGTGGACCACGTGGAGCCAGGAGGCAGCGAGGGACTTGGCCCCGGAATGCCGCAGAGCCTCCCTGTGCGTCCTGATCCCGACTACACCCGCACGCTCTACAGCCGTGCCGACCACGCATCCACGGAGCTGACAGCACAGCATCCCAGCCATGGGTCCCGCACCCCAGTGCTCCTGGGCTTTGTCCCTGAGAGGAGGGACGCCCAGGAGCGGAGCCGCCGGCTGTACCCCGACGGGGACGGTGACACCCGGCAGAGCTACTCCGCCAACCCCTCTTCCTACAGCTCCGGGCACCACGGCGTCGGCGTGGAGGAGGACGTGCATTTCAACCCCGATGGTGAGTGGCCACAGCCCTTCCAATGACCCAACGGGGACAATGACCCAGCGGGGGCAGTGACCAAATGGGGACAATGACCGAACAGGGATGGCTCGTGGCGGGTGGCTCCCTAAAAAAGGCCCCTCGCTGCAAGTTCGTCCCTTCCCAAGCAGCCGGGGCTGGAGCGAGCGTGGGCTGGAGTCGCTCCTGCAAAGCTGCTGCCCTTCCAGCTCCTCTCCCCCCGACCAAATCCTGCTGCCAAGGGGCTGCTGGAGCCACACACCCCTGCCTGCTGGGTTTGCCAGTGGAAAAGGAGGGAAGCTCGTGGGGTGGGATTCTCAGGGGGCAGGTCCTGGCACAGGGACAGGGTTGGCCTTTCTGCCCTCCCCGCCACCGAGCCAGCTGTGGACCCACCATGGCACGTGCCTGGGGGAGCAAAGCCCCGTCCCCAGCCGGCTGTCTCCCAAAAATACCCAGGAATTTGATCTCCTGCCCTCTGTCAGATCCACCTGACATCGGGCAACAGGTTCCAAACCCTCCACCACCTCTCTGCATCCCGGGTGACTCCCTTGGGAACCGCTGCCAGCTGGCCTGTTTCCCAGCGGTGTTTTGGGGGCCAAGAAGGCAAGGCGCCCACCCCCCGGCCAGGGGTGGCTTTGTCACCGTGTCCCCCAACCCTTTTCCCCCCGCCCCCAGTGTTCACCTACAGCGCCTCCAGCAAGGAGACCTGTGCCCAGCACCACGGGCGCTGCTCCCCGCACGCCTTCTGCACCGACTACGCCACCGGCTTCTGCTGCCACTGCCGGGCCACCTTCTACGGGAACGGGCGGCAGTGCCTGCCCGAAGGTACGCGGGGCGGGTGACAGGGACGGGCATCCCCTGCCTGGGTGGCCACTGCCAGGGGTGCCCGTCTCCCTGCCCAGGGGCCGTGCATCGCCTCAACGGGAAGGTGAGCGGGAGCCTGGCGGTGGGAGGACGGGCGTCCGTGCGCTTCCAGGACGTGGACCTGCACGCCTACATCGTGGGCAGCGACGGCAGAGCCTACACGGCCATCAGCGGGGTGCCCCAGCCCGCTGCCCGCGCCCTCCTGCCCCTCCTGCCCATCGGGGGGCTTTTTGCCTGGCTCTTCGCCCTGGAGGAGCCCGGCTCCGAGAACGGCTTCAGCATCACCGGTGAGCCGGGATCCGGGATGCGCCATCGCTCCGAGGGACGGGGATCCTTGGGAGTGATGTGTGGCCTGGGGTGGGTGATAAGGGGCCCAGGGCAGCTCCGAGGCTCCTCCAGCCTCCCCAGGTTCCGCTGGGCAGGATGGGCAGGAGGAGCAGAGTGATCTTCTCCAGGCCCTGGAGCCTTTTAAAGCCTGGGGGAAGGAGGGGTGCTCAGCCCGCCATGCGCTGGAGCTGCATTTGGGGTCCTGGAGTGGTGGTGTGGAACAGGAATGGTGTCTTTGGGGTGGGTTTCTCAGCACGGCTCTGATGGATGCTCATGTGTGCTGCTGTCTGCAGGGAGAGCAACACAGGGGTATCCAGTGTGTGGGTCTTCCACCTCATGGATGTGCTGGAAGGGTGGGGAGGGATGCCTTGGGGTTGTAGCCCCTAAAAATCCTAAAACCCTTAAAATGATGCCTGTTTCCTTTTCCTGTCCAGGCGCTGAATTCACCCAGAGCCTGGAGGTGACCTTCTATCCCGGAGGGGAGACAGTCCAGGTCACTCAGACAGCTGAGGGCCTGGGGCCGGACAATTACTTGCGCCTCAAGACGCACATCCAGGGAGAGGTGCCGTTCCTCCCGGAGAATGTCACTGTCCACGTCACTCCCTACAAGGAACTCTACTACTACTCCAGCTCAGGTAAGACCCGTGCCCACCTGGGCTCAGTTTCTCACACGCTGTCCCCGCGTGCCCCGAAACCACCCGAGACACGGCGACGCTGCAGCCGTTTTTTCCCACATCCCGTGGGGTTTTCCTTGCTGTCCGGCAGCCGTGACGTCCTCGGGCCAGCGGGAATACGTCGTGGCCGCGGGAACAGCCAACCAGACCTTGTCCTACCGCCTGCGGCAGAACATCACCTTCTCCGGGTGCTCCCACTCCCGCCTGCCCGCGCGGCAGCAGCTCAGCGTGGCGCGCGCCTTCGCCCTCTACGACGGCCAGGAGCACGTCCTGCGCTATGCCCTGGCTGCCCGCGTTGGCTCAGCACAAGGTGAGCGCCAGCACCCACCCCCAGGGTGCCAATCCAGGGTGCCACCCCCCAGCCAAGGGATGCCGGGTTCTCCTGCCCACTCCCGAAGTGCCACGTGCTCGCTTTGCCCAAAAACAGCCAAAAGAGAGGGGGCCTCATTGCAGTTACAACTTCCTCATGAGGGGCAGAGGAGGGGCAGGCACTGATCTCTGCTCTGTGGGATGAGTGACAGGACCTGAGGGAATGGCCTGCAGTTGTGTCAGGGGAGGGTTAGGTTGGATATTAGGAAAAGGTTCTTCCCCCAGAGGGTGGTTGGGCACTGAACAGCCTCCCCAGGGCAGTGGGCACAGCCCCAAGGCTGTCAGAGCTCAGGGAGCATTTGGATGATCCTCTCAGGCACATGGTGTGACTCTTGGGGGTGGTCCTGTGCAGGGCTGAGGGTTGGACTTGATGATCCTTGTGGGTCCCTTCCAGCTCAGCTTATTCTGTGATTCTGTGATTCTGTGATTCTGTTTTCCAAGCAGCTTGAGCCTCAGCACTCCTGGCACGGTGGGGTTGCACCCAGGGTGGCACTGGGTGGTGTGGCCGTGGTTCCCTGCATGGGTGCTGCGGTGCTGCCTACATCAAACACAAGTGGAGACACTCCCTGTGTCTCCCAGACCTCTTCTTCCCCCGTTACATCCCTCTGTGCCCGCAGATGGTGCCGGGAATCCCGCGGTGAACCCGTGCCATGACGGCACACATGGGTGCGAGGCACCGGCGCGCTGCCAGCCCGGAGCAGGGATGGAGTACACGTGTGAGTGCCCGGCCGGGTACCGCAGAGACGGACGGGGCTGCCGAGGTGAGCGGGGCTGGGGGTGGGCGCTGGAGGGGGGCTGGTGGACCCTGTCACCTGTCAGACACTGTGGTGGCCACTGACATTTGGGATGCTGGGATGTGCCATGGCACTGCAGCACTTGTGATCTCCTGGGGCTTCACCAAGGATATGAGGAGAAACTGAGGCAGGGTGCTGGGGTTCCCTGGAGAAGCACTCCAGGAGCATCGTGGGGATGGAGAATGTGGCAGACGTGGGATGGGCAGTGTGGGGCAGGACATTCCCCCCAAGACCAGGAGCAGCCAGACTCCAAAAACCGGTGCCTGCTGTCTCCCCCTCCCTCTAGACGTGGACGAGTGCGCCGAGGGCCTGAGCCGGTGCGGCCCCTTCACCGTGTGCCTGAACGTGCCGGGCAGTTACCGCTGCGAGTGCCACAGCGGGTACCGGCCGGCGGGGGACGGGCAGGCGTGTGTGCGTAAGTGCCAGCCCTCAGTCTGGGGTCTCCCCCGCTCCTGCGCCCCGCAGACGCGCCCCCATCACTCCCTCACCTGTCCCCGCAGCGCTGGCCCCAGCGAGTGACCCCTGCGAGGACGGGAGGCACCCCTGTGCGCCGGGGGGCCGCGCGCGGTGCGTGTCCCGCGGCGACGGCCGCCCCAGCTGCGAGTGCCTGCCCGGGTACGCCGGCGACGGCATCCACTGCTCCGGTACGTGGGCACGGGAGGGACTGCAGGGCTCCCAAACCATGCAGCCTTGTCCTGGCTGATCCCCTCTTCCCTGTGCGCAGACGTGGATGAGTGCGCCGAAAACCCGTGTCACCCGGCCGCTGCCTGCTACAACACGCCGGGCTCCTTCACCTGCCGGTGCCAGCCCGGCTACGAGGGCGACGGCTTCCGGTGCGCGTATGGTAAGGGTACCCACTCACCTCCACCCCCTCTCTGCCCGGGGCGGCTTCCCTGGCCTCACTCTCCTGTTTTCTGGCTTTCCAGTGGCCGGAGGGAACCCGCAGCGGCTGACGCCCTGCCAGCACGAGCAGATGTACCCGCGGGAGGTGCCGCCGGGACCCTCGCCCGTGGGAGGCAGGCACGTGCCCCAGTGCGACGAGGAGGGTCGGTACCGGCCCCTGCAGTGCCACGGCAGCACCGGGCACTGCTGGTGCGTGGACGCTGCCGGGCAGGAGATCGCCGGCACACGGACAGCACCCGGCACCACCCCGCCTCGCTGCGGGAGCCCAGGTCAGTGACACCCCACTGCACTCAGGGTGGAGAGGGGATGTGAGTCGGGTCCTCTGGCATCTCTCTGGCATCCCAGTGGCATGCCGGTTTGGCCCAGGCGCCAGCAGTGTGGGGACAACGGGGCCACAGCAGAGGGGACTCACAAACTAAATGGCCACAGTCTAAAACCAAGCACCTCAACACGAGGAATAACTTTCCACTGAGGGTGGCAGAGCACTGGAACAGGGAGGGCGTGAAGTCTTCCCTCTCTGGAGATGTTCCACACCCACCCATGTCACCTGCTCCAGGTGACCCTGCCTTGGCAGAGGGGTTGGACTGGATGATCTCCAGAGGTCCCTTCCAACCCTAATAATTCTGTGACCCTCTGCCCAACTACCCGGCTCGAGGCTTCACTGCCATGGCCTGGGGGCAGGGCGCTGCCAAATGGGTACTTGGGCACTCGGGGGGGCTCCTGGGTGTTTAGGGCACCCTGGCCCATGGGGTTACACTGCACTGGCCATTGGGACACCTCCTGTGTCGAGTTGTGATGGAGGGGACAGCTACGGGGTGTCGAGGGTGCTGGAGAGGGGCAGCCCCATCCACCCCAGCCCAAGGGGTGCACCTACAGCCTGGGGTGAAGTGAGGGCCAAACCCAGCTGCCAGGTGGGTCCAGGGGAGCAGCGTGGCAGCCCCTGAGCCCGGGCTGGGGGAACTTGTTGCCGGCAGAGTCCATCCAGCAGCTGACGCCCTGCGAGCACGCGCGGATGTACCCGCGGGAGGTGCCGCCGGGACCCTCGCCCGTGGGCGACGGGCACGTGCCCCAGTGCGACGAGGAGGGCCGGTACCGGCCCCTGCAGTGCCACGGCAGCACCGGGCACTGCTGGTGCGTGGACGCTGCCGGGCAGGAGATCGCCGGCACACGGACGGCACCGGGCACCACCCCGCCTCGCTGCGGGAGCCCAGGTCAGTGCCCGGGGGGGGGCATCCTCAGCATGCAGGGGGCACCCAGCAAGGAGAGGGGGGACCCAGGGCTGTGGCAGAGCCCTGAGCCCCCCGAGCTCGCACATGGGGGGTGACTATGGCCCTCCCTCCTCCCTCATTCCAGAGCCCACGGAGCGGCCGCCCAGCATGTGCGAGCGCTGGCGGCAGAGCCTGCTGGAGCACTACGGGGGCAGCCCCCGTGGCGACCAGTACGTGCCCCAGTGCGACCCCCAGGGACACTTCACCCCACTGCAGTGCCACGGGGACAGCGGGTACTGCTGGTGCGTGGACGAGAGTGGCAGGGAGATCCAGGGCACGCGCTCGGAGCCCGGCACCGCCCCACCATGTAAGAGCCGAGCGCCCCGAAGTGGGCCCTGCTCCCTCCTACTCGCTCCTGCTCGGGTGTGGAGCTGAGATATCTCTCCCCGAGCCACCTCTCCCTCCCTGTTCCCGCTGTTCCCGTGCCAGGTCTCCCCAGCGTCGCGCCGCCCACCGTCCGGCCCGAGCCCCGGCCTGACGTGTCCCCACCGACCACGGGGACCTTCCTGCTCTACGCTCAGGGACAGCAGATCGGATACCTCCCGCTCAACGGGACGCGGCTGCAGAAGGAGGCGGCCAAGACCCTGCTCTCCCTGCATGTACGGTATCCCCGGGATGGGGGCGGGGGGCGGGAATACCGGAGGGGGTTTGGGAAAGACTGGTCTGCTGATCTGTGTTTCACACCTCACTGGACCACTTGTCTGAGCTGGGATGGTTTGGGGGGGTCACATCTTGAAGGTTGATGTTGTTTTGTGGGGACGTTGGCTGTGCTGACTTGGTGCTGAGGTGGCATTTTTTACAAGGGACTGGAGTGACTGGACAAGGGGGAATGGCTTCCCACTGACAGAGCAGAGTTAGATGGGATATTGGGAAGGGATTCTTGGCTGTGAGGGTGGTGAGGCCCTGGCACAGGTTGCCCAGAGAAGCTGTGGCTGCCCCTGGATCCCTGGAAGTGTCCAAGGCCAGGTTGGACAGGGCTTGGAGCAACCTGGTGTAGTAGAAGGTGTCCCTGGGAGGGGCTGCAAGAAGATGGTCTTTAAAGTCCCTTCTGACCCAAACCATTCTGGGAGTTTATGGAGGAGGAGTGTTCTCACCTCTCCCTCCGCTCGTCCCCAGCAGAGGAGCAGGTCAGTGACAGGTCCCAGACCTGGGACTGCCCACAAAGAGAAGGATCCTGAGCTCCCCAAAGTAGGTCACGGCCCTGGGCTTCCAGCTGCACGGCTCTACTGCAGCCTTGCCTTTTCCCTTCCTCGGACTCCTCTTGGAATGTGGCCATGTGCATCTCCAGCCAGGCCAGACCAAGGGAGAGGAACGCTGAAAGCTGGGCCACGACCCTCCCTATACCCCAGGGAATGAAACACTTTGCCAAGTATTCCCTCTCCCCATCCTGAAGGTCATTCCTGGGGCTGGCTTTGCTCTTGGAGCAGCCTCGCCTTGAGGCAAAGGGTTCAAATCCATCTGGCTGTGGGTGTGTGCCTGCACCAGCTGGCCTAAAATCCTCTGCTGCAGGATTCCGCTGGGAGGGTGCAGTAGGGACCCGTCGGAGTTGGTTTTTGCTGGAAAAAATGGGATTTGAGCGTCATTCCCTATTGCTGCATCCTGCAGCGGGCAGCTCCCACTGCCAGCTGGTGGGATAAGGATGCTCAGTGAGCCTCCTGGCAGGATTTCACCCTGTGTCCCTCTCCCAACCTTGCCAGGGCTCCATCGTGGTGGGGATCGACTACGACTGCCGGGAGAAGATGATCTATTGGACGGATGTGGCCGGACGGACCATCAGCCGGGCGAGCCTGGAGCCAGGGGCCGAGCCGGAGACCGTCATCAACTCAGGTGTGTCCCCATCCCAGCGACACCTGCCCCCCAAAGCCACATCAGCAGGTCACAGCTCCGGGACCGTCCTGCTTTGGGCTCCTCCATCCGCGCTCCCATTCCTCGGTGTCGGGTCAGGAGGGCCGTGGGGGGGCTCTGAGGGATCCCAGAGCAGCACTTCCCGGGCCGCTGAGCGTGGCCATCCCCCGGCAGGACTCATCAGCCCCGAGGGCCTGGCCGTGGACCACCTGCGCCGGGCCATGTTCTGGACGGACAGCGGGCTGGACAGGATCGAGAGGGCGCGGCTGGACGGCTCCGAGCGGCGCGTGCTCTTCGACACCGAGCTCGTCAACCCCCGCGCCATCGCCGTGGACCCCGTCCGAGGGTGAGCAGCGGCGATTCCCGAGGGATTTTGGACACCAGGTGCGAGGGTCGAACAGATGCGGCCGCGCCAAGGCCCCATCCTGACCCTGGGAGCGGCTCTGCTGCGCTGCACACCCCGCAGGAGGGGTTGGCTCTGTTCCCCGGCCCCGCTTTTATTTGGTAATTCGGGATTTTGGCTGAAGCTGCTGTTTCAGTATCAGGATGGACATTATTTTTGAAAGCTCTGAAACGCTCCTGGCGTTTGGAAACACAAGCTGTGCCTCCGGGGTGCTGTTGTGATACAAAAGTGCTACTCCTAAGGCTCGCCCTCGTCTGGGAGCTGCGGTTTGGGTCATAAACATGTTTGATATTGCTCTGCTTTGCTTTCAGGGATATTTTCCTAATCAAATAAAGATGTTTCAGGCACTGATAAGGGGAAAACCAGGCCTTGCTCCTGACAAGAACCAAACGAAGGGATAATCTCCCACCACTCCTCACTGTTGTGTGTCCTGTTTCTGCATTATTTCCCAAGAAACCTTTACTGGACGGACTGGAATCGTGAAGCTCCCAAAATCGAAACTTCCACTGTCAATGGAGCCAACAGGAGGGTCCTGGTGCACACAGACATCGGTTTGCCCAATGGCCTGACGTTTGACCCCTTCTCCAAGCTGCTGTGTTGGGCAGATGCAGGTAAGGTGAGCTCCCCTGTTGTGCCAGGGGAGGGGTAGGCTGGATATTGGAAGAAATTTTCTCATGGAAAGGGTGGTCGGGCATTGGAACAGGCTGCCCAGGGCAGTGGTGGAGTCCCCCACCCCTGGAGGGATTTAAAAGCCCTGTGGATGTGGCACTTGGGGACATGGGGCAGTGGTGGCCTTGGCAGTGCCGGGGGAACGTTGGACTTGATGATCTTGGAGGGCTTTTCCAACCTAAATGATTTTATGATTCTACATCCTTGGGCTTAAAAGCTGTTTCCAAATGTAGTAAATCAGGAAAAGGTTTTTCACCCACAGGGTGGTCGGGCACTGAACAGGCTCCCCAGGGCAGTGGGCACGGCCCCAAGCCTGACAGGGCTCAAGGAGTGTTTAGAAAAGGCTCTCAGGCACATGGTGGGATTTTGGGGGTGTCCTGTGGAGGATCAGGAGTTGAACTTGATGATCCTTGGGAGTCCCTTCCAACTCAGCGTATTCTATGATTGTATGAAATACGGAGAACGGATTTGCTGGGGTGTTTTTTTGTGGTATGATAAACATCTTGTGTTTGAACAGGCACAAAGCACCTGGAATGCACATTCCCTGATGGCACAGGCCGGCGTGTCATCCAGAACAACCTCAACTACCCCTTCAGCATCATCAGCTACGCCAACCACTTCTACCACACGGACTGGAGACGGTGAGGGGGGGAAAAAGCCACTCCCTGCGTGGCTGGGAATGCTGAGCTCCCTCCAACAGCTGGGAGCCAGCCTCCATGATTCCCTGAGAGCAGCCTGGAGGGGTTTTGTGCCAGAGGGGGAAAACAAAGGCTGTCCCCAGCCTGCTCCCGAGTCCTGGAGCCTCACCAGAGCTCTCGTGGGTCTCTAGAAAGCTGAACGTGGGTTCAGCAACACCCGCTTGTAAATCTCAGCACAGAGTTGTTTAGACAGAGCCTCAGCTCTCTGGGAGGGACAGAAATAGTGTTTTGTTTTTTTTTTTTCAAACTAAAACTTGGCCCAAGTCTCCAAATCTAGATTAGGGCAAAGCAGAGATTCTGTCCTCAGCCGTTCCCTCTGCCCCGACACCCAAAGGCCTCGGCACCAGGAACTCGCCTCTGTTCCCACTCCAGCTGGAAGCTCTCAAAACTCCCATCAAATCTTAGATTACAACAAACACTTAAGTGCTTGCCACGCTTGGAGGAGACTCTCAGGGAGATAATCTCTCCTTGGAAGGCTCTTTCTGTGGCTGCATCACCGGAGAGAAATGCACTGAATGAGCTGGAGGGAGCTTTTATGGGGCAGATTTCTTTCCACTTGTCCTGCAGGTGTTCAGACCAATCTTTTTAGCTGCCTCTGTTCTTAAATGCACATGGGGGGGGGGAAAAACAAGTTTTATAGATGAATAAAGCACTTCTCCCCCTTTTTTCCCCAGGGATGGGGTGATAGCTGTAAATAAAGACACCGGCTCCTTCACTGATGAGTATCTTCCAGAGCAGCGATCCCACCTCTATGGAATAACAGCAGTTTATCCCTACTGCCCTGGAGGTAAAACCCACCCCAAAACCCACCCCCTTGTGACTCTCTGATGGCTGTTTGACACACTAAAACTACCCATTTCCCCCCGCAGCAAGGAAATAGTAACTCCCAGTTTCAAGGAATCAACAATCTTTGCACCCGGAAGAACTTCAGACCCAGAAAACTGTCACTGCATGAGAGGGGGAAAAAAACCCTCAGCCAAGGCCAACCAAGCAACCTGCTTTCCTGCAAAAAGTATTTTTTTTTATGGTTATACCTCAAGACTTTACTACTGTATTTTTTTTACCAAGTGGAAAACATTGATATATTACCAAAAAAAAAATGGTCCTGGGTATCTCAGGATAATCTTGCATTAATCTCTGCTTAATGCAAGAAGATTTAAAATGTAGCTTTTTTTTTTTTTACTCAAATGTTTTATTTTAATGGAAGAAGAATGGATTAATTTTTAACGGTTTTGACAATCTGACCAACAGGTCCTTTTATCCAAAAAAAATTAAGTGCCTATGGGAAGCTTTGGATGCAGTTATCTCGCTGGGTCTAAATAACCTACAGCCCTGAAGACAGAGACTGTGTGTGCTCCAAAAAAGGTGCAGAACAGGGATGTGACGTGGCAAAGGCATTGAAGATTTTCCAGAAGATGATTCTGTGTTTTCACCACTGCCTCAATGCATGTCTTTTAGTATTTATATTAGAAGAATATGCTAGAATTGATCTGTTCATGCTTGTTGGTTCTTCCAAGTGCCTTCATAGACCTACCCAGTGTAGACCAATACATGTTCAGAAATACCCAGTTACCTTGTAATGCTTCACTTTTTCTAGGTTACTTCAATAATTGAATAAAGAGGTTGGTTTAAGTTCCCCTTTGGATTTAGTTTTTTAAATATTTCAGGGGGGGAAGCAGCAAGCAAGCCAGGAGCAAGCTGTTCACAGGGCAGGACCTCAGCAAAAGAGGGTTTTATGTAACACTCCCCTCTCGACACAAAGCCAAACACAATTGAAAAAGAGAAAAAGAGGGGAAAAAAAAGTCTTATTTGCCAACTCAGAGCTAACCAGAACAATTTGTCTGTTTTCCCCAATCTCATTTATTTAAAGGAAAAAAAAAAAAAAGACAATTCATTAGAAGTCAGAATTCAATTTCCTGTTTTCTTTCCAAACAGTGAAACAATCCCGTTTCAAGCCGCATGCCGGAGTACGGGGCTGGACGTGTGGTTCCTACTTGCACTAAGCACACACAGGGCTGAAAGCCTTTATCCCTTCATCTCCCAACTTTCCCCAGTCTGTGGTCAGTCTTGGGATCAGCGATAATGGCCTGGACAGCTACAATGGCTTCGTTAATCTTGGTCTGCAGCTCCCGGAGCTCCTCTATGTGCAGCAGCCGGAGGATCTGGGCAGCCTCGTTGATAACAGCATCTGGGGAAGGGCAGGAAGAGAAACTTTCATTCCATCCATCATTTTTTTTTAGCTCACAGGAAGGACTTAAGAAGAGCTTAATTGGAATTGGTGGCTGTGGTTTCCAGGCTGGCAATAGGAAACAACTTTCCCTGCTGCTACGGAGGGATGGGGTGTCCTCCAAAACCTCACCCAGCCCTCAAAAATCCAGGGTTGGGTCAGAGAATCAGAGAATCACAGACTGGTTTGGGTTGGAAAGGACCTTAAGGATCATCTCATTCCAACCCTCTGCTGTGGGCAGGGACACCTCCCAGTGGAAAGTTGGTATGGAACATTCCAAGCAGCGATTTAGGTGGCGTAGAGCCAGACTAGTGGAGTCCCAGGTCACCTGGTCATTCCTTATAAATAATCCATCAGGTCATGCCAACTTGAGCTGCCTCCATTAGAATTTAGGTAAATCAGGCAGCTAAAATCCCTGGAAGCAGCACAGATGTCCTCTGCTGGTAGCAGCAGGATTTACAAACAGCAGGATGCATTCCTTCCTTCCTTCCGCTGGGAAACGTGGCTGCCATGAAAAGCTGTTATTTAAACATGACTCTGAAACAACATCTTCCCCAGCTCAGATTTAGGCTTTTCTGTTCCAAACCCAAACGCTCAGGAGTGCTCATAAATAACCAGCTGGGAGGGAGGAATTCTTTCCACTCCAGGGTTTTTTTTACTGGACACATCAGCTACATATTTGACAGTAATAGACTCTGTGGCTGTTTAAAAGTCACATTAGGAGAAGTGCTCACCTCCCGTGTCAAATCCAAGAATGTGCTTTTCCAGAGCAACAGGCAGACCCTTGGAAAAGAAAAAAAAAACGTGTTCAAATGCAGTTAAAAAGGTATGTTTGGTAAATAAAAGCAAGTAATGCAGCAGGTAACTCTGGAGGAGAAGACACGAGTTTTGCCTGTGTGTGATTACACAAGTCTCTGTCCTGAAACACCAAACCCAGAGTTTTATTAAAGAAAAATCTGCCTGGTTAACAATCCCCTGAGTTGTCAGGCAAACCCCATTGGACACACACACTGCCTGCATTCAATCCTTAAAAGGCCAACACCAGGACTGGGAGAGAACACCCAATCCAGCAGCATCGCTCCCCAGGCGAACAAAAACCCTGCACAAACTGGGCTTTCTTAGAAACTTCTGCCTTTAAACAGCTGCCAGGTTTTAAGCACTGGATGATTCAAAAGAGCTGCAAAAACGCTCTGTAGTAAGAGTTTCTCGAGCTCACAACTTCCAGCAACATCCCCCAAAGCATTTGCTCAAGTGTTAAGCTCAGGAATAAACTAAACATTCGATTTTCTAAACACTTGCTCTATTAAAACACTCCAAGGCAGAGTTTATTAGTGGTCATTTACAAGCATTGCTCTGTTTCCTTTACCCTCTCCAGCTGTAGAGGAGCTAGTCACGCTAAATAATTACTCACCATGTCTCAAAATGCACTTAAAATTAGATTTAAACATTGCAGATCTCAGAATTTGCTTTTACTGCCTCAGTAATCTTTTTTCAACATTCGCCAAATGTTTTGCATTTGGCACAACAAAAACTATTAAAGCTCAATATCACCAGTTTCTGCAGTGATGGGGTTGTAAAGCTTCCAAACGGTGAGGATTCCATCTAAAGGCTTTTATACACGTGTAAAAAAAAAGGATCTGAGTTGATCAAAATACACATTAAACACAAAATAGTGACTGCAACTCCTTACCCCATTTTCAAAAAGTGGTTCTTTTCCACGGCTTTTATAGGAAAATATATGTATTTTTAAGATTGTAGTCGAACACCTCCACTGTTAAAAATGGTGATAAAAATGCCCCTAGTGCCACTTCAAACAGATTCTAGCAATATATCAGACTTCCTATGTGTATTTTTAAAGAAATGGGGTTTATACTTGAGGCTGCAAAGAGCTTCTTGCCACCCTGGTGTGTTATCAGAGCCACACAAGCAGGAAAATTCATGTCATTTTTTGGTGTTTTTTTTTTTCCAGTCACTTCTTTGTGGATGAATTCCCCAAGGCCACTGCAGGTTCCTCCAACACTGAGTGTCACCTTCACCTGGCAGCACAGCATTCCTTACCCTGCCTCCTTCCCACACTCCCTGTGTTTGCTGCTTTTTGGGAGGCTGGAGCTGCCTTTGGAATCCCCCCCAGCCCACACCACAAGTATAACAAACACATCCTCCTTTGCACAGCAGCTTCAAACAGACCAGGGACTACACAGACCATTTCCAACCTCATTCCCCCAAAAATTTAATTTATAAATGCTGCACAAAACACTTGCAATGGGCCTGACCACCACGGACAACTCCCCTGTAGCGGGAAATATTAAAAATAAAACCAAATTCCCTGGGAGTGGGAGGAAAAAAAGAGTGTCCAGATCTCACAGCAGGGGGAAAAAATACCCACTTTGTCGTGCTTTCAAACATATCCCCAGGTATAGATTTTGGGACCATCCCTAAAGTGATCCTGAAGGGCATCTGTTGTACTTGATCTTACTTGGAATACACCCACTGGGGAAGAAAAACCCAAGATAAAAGGTTGTCAGCATAAATCTGACTCCTGTCAGTATAAATCTGAACTCACTGAATTGCCAGCCATTCAAAGTATAACCTAAAAATTATATCTTACCTTGCAAATATCTTGCAGTATCTTACCTTGACCACCCAATGAGATAAATCTCATTTTATTGGGTACATTTAAACCTCAACCACAGCAGTTTTGTTTCCTCAGCACCACCCTCACCCACATCCTTCAGTCAGAGAACATCTCCCCACCTATTTTACCTTTTCCCACTCTATCCTGATCTCGCCAAGAATGCAACTGGTGATATTTTGGGTATCAAGCTCTCTGCCATGAGCAGCCACAGCTTTTATTATTTATAACCTGTTTCTGAACACACAAAGTCAGCGTTTTGGCCATTAGCAAACCAGTCAAAATAGGCAGCAGAGCTCTAATTTTCCTTTCTTTTCGTCCTGCAACCCTCTGCATTGAAGATATTTTCTCCATTCCCCTGACACATCATGATGTTGATGATCTCTGCTGGCACAGACAAAGCTGTTTTCCTGCCTCTATCCCCCTGCTTTTTCTCCACCTCCCTTGAAATTCAGCATTCCTAAGGAGGATGTGCTCCCAGTAATATTTATCACAGTCAGTGGCATCTGAACCTGAGACCTATCGAATATGAGCAACTCCTTGTCAGGAAATAAAATTCCCAGTTCCTCAAGGAAAATCCCATCTTGATCCCTGTGTGTCAGCTTTGCAGCTATGAAAACAACGACTAAAAGCTGGTTTTTATTATTATTATAGAACTAAAATGAAGACAAGTCTCAGCTGCTTTCATATTTTTCTGCTCTTTTAACAGTTTTATGGATATACAAGTCCAAAGCTTTGATTTACTCTTCCAAGGCTTCTGGCATTTACTGCAACTCAGAGCACCTGTGGTTCCCTGTTGGAAAACATCCTCGGCAGTGTGATGATAATAAATAAATCATGGACTGTTGTGAGCAGCTGCCAGGAAAGATGAAAGGATTTGGACTCTTTGAGTGGATCCAGTCACTTTATCAGGGACTCTCGTGCTCATACACCTGATACACCTGCAGGGCAGGTGAGGCCTTTCCCAGCTGTGTCCAAACTCAGTGCCAGCAGCTGCTGTGCCAAATGCCAGAGAGATGAGCTGGAGAAGTGGAATGCTGAAGAAATGACAAGCTGAAAAACCAGGATCATCCCCCCGGAACACCCTTCCCAACAGAGGTTACAAAAGAATTCTGCAAAATCCGAGTTTAAGGGCAGAAGTTTCCTTCACCAACTCTTTTTTTTTGGGGAAGAGAGGAGGGAGGAGTTGGATGACCAACATCCCATTCCCCAAACGTGAGGTGTATGTACAAAACAAAACACTCCACACAAGGAATGTTTCAACCTGTTTGCACGGCCAATGCTGCTGATTCCAAGGAAAAGCTGGGCCATACATTTCTTCTCACACTACAGGCCTGCTGCATGGAACAGTCAGGATAATCCTTTGGAAAATAACTAAGGGAAGAGCTATTCCATGATATATCACACAGATATATTTGTATCCAACTGAAACAAAAAGAGCTTTGCCTACCACCCTCCACAATCCTCTGGGTGTGCTGGGACCAGGGTGGTGAGGATAAAGGAAGCTTCCACCACCCTCCTAAAGGAAGTGTTGATACAGAACTGGCTTTGCCTGAGGGAACAGACATTTATCATCATTAACTGATATGGAATAATTAACCCTGGACATGTGGAATGTGCATACAAACCTCCTTGGACTGACTGGCCTTGGCGATGGCGTCCTGCGTCAAACGCTCCTGAACCAAAATGCGAATTGCCTGGGAAAGACATGGAAAGGTGAGAGGAAACAATTCATGCCTTGGTGCATTTCTCAGTGATTCCAAGGGAAAAGGAGCCAAAATTATAACTCAGCATAACCTCAAACCCAGTTTTGTGAAAACTTTTTTTGGAGAACTCTTTCAGACCTCAAACCTTTTCATTTCACTCTCGGTGTTTCACGCGGGTGTGTGAAGCAGCTTAACCAGAACAGACAAGGACATTAATTACACATGAGTTATTTCAGCCACTCCTGGGCCAGAAACTGCAAAGTACAAGAAACAGCCCAAAAAGCTCATGATTTTTAGCCTGGAGAAAAGGAGGCTCAGGAGGGACCTTCTCACTCTACAACTCCCGGACAGGAAGGAGGAGCTGGGGGGGAGTTGAGACCTTCTCTACTGGTAAAAAAACACAAGACAAGAGGAAACAGCCTCAATTTGCACCAGGGGAGGTTAAAATTGGATATCAGGAAAATTTTTTTCCCCAAAAGGGCTGTCCAGCCCTGGCACAGCTGCCCAGGGCAGTGGTGGAGTCCCCATCCCTGGAGGGATTTCAAAGCCCTGTGGATGTGGCACTTGGGGACATGGGGCAGTGGTGGCCTTGGCAGGGCTGGGAGAACAGCTGGACTCAATGATTTAAAGGCCTTTTCCAACCTAAACAAACCTATGATTCCAGAACAAGCTGATGACGATCCCAAAGCAGCAGCACCACTTTTCTTTTTCTGTGATCTCACACCTTAAACGCTGCAGCAACGCAGATTCTTCAGGAAGGAAACTCTGCTTCAGGATGGAATTCCTGCTAACAGCACCTCCTAGTAGGTGCTGGACCACCTTCCATATGCAGAGAAACCTGGAGCAAGGCCACCCACCCAGGTTTTAAAGAGACTGAGAGCAGAAAGGAGTTAATTTTAGACTCAGGAACAAGAACAGCCTCGACTTTGACAATCCTGCTGCTCATCCGTTCTCACTGGCTCCAGCACATGGGATGAAATCCTATCGGAGCCATCAGTCACTGATCCCTCCAGCTCTAAATGCCTCTAAGAATAACTGCAGGAATACCATGCAGGCAGACTTCCACAGGAAAGAAGAACTGGGTCTGTCAAACACATTCCTCAGACTTTCCCTGATGAGCAGCCAAACGTGGCAGAAGCAGCTTTACCACTTCGTGTTTCTCCCCCGGGATTTCTCCCAGGTTTTGTCATGATTAAAGCTGAGCTGATGCTAGAAAGTTCCCACAAAATACTTCTAGAAATCTTTCTAACTGAAGAGAATAGCCTGGACAGAAGAATGATTTGATGAGGAGTTTACCAGTAAATTCCAGCAGTGAAACCAGACCCTGTGGAAGAGAATTCCGAGTGCCTTTTGCCTTAGAACACGGATATCCAACTGTGTTACCCAGATGCTTCCTGATCAACCTGCCAGATTTAAATTAATAAAATGGGATTCCAAATATCTCTGCTTGCTCTGGGCCAGATGCCTGTGGTGTGCCTGCACCCTTTGGCTCTCCCTAAGCATCCTCTCCTGAGTGTCCAAGCCTTAACATGGATCATAAATTCCCTCCATGTGCACTGAAAACCTGCTTATTGTGGTGCAGAATGAAGAGTTTCACTGACACCTTCTAAGATCATCAAACCAGCACGGCTGTTGTTCATGTAACATGGATTTTCATTGCAGGGATTTACTCTCACTGTAACTAACAGCAAGAAAATTCAGGCTGGTTTTGTCCAGCCACGTCTGTCCAAAAAAGGCAAGCCTAGAAATGTAGGAGCAGTGACAGAAATGGAGAAACGGTGACATAATTGTAAATGTATTTATGCAAAAAGCACATTCTATCTCTTCCATCTGCCAGTAGCAAATTTGATGGACCCAGTAAAGTTTGCCAGCCCTGGACAATCCTGTAAGAAGACCTGAAGGAATTCTGTCCAAAAAGAGCTGAGCTCATGCTGCAGATCCTCAACATCACCATTCCCAGCATCTCCTCTCTCTACTTCATATCCCTTCTCACTGATTTTTGTAGGATTTCAGGTTGTTTTTTTTGGTAGGGGTTTAATGTAAGATTTCCACTGCTCTTTAAAGATTGATGAAGGGTTCAAGGGTTATTTTATCTTCCCAAAAAAAGGAGGATACCATACTGGAGACACTGAGAAAGAACAGATGGGATAACTGCAGGCTGAGAATTCCTTAAGAAACCAGGCTACCAGGATAATCCTCTTTCACTAGACCTGTTACAGACTTACACACACTAAATAAACTTCAATACTCCCGGTGTTTAGTTTCTCCAAAATAAGTTTGGCAAATATCACAACTACTGTCATGAATGGAACTTTGGGTTTTTTTCAGTGAAATGCTTTTATTTTGGTGCCAAAGAAAACTCAGCTTATTTCCATATTCATGGCATGATCAAGTAGGAACTCAGGATTGCTACAGTCTCATAAATAAGCATATTTAAAAAATACAGGATGGGATTGACCCCAAACATACTGAGTTCCACCAGTAAGTCCCAAATATTCCTAAAGGCATAAAAAATATGGTTTAGAAAATTAATTATCCTATTTAGTGAGTTTAAAAGATATAATTAGTTATCAAAACTAAATTGACTCCAGTAATGACAAGGAATAAAACAGTTCATAGGACCAAGAGAAGGAGGAGGAAACTTTTAACTGTGGGTCTCCCTCGGATGTTTGTTTTAAAACATCCTCTGCATCATTAGCTCCTATATTTTCAAGTTTCTCTGAATTTCTAGCACTGGAATATAACCTCCTTTGAACATGTTCCTCAAGGAACTCCGCTCCAACTGCACTGTTTACCGAGATAATTATCCTTGCATTAATTTCCAGGCTTTATGTTCTTCCCTGCTTGGAAAGACACGGAGGATGAGGGGCTTTTTTCCTACTTGAGCCTAAAAATTCATAGTTATCAGTAACTCCGCACCTCAAGCTATTAAACACATGCCAGGCACTGGAGAAAGGAAGGAAGAAAGGAGGTGGGAAAAGTGGGAAACTCACCTTGAGCATCACCAAATAATCATCGTGTCGCTGGATCTGAAGCAGATTAGCCAAAGCCATCACTCCAGCCTTGAAATCAGGATTATTCACTGGAAAATAACCATCAGCATTAAAAATATATGTTACTTTAACTGATTCCAGAAGATAAAATTGGCTTCCTGACTCCATGGTATTGGATTGCTCTTAGGGATGGGCAAGGGCAATTCATCACCATCCCTGGAAGTGTTCAGAGCACAGGTGGATGTGGCACTTGGGGACATTATTTAGTGGTGAACGTGGCAGTGCTGGGTTAATGGTTGGACTTCATGATCTTAGAGGGCTTTTCCAACCTTAAAAATTCCATGATTCCAAGGCCATGGATACACAGCAGCGAGGAACCACTTAATCTGGCTGCAGAACAATCAGCACTGGGCTTCATAACCAGGTAAAGTCTTTGAAAATAAAGCAAATCACATGCAGCTGTTTATTTTATATCTATCTACATATAAAAATAAAATAGAATATTTATAAATATAACACATAAATACAAATATTCACATCTAGTGCACAGATATTTGTTTTATACATTTTTATCACTGTAGAGCAGAACTGTGCCTGCTGGGTGAGGGCAGCACCAATTCCCAGCTGCCTTTTTATAGGAGGAGGAATGGGAAAAGACATGGGGATAATTTTACAGCTATTTTCCACCACTTCCACTCATAGTGAGAAAAAACCCAAAATTATTATGACAGGAACAGTTGGGGAAAACTGAACCAACACATAACACCTGACAGTATGGAAGTAACCAGCATGCAATCATGATTCCTTGGATTTTTTAGAATTTTTTAAGGTATTTTGCCATTTCTCCCTCATCTACAATAAGTATTTATGATTTACAGAACTCTCTCCAAAAACACCCTTCAGCTGCTTCCTCACTGCCAATAAGAGCCCTCTCTAATTATTCATATCTGGGCACCTCATTCTGCTGGGAAAGATTCTCCTTGTTTCCCTTCTTTTTCCCAACAGGAGAAGCTCACATCCATATGGAATTCACATGGAGCAGTTCCTCTTTAACAGGAGCACAGAAGCAACTCTAACTCTCAAACCACTGTTCACAGAGAGGCACTTCCAGCAGATGTAAAATACGTGAGCTCTGCCCTCCTGAAGCTTTAAACTGGGCTTTAAAAACCTGCATCACGGGATTAAACAACTTCAAACCCGAAGAACACACAGGCCATGGAACCCATTCCCATCCAGGAGGTTGGGGCACACTCACCATCCAGGTTAATCAGTGGCTCTGCATTTTTGGCCGTGTTGTCAGCGTTTTTACCACCATCAGGGGTAGAATCCTTATATTTATCAGCTGCAAAATTAAGAGACAAACACGAACACCATTAGAGCCAATGACAAAAGCAACTAGTTCCAAGTTTAGCACCAAGCTGGAGTTTGCTATACCTGGATTTTTTGGGGTGTTTTAATCATCCAAGAGCCTTCTGAGCTTATAAACTGACATTTTGGAGCTCCCTACTAATGTTCCCAGAGGGCAGGTATTTATATCCCATCCTTGTGTTGGGCAGAGCTCAGCCCTGCAGGAATTATAATGGAAAACAGAACTTTGGCTGTTATTTTTTTGCCCCCAGTAATCACATTTGTATCCCCACTCTCAGTACAAGGAGATGAAACTGCTGTGACTGTGGAGATTTGACTCAACTTTTTCATAACCTTGTCCTAGTTCCCAAGGGTTCCAGATCTACTCCCTGTAAAAGAGGGGTCTAAGAATAACTTATTGGAATAAATGTAGTACTAAATATAATGCATTTAATACACTTCAGAGTAAAGTTCTCATAAAGGTAATCCCACAGGGAGAAGGGGATAAATATGTACAATGGGGTTTGCTCTATCCAGAAATTAAATAATAAATGCAATTATGCTACTGCAGCTCCAGGGGAGCTGAAAAGAAACAGAGTATGGGGCGAAAACAAGCACACGGAATTGTATTTATTTTGTTTAAAGGAAGCAAAATATACTTTTGGCATTGTCTGAATTCGATGA
Source organism: Neopelma chrysocephalum (assembly GCF_003984885.1). Lineage (NCBI taxonomy): Eukaryota > Metazoa > Chordata > Aves > Passeriformes > Pipridae > Neopelma > Neopelma chrysocephalum. The sequence continues at coordinate 1,942,212 of NW_020897915.1, forward strand.
ATATTTCACAAAAGCATTGTGAATTTGTCTAGGGGAAGGTGTCCCTGCCCATGGCATTTGATGGCAGCTGGCACACCCAACACTTGGGATGACATTCCCTGCCTGTGGGGTGCCAGGCTTGTGACATCACAGCACGTTCGGTGACACGTGGTGGGTGACAAGTGGCAACCAGAGCTCAGACTCTGCGAGCTGGGCCCAGGGTGAGCTGAGCAGAGATCCCAGCACGATGCTCAGACTCCATGAGCTGGGCCCAGGCTGAGCTGAGCAGCGATCCCAGCAGGATGCTCCGAGCGGAGCTTCCCCTGCTCCTGACCCTCGGCGTGTCCTGGCTCTTCCCCCGGGACAGCGGCTCTCCCTGCCCTCCCTCCTGGGCCACCCTGGTGTGGGATGTGCCTCCCCCGCTGCTGGAGCAGAAGGGCACTGCCAGGAGGGGCATCACCACCCCACAGGTGTTTTTTTGGAGCACCTCAGCCCTGTGCCTGCTGCTCCTGGGGTATTACCTCGGGCGCCTCCTCGCCAGAAAAGCCAGGAGACCCTGGAGAAAGGTGAGGGAACGGCAGGAGGGTGGTCCGGGAGCCCATGGGGAGAAGGAAGGTCCTCCTCAGCCCTTTGCCAGCCCCAGCAAGCAGAGGTGGGGCTCAGCCACCATGGAGGAAATCAGGACAGGCAGGGGGTTGGAACAAAATGGTCTTTAAGGCGCCTCCCAACCCAAACCATTCCATGATTCTGGCACAAGCTGCGCCTGGGGCAGCCCAGCCGGGCTTGAGCCTCTCCAGGAGAGGCCAAGCCCATCATCCAGAGTGGTCTCAGCCCCCTGAGGCCCCTCTGCCCTTTCCACCTTCCAGGTGAGACCCTCAGAGAGCACCTGCCGGGACGGTTCCTGCTGCAAGTCCTACTGGCTGATGCGCCGGCTCAAGGAAGATCCCGAGCTGATGAAGCGCTTCAGGAAGCACCTGAGCAACTGCAGGACATTGGCCATGGACAAAGTCCAGGTCAGGAGGAACCTGGTCCAGCTGGAGACGCCCCTGCCCAGGGCAGGGGGTTGGACTAGAGGGTCTTTACAGGTTCCTTTCAATTTACAGGCTCCTTTCAACCAGAAAGGCTTTGTGAGCCCCCAGGCAAGAGAACGAGAAAACGTGGGAAAACTTGGAAGAGGAGATGAGACACATTCCCAGCCCCAGCAAGGTTCTTGAGAAGGCAGAACACTGCAGGGGTCGGAATGAGCTGTGCTGTCCCTGTGCTTTGGGCCTTTATCTTGGGCAATAAATGTTTTAGATGCAACTGTGTCCAAGGTAAAAATAGCATGGAATGGATGCTCCAAGGGAGGGTACATTCCCTACAGAGGGAAGTGACACTGCACAGGGATGCTGCAAAGCGCCTCTGAACCGAAGGGAAATCATATCCATGCCAACTGTTCAGGCTTCTCCACAGAAAAAGCAGGAAACAAGAAGACCTGCATCAGCAGTTACAAAAATCAGAAAATTGGACCCTCCTGCACTGCCTGTAAACAACATTATTCCAATAATTAGTCCCACAGGATTAAGTGAGGCTGCTCTCCCATTCTCAGTTAAACACATCTAAATGCCTGCACAGATCAACATAAAATTTTACTTCCTTAGATAAGATAAATGGCCTCCAGAAGAGCTAGAGAGACTTTGGACAAGGGCCTGGAGTGACAGGAAAAGGGGGAATGGCTTCCCACTGACACAGGGCAGGATGAGATGGGATATTGGGAAGGAATTCTTGGCTGTGAGGGTGGAGAGGTCCTGGCACAGGTTGCCCAGAGAAGCTGTGGCTGCCCCATCCCTGGAAGTGTCCAAGGCCAGGTTGGACAGGGCTTGGAGCAACCTGGGCTAGTGGAAGGTGTCCCTGCCCGTGGCAGGGAGTTGGAACAAGATGGGCTTTAAGGTCCCTTCCAACCCAAACCATTCTGGGAATTCCATGAAAATAAAGAGAAACCCCCATTTCCCACCCATTTTGAACCATTAAATCCATTCCCTCATACCATTATCTCCATACTCCAGCCTGACAGCCAAGCCAAGAAGCCAATCCACCGTTTCTTGTCGTTCCTGGATTTTGAAGGGACAGTTCACGTCCTTCATGTACTGAGGAGCAAAGAGAAGAGAAAACAAACAGATGTTACTGACCTGTGTGAATCAATCTGGAGCACAGGACTGTTGTGGGAACAGCCACTCTCCCACAGGTCTTACAGGTAGAAGACATTAATTAACAAGAAGCATCATTGTGGAATTCCTGTTGTGGCATCTGATCCATCCAAGACATATTGGAGTGTCCCAATCCACCTCTAACTTTGAGTCTGACTTTTATTAAAAAGGAGGTGCCATTGCTAAATGTTATTTATTGCCAGACTGCACCCAGAGAAACCAACACACCCTTTCTGCTCATGTTACAGAGCAACTGGAGCATGGGAAAGGGGAAAAAAATGACAGCAAAAGCTTCCCACCCGGAGCAGGAAGGAGGAATGAGGCTGCCTAAGGCTTCCACAATACTAAAACCAGAGGATTCCCAGGGGCAGCAGAAGTAATTCTCACTTTTTTAGGGATTATGAACAAGAGAGGATGGAAAGTGGCAGACATTCTGCCTCTGCTCTTCGCAACCCAGAACACAGGATCCAGCCCAGGCTGCTGCCAAGACTCCCAAAGGCCAGGACATTCTGTTGTGTCCCTTTGCTGCCAGTAATTCCAACAACATCTACATTTATCTGCAGAATATTGGAATGATTTAGGATCCCCCTGCAAAGCCTGAGCACTGGGCAGTGAGCACAGCAAGTGATTCCAGGGGGAAAAAAAAAGTGGGATGAATGAGCTCTGAGCATTACAGAGCAGCACTTTCAGCCCTTTGCTGGGTTGTTTGGAAAAAAAAGGGAAATGGGAAGCAAGAGGAAAAGCTCAACAGCCTTGTGGTGACTCAGAATGTCAGGAGCACAGAGGAGATCACCCATGCACGATGGCTTTGTGCCAGCCATGGAAAGCCATCCATCTGGAAACACCACGAGGTGCAGAGCTGTAGCTTTCTTCCACATGCTGGCACAGCCTAATCCACTTTCCTTTTGGTACATGGGAATCATTAATGCAGAAAAGAAGCTGTTTATTTGCAGTCAACCTTCCTCCTGCTTCAAGAGCTGAATCAAATCAGGCACAAAAAAAAAAAAAGGGATCAGGGTGGACACTCCACCTCTTGCACATAGTTGAGTGCAAACCTTGTACAAAATTCTCCCATCTTAATAACTCCCCCAGTTTGGCCTCAAGAATACATTTAAATTCCTAGAAATATAAGAGTTCACTGACAGGACAAATATTCAGAGTCATTTCCATTCAACAACTGCAGCAGCTGTTAAACATCATTTACACCAACACTTGAAAGTGTGTTTGGAACAAGGAAATACCTTCTCAAAGGATTTGGGCCAGTCATCACTGTGGATGTTCCTCAAATTCCCTCGGTCTTCAATCTTGTAGTGTCTGATTTTCTGGTCTTCCAGCCAGACAATAAAGTTCCTGAATTCTGTTTCATCTGTTGGGAGAGGGAAACAAAGCAGGAATTAACCAATATCTTAAAGGCAGAAACAAGACGTTAAGTTTTGATCCAATTCATACAAATACTGATGCCCCTGAGTGCTTTTACCATAAAAAAAAAAAAAATAGATATTTCTATCTAACACTAAAATCATGTAATCCCTGACCAATAGCCAACCCTGAATGTTTTTCATCTTTCAAGTCACTTCAAACTGGCTTGTAACTGAGTGACTACAATAAAAGGCATCAGCCAACAAGTTGGTTTTGTTGGGAATACTATTATAACTTAACAAGCAAAGAGGAAAAGTGAAAAAATGAGAGAGAACTTCAGTTTCTAACTCTGTTTTCCAGACAAACAAGACAAAATTTCTCCCAAAAAACCACCACACAGATGTCATGGCTGCAAAGGTATTTTCTTCCTTTACTGTTGACTCAACTCTTCTTGCCTGTTGATTCAAAATCTCATTATTTGGGAGCTGGAATTCCATACACAAAGGCTGTGGTCCACATAGGGATATTCAGATTGGATGAAGCAATTGGTCTGTACCTGTGCTACGGTGACAGAACCCACTTGTGGACACAGCAGGTCACAGTTCTGGGTGTCACTAGCCCTCCAAAACCTTTTGGCATCGGATGAGCTTTAATCATGGAATTCTGGAATGGTTTGGGCTGGAAAGAACCTTAAAGCTCATCTCGTTCCAACCCCCTGCCATGGGCAGGGACACTTTCCACTCTCCCAGGTTGCTCCAAGCCCCATCCAGCCTGGCCTTAGACACTTCCAGGGATCCAGGAGCAGCCACAGCTTCTCTGGGCAACCTGTGCCAGGGCCTCACCACCCTCACTGTAAAAAAATTTAATTCCAATTTATAATAAGAAGCAGAGACACGGTCACAGCACACACAAAGGAAACCTTCGAGTAAGACCTTTGAAATTTTCTACACTGGCAAAACAAACCTTCTAAGCAAAAAAAGAAGAAAAGGTTAACCGGGAGGAACTTGGGACACACCACAAAAAAGATGCGAGTAGACAACATCCCAGTAAAACCACGCGACTTTATTATTATGTTGCAATTATTATCATGCCCTAAATCCTGCGCTGCAGCTCAGCCCTGAGCCCGGGGAGCTGCGATGGGAGCCCAGCAGACCCTTAACTAGCTTATCCTAATTAACAGACTTAGAATCATGAAATGGTTTGGGTGGGAAGGGGCCTTAAAGCCCGTCCCGTGCGCAGGGACACCTTCCCAGACCAGGTCTCTCCAAGCCCCGTCCCGGTCCCCTCCCAGCCCCTCACCCCTGCAGTTGAATCCGGCGGGGTTGTGGTAGTCGAGCGCCGAGAGCTTGCGGCGGAACATGGTCCCGGCGATCCCGGTGATCCCGGTGATCCCGATCCCGGTGGTGCCGGTGCCGGTCCCGCCTCCCCCGCTCAGGCCGCGCCGACGTGACGGGCCCGAGCGAAGGAAGCGCCCGCCCCCGGCCCCGCGCTCCGCCCACCCATTGGCCAGCGCGCTGAGCGGCAGCCGCGACGACCAATCAGAGCGGCGGAAGGGGCTGCCGGGAAGGGAAGAGGCGCTCGCCCGCCTTCAGGGATCCGGCGGGAAGGGGCGGGGCCTGAGAAGGGGCGGGGTCATAAGGGGGCGGGGCCTGAGGCTGGGGTGCCGTGTGTGGTGGGCGGGGCTTGGGAAGGGGCGGGGCCTGTGCCCGCCGCAGTGCGAACTGGGGGCGTGCGCTGGGTTGTACTGGGAGCGCCGGAAGCACTGGGGGTTGTACTGGGAATGCTGGATACCTGTACTGGGAAGCTGTACTAGGAGCGCTGGGAACACTGGGGAGCCGTACTGGGAGTGCTGGGGAGCTGTACTGGGAGCGCTGGGGAGCCGTACTGGGAGTGCTGGGAGCACTGGGGAGCTGTACTGGGAGCACTGGGGAGCTGTACTGGGAGTGCTGGGGTACTGTACTGGGAGTGCTGGGGAGCTGTACTGGGAATGCTGAGTGCCTCTACTGGGAGTGCTGGGGAACTGTACTGGGAGCGCTGGGGAGCTGTACTGGGAGCGCTGGGGAACTGTACTGGGAGCGCTGGGGAACTG
>NW_020897915.1:1947834-1962441 GCF_003984885.1 Neopelma chrysocephalum
CTGTACTGGGAGCGCTGGGGAACTGTACTGGGAGCGCTGGGGAACTGTACTGGGAATGCTGGGTACCTGTACTGGGAGCGCTGGGAGCACTGGGGAGCTGTACTGGGAGTGCTGGGGAACTGTACTGGGAGCTCTGGGAGCCACTGGGGAGCCACACTAGGAGCACTGGGGACGTGTACTGGGAGCACTGGGGAGCCGTACTGGGAAGCTGTCCTGGGGATCACTGGGGAGCATTGAGCTGTACTGGGAGCACTGGGGAGCAGTGTGCTGTACTGGGGAGCTGTACTGGGCAGCACTGGGAGCGTTGTGCTGTACCGGTGCACTGGGGAGGAGCTGTGCGTTTTACTGGGCAGCACTGGGGAGCAGTGAGCTGTACTGGGAAGAACTGGGAAGCACTGAGCTGTACTGGGAAGAACTGGGAAGCACTGAGCTGTACTGGGCAGCACTGGGGAACCGGCAGGTGAAGGATGCCAGTTTAATGGGGTTTTTTGGGTGCTTTTTCCCTGGAGAAGGTGATGAGCTCCGGTTCAGAGTGAGCCCACCCCCGTCCTCCCCTCCCTCTTCAGGCCGGGGTGGCACTTTGCAGACGTGGTGCTGACAGCGTGACGAGCCAATGCAATATTCATCCTGACATTTCCCTCCGTGCCAGCCCTTCCCAGCGCTCCAGCTGGCAGCCCCCGGCTGCGGTGCCGCCATGGCAGGGTGGCACAGGGATGGGCCAACCCCCCTTCCATGGAACTCCCAAGCCCTGGGGGAACCTGGGGGGCTTCTGCCTCCCTTTCCCTTTAACATCGTTCCTCTTTCATCCGCTGTATCTCCTCCGGCTTGTTCCTGGAGCGGTTTAAGGAGGGCAGGGACTCCCTGTCATCGCTTCATCCTTCAGCTTTCATGGAATCATGGAATCCCAGAATGGTTTGGGTTGGAAAGGACCTTAAAGCCCATCTCGTTCTACCCCCTGCCATGGGCCATGGACACCTTCCACTATCCCAAGTTGCTCCAAGCCCTGTCCAACCTGGCCTTGAACACTTCCAGGGATGGGGCAGCCACAGCTTCTCTGGGCAACCTGTGCCAGGGCCTCCCCACCCTCACAGGGAAGAATTCCATAAATCCCACCTAAATTTCCCCTCTTCCAGTTTGAACCCATTACTCCTTGTCCTGTCACTGCAGTTCCTGATGGAAGGTCCCTCTCTGACCTCACACCTGGAGCCCACGAGGGCTTCAGCGTGTCACCAACACGTGTGTAAGAGGTGACACGGAAGCGACAGTAAAGGCACAAAGACTCCAGCATGGATAAAAGGAGCTTGGGACTGTACCCAGGGTGCCCTCAGCCACACCAGTGTCACACACTGTCCACCCCAGCAAGGAGGACCAGGGATGGATGCAGTGAAAACTCCACTCTCCACCCTTCCTCTGCCTCTCCTGCCTTCATCACCCTCAGAACAGCCCTTCCCCTTCCTACCTCATCCCGTTTCACCCTGGATTTGGGGATCATCCCCTTCCCTGGGGGGTCCAACCCTTCCTGCAGCAACACCCAGGGCAAATCCATGCCCAGCAGCTGCAGTGCTTCTCCTCTCCCCACTCCACGCTGCAGAGCTAATGAATGCAATTAGTGCAAATGGGTTTGTTCTCATTAGGGAGCCGCCCAGGGCCTGATGCCGGTGTGGGGATGGGCAGCAGTGAGGAGTGCAGGGAGCAGCATCCCGCCCACGCTCTCCCTGGATGCTCCACACCTCCTCCAGCTCAGCAGATGCTGCTGCTCCGGAGTGAGGATGGAACAGGGCGAGCCTTGGAGATGGAGGGGAGCCAGCGAGGTGTGAAGCAGCTGAGCTGCCTGGCTCGGCACAGCGAGCAGGAGACAGTTGGTTTGTTCCTTCACAGTGACACCGTTTCCATTTCAAGCTGTTCTGATGGATGCAGAGAAGGGTGAGGAGGCTGAGAGTTGAGCCCTGACAGCGCAGGAGAGAGGGGGGACACTTCCAGCATCTCGGGGTTGGGCAACATCTTGCTGCTCGCTGACAGGTTCGGAATGTGCATGGAAAACTGGAATCCGTGCTGGGCTCAGGTGGGTTTCACTGCAAACCCCATCCTGCCACCTTGTTCCCGGCCCCAGGGATGGGCTGAGGCCAAGCAGCCTCAAACTGTGTCCAGCTGCTTTGCTGGGAAATCATCTGCTTGTGAGAGTCCTGTGAAACAGGAGTGGAAGTGCAGAGTGTGGTAAATTTGGTAGGAGCAGAGTATCTTCGATTCTATGATTAGGAGGTGTTTTGGCAGTGGAACAAGTAAGAATTATGGGATCGTAGAATCCTGGAATGGTTTGGGTTGGAAGGGACCTTAAAGATCTTCCAGTTCCACCCCCTTGCCATGGGCAGGGACACCTTCCACTATCCCAGGTTGTTCCAATCCCCATCCAACCTGGCCTGGAACACTTCCAGGGATCCAGGGGCAGCCACAGCTTCTCTGGGCAACCTGTGCCAGGGCCTCATCACTCCCACAGGGAAGAATTTCTCCCCAATATCCCATCTCACCCTGCCCTGTGTCAGTGTGAAGCCATTCCCCATTGTCCTGTCACTCCATGCCCTCATCCAAATTACTGGGGAAGGCCTGTACTGACTGCCAGGGATGGGAGAAAAAGGAAAGAGAGGGAAGAAGGGATGGACAACAAACTTAGAAATTTTAGGTACCTCTCAGTTTCTGAGGAAGGAGCAATGTCCCTCCCTGAAGGAGCCTGTTCTTCCCTGAGCTGCCTCATCCTCTGGGAACAGAAAGCTGTGCCTGGGAAGGGGCTGAAACCCCAAGAGGCTTCATTTTCCCTCGCAGACAGGCACCAAAACTCCTGTCAGGGAGACGCCCCCCTCCAAACCCAATGGAAACAGGATCCAGGCACAGCCAGGATGGGAACCCACCTCCCCAGAGGTCGACACGCACACAGAGAATCATCTCCAAAGGCTTGAAACAAATCCAAAAGTTTATTTCCAACGAGTACACAGACCACGTGGGATGGGGGATGCGCTACATCACGACGCCGACCTCCCCGCCCTGGCTTCCTCTCCCAACCACCCCTTCCCCAAAAACCTGGCAGTGGCAGGTTTGGCACCCAAGGAATGGATTTCCCCCGCCACCAGCAACCTTGGCAGACAGAAAAAAAAAAGTCCTTTTCCAGTACTCCAGATATTTTTCTTTTAAAAGCCTGGGGGTCGAATGTCATTTGACACCACGCTGGAAATACAGCATCGGGATGGAGGGATGGCTGGTATTTTCGTTGAGGAGGGAAAATGATCTTGGCAGGCGATCTCTACTTGGCTAACAAAGGCATATCTGTGTAAATATAAATACTGGGGTGAAATACCTGGCAGCACACCAATGTCAACACCTCTACCAACATAAAATAAAGCCCAGCAACATAAAACACCTTCAATGAGTAGTTTGGGGTTAATTCAAAATTCCCTCCCCCCCCCGCTCCCCATATTCTTCATGCAGGTTTATTTCATCGTTCAGTTATTAAGAATTCAAGTTGTAAAATACGCAAGTCATTAAAAAAATTATTACAAACCACTTTATGACAGTGTTTGAGAAGGGTCGGGGGTGGGAGCCCCGGGTCAGGCCGGCTGCGCTTCACTCTCTGCGACGGTAAATCAGCGTTAAAAAGAAAAGACAAAAACCCAGGATGGGGTATTTACATGTCTTGGTAACACCAAGAGCGAAACCAGCTGCAGAGCAAACGGCTTCATCCATCCTTCATCCTAAAGCTACACAAGCTGTAGTAAAAAGATCAAAACTGGAGGGTTAGGGGGGGCCAAAAGCCACCGTGGGAGGGCTGGGACCATCTACGCTACTCGTGGCGTATAAACATTCCCAGATGCCAAAGGTTTTGAGTCCAGTGTCAAGAACAGCTGGTCTTCTCCGTAGAAGACTAGAAAAAGAGTATGAAAAGGTAGAAAAACCAAAAAGCACTTGTTACGGGCTAGAAAGAGTCACCAAAAGGTACCTAAAGACTATTGCCCTCTGGAATCCACAGGGATTAAGCTGATACCTGGTTCAGAACTAGTTTAGTAAGGTCACCACAGACCCCCCCAAGTCCCCATGAGACACCCACCTAGTTATTCCCAAAGTTATGATTCCCAAAGTTTCCCAGGAGTGCAGAAGAGCAGGGGAAGCCAGGAGGTGTTTAGCAGTGGAAAGGACAGACAAGCCACATCCTCGAAAGCATGAACCTGAGGCAGAGCCCAAAAAGGTGCCGTGTTTCCCCTGGAGCTGGGAATAATTCCCCAGCCTGACAGGGAGCTCAGGTTGTGTGTAAACAGGGTATCAGGCACCTCCATGAAGGGGTGGCCCCACAGCTCCCCAAGCTGCTCCCCTGCCCCTTCCCAACGTGGTGAGGCGGGAATGGGATTCGGTGGATGTGGGAAGGGGCAGAAGCATCCCACCAAAAAGCAGCATCCCACCATGGGACAGCATCCCATGGTGGGGCAGCATCCCACCATGGGGCAGAATCCCACGGTGGGGCAGCATCCCACCATGGGGCAGAATCCCACGGTGGGGCAGCATCCCACCATGGGGCAGCATTCCACCATGAAGCATCATTCCACCGTGCAGCAACACCCCAGGGTGGATCAGCATCCCACCACAGAGCAGCATCCCACCACGCAGCAGCATCCCATGGTGGAGCAGCATCCCACCATGGAGCAACATCCCACCACGGAGCAACATCCCACCGCGGAGCAGCATTCCAGACCAGCCCCAAGGGAAGGAGGTACTACCGGGAAGCCAAAGAGCAGGACCAAGCGAGGAGGGCAGAGGCACAGAGGTGTAGGAGAAAGGAAAGACCCGGAAAGGAGTGGTTGACTTTGACTTTCGGATTTTTAGCTACCCCACAACGCCCGGGGCAGGGGCCACCCCGAGCCCCTTCTCCCGGGTTCTGGCACCTGCCCTATCGCAGGAGGTATTTCAGGCACGTCTAAGGCATCACAGGAGTTCTCTCTTGCTTTCAGAATCGCCTCAGTCTCCTCCCTACAGCTCCTTCCACCAGCCAAATGATAGAAAAGAAAAGTCTGGAGCGGATGAACGGACACAAACTCTCATGCACTACCACCGAACGTCGTCACAGGGGTATGAAGCACCAACCACGACACATGAATCACTTTTACTTGCAGAACCAAAGCTAACCATATACAAAATGGTAAAAAAAGTGGGGTTTGCCAGGAACACGGAGCTGCCAGCACGTGGGGGACAGGCAGGAGCTGCCAGTGTCCCCTCCAAACCCACCGTGGGGCCACTCAACCCCCCTGCTGTGCTACCACCAGAAATTAAAAAGCACAAGACCAAACACTGAGTAACATCATAAGTCACCTAACCTGTTGCTATATATCTGACAACTTAAATAAAAAATATTAGTTTGGAAAGGAACCAACAATATCATTCCAAGAAGGTTATACACATCCTTAGCAGTTACTTTGCTCAGCACAGCTCTGGTGCTTTGAATATGGAACAATCAAACGATTTTGTGAGCAGAAAAGTGACACATATTTATTCTTTACATATTTTTTTTTCTCTCTTTCTAGGCAACTCTACAGACTTCAGATCTTTTGCCTCACAATGCAGATCATCTTATTCCCCCAAAGGTGGCCAGGTTCTTTAAAACATGCACATCTCTGTAGCTTCCAGGCCGTGTATTTTACTTATTTTTTGTTTAAATTCTGCGGACTAGCAGGTCGTCCCCATTCCTAAAAACTCTACATCAGTGTTCAGGGTGGCCTGAGTGCCCGTCAGGCTCCTCGAGGGTTTACAGGATCACACAGAAGAACTTCTTCTCTCTAAAGGGGTTTTCTGAGGCCGGGACGGGGGTCAATAGAGGGTCCTCCTTGGCGTGGGCTTCACAGTACGCCATCAGGTCTGCTGCTGCTTTGGACACCTGCAATGGAAGGAGCCCTGCGTTAGGGACAGGCTGTGCTGGGAAAATCCCACCTGGAAAAAGATGCTGCCAGCAGGGCTGGGCAGGAAACATCAGACCCTCGACAAGAACCTGACCAATGATCTGACGGCACATCCTTGGTGGGGCTGGTTCTTCACCTCTGTGCTCAGGGCTGGTCCTTCACCTCTGGGCTCTAAGCTCATCTGTCAGCACATGATCCCAAAAGCATCCTTCACATCCTTTATCCATTCACATCCTTCCCATCCTTCACCCATTCCCACCCTTCACCCAACCTGACCATAGCAAGGTCCGACTCCAGCATCCCTGCATCCCTGCTGGCTCTCTCCCAAAACCCTCAGCAGGGACATCCACGGCCGCTACAGCAACATTTGCTGCACTCAGTCACCAACCTCATTATTTATTCCGGACATGGCAGCAGCTCCCAAGCCACTGGAGCTCAACCACATCCCAAAAGGTGAGGTGTTGCTTGCATCCAGACGTGCCTGCAGCCAGCGGCCGCCACTGCAGCACCTCTCTCCCTAGATTTAACCTCTTCCCAAGGAGGTGAGATGCCTTGGCAACAGTCAGTCCTTCCCACCCACCCAGCAGGGCTCCAGGTGATGCTTCCAGCTGCCTTCCATCCCTAGGAGTGCTGGATGGGGCTTGGAGCAACCTGGTCTAGTGGAAGGTGTCCCTGCCCATGGCAGGGGGTTGGAACGAGATGGGCTTTAAGGTCCCTTCCAACCCAAACCAGCCTGTGATTCTGTAATTCCATGGGCAAGCACCTCCCTGCCTCACTGCCTTCAGACACAGCCATCGGGATCACTTGGAAGAGCATCCGCCATAAACACCACCCAGCACCACCTCCCAGCTCCCACCATGTGCTCTGGGCAGCTGCTCAGCAGCAGCCACCGCCTCAGAGCATCCCCCAGCCAGCTCCTGAGCCTCCCTACCTTTATCCTGTCGATGTTGGCTTCCATCTTCAGCTGCTCCACCAGCTTCCGTGCTTGCGCTATGCTGGCAGTGTTGTTGCTAGCCATGGGCAGGCCAGGCACGCTCCCCGGGGGGGCTGTGGGCATGAACACACGTGGATCAGCCTTTGGGCCCTGAAATTCCCCAAACTATGTGCCGGGGTTGCATATGGGGAGCGTTAGAGCCATCGGAATGAGGGTGTGAGGAAGGGGGATGCAGACCCAGGGCGGGGAGCTGCAGCGACCCGCTGCCAGTGGCCCTCTTCTGTGCCCTCCCCATGGTCCCCAGAGCCAAGCTTTGGGGCCACTGGGACCATCTGGAGCCCAGCCGAGCTGTCCTTTGGCTTTTGCTGTTCCATGAAAGCCTGTGTGACAGCTACAAGGAAGTCAGAGGACAGGCTCCCCCCCGGCAGCCCGAAGTGCCTCGCCGGGCTCATTCCCTGCGCATCATCCAGCCCGTGCCGGTGCCCAGCGTGAGTCCGCTGTCCCTTGGCCTCCCTCGCTTTGTTCCTGCTGCCAATTTGAACGCTGAGATGCTAAACAGGATGCTGGAGTTTCCTGTTTCTCGAGATTTCCACCCCAGGCAGGCGGGGGGACGCTCATTAAGTCCCTGCCGGCTCTGTCACGGATGTTTTTCCGTCACCTTCTAACAGCGGTGAGCTCCGGCCAGAGTTCCAGCGTCCCGCTCCTCCGGCAGCCCACGCTTTTACAAGCAGCAAGCATTTTCCAGCAGAGGCACAGCTGTGCTCCTGCCTGACTGGGGCTCGCTGCCAGCTCCAAAATGCTGGGGGTTTTTGGGATGTCCCGCAACAGCAGGGCTCAGCGAGACCCCTGAGTGGGTGGGACAAGGATGGCACAGCCCTAAAATAAGGGAATCGTGATGTTTTAAGGAAAAGCTGAGGGCATGTCCAGCTCAAGGGTGTTTGGACAAGGCTTATCATGGGACCTGGAGCAAAAAATCAACCTGGCGCTGGTGCCTGTGCTCAGAGAGTGAGTCGTGCCGGGGTTTGAGGATGAGACCCCTCCCCAGCCCCCTGTGCCCGGTGGGGACCCCAAGGAGGTTATTTTTTACCAGAAGCCGGTCTCTCCGCTGATCTGTGCCTCTAGGGGAAGATCTGCTCCTCTTGGCCGCTCACCACCTTCAAGCAAAGAGAATACGGAATCAAAAGGAGCCGGGTTAGGTGGCAGTGATGCCACCCAACTCCATATTTACAGCGCCAGGAGCCCCGGCGGTCTCGCAGACGCCGAGCTCGGTGCCTGGCACAGAGGCTGTGGCTTTCCTTCCGTGTGCCCCCCCCCGCCCCGTGCCGTGCGAGCACGGCCCCCAGCGGCATCATTTGTTTGCATTCGGCGAGGTTTTTCGGCACAGGAAGAGGTTTCAAGTCAGTGGGCGAGCATCCGAGGGCTGCTGGCAGCCGAGGCTCGTGGCTGCTCCCCAGCTCGCGGGATGGAGGATGCTCGGGGAGAGGGGGGATGGATTTAACCGTCTGGTGCACAGAGCACGCGGCAGGACGGAAGGAGCATCCCCCGGGGAATGCTGCCAAAATCCCCCCCGGCTCCCGACAGCCCGAGCCCCCGGCTGGATCTGCTCTCTCCGGGCAAAGCTCTGCGCCTTCGCTCGGGGTTCAGCTCGAGCCCGTGCACTGTTTCCGCGCTGGTTTATCTCATCTCTCCCGCCTTTTTTTTGTGTGTGTGTGTGGTTTTTTTTTTTGGCTGGAGAGGAGTTTGAGCAGCAGGGTACAACGTTACAACTCTCCTGCTTTTCCTTCCAGTTCTCCCTCTGCAAGAGTGGATGGCGGTGTGCTGTGGTTCTGGCACTGGGCTGGTGGGGCGAGGACACCACCGACCAAGATGCTGTTGGATGCCACAGGGACTTTTCTAACGCAGCAAATGTTAATCTGGTGGAATTATCATCCCTGGAAGTGTTCAAAAGACGTGTGGACGTGGCACCTGGGGACAGGGGTTAGTGGTGGGCTTGGCAGTGCTGGGGGAATTGTTGGACTCCGTGATCTTAGAAGGGTTTTTCAACCTAAACAATTCTATGTTGTGTCCTTTCATGCAGAGGACCTGTTGCTGCTCCAGTGGCAGGGAGTCACTTCAACAACTTCAACCACTCCATGTTTAAGGTCAGGGAAGAGGCGTGGGAGCAGGGAGGACTGCTGGGAGCATCTGTGCAGCTGCTACAGCCCTGATCTTAAAAAAATTATATATATACAACCCTGCTGCCACCCTCCTGCGAGGAAACCCTCCCTTCTCTTACTACATCCATCCCTGAGGGCACTTAAGTGTGGAAAATACCCCCAAAAACAAGGCTAGGGAAGACCAAGACGGAGGAAGGGACACCTGTGTGAGGTGGGATGTCCCAGGGCTGCTGAGATGACGTTGGGAACTCAGGGGCAGCTCAACCACCTTGTAGGACCCTCCCAGGGGCCACCACAAACCCCAGCCACGCTCAGCCCCTCTGCAGATGCTTCAACTAGAAACTAAAACCATTTTGGGGCCAGCGATGGTTTCAGAGCATTTCCACTCTGTGTGTTTCCTTCGAATAACAAAAACATGGCAGGTGACACTTCAGAGTGAGCTCGTGAATATCCTGCACCAAAAAACAACCCCACAACAGCCTAGCAGTTCTCAAGTGGCAGCAAAGCTGCTCAAACAGGGCAGCCACAAAAGCAGGTTTTTTGATCCCAAAGTGAGGATACCCCACTGTACCCCCGGGAGGGTGTGGAGCCACTGGGAGTAAACCCAAACCTCCCTGTCTTTTTGTTTGGATTGGATTTATCATAGAATCACAGGATGGTTTGGGTGGGAAGAGAGACTAAAGACCATCTCATTCCATGCCCCTGCCATGGGCAGGGGCACCTTCCACTAGCCCAGGTTGCTCCAAGCCCCTTCCAGCCTGGCCTGGAACACTTCCAGGGATCCAGGGGCAGCCACAGCTTCTCTGGGCAACCTGTGCCAGGGCCTCCCCACCCTCACAGCCAACAATTCCTTCCCAATATCCCACCTAACCCTACCCTCTGGCAGTGGGAAACCATTCCCCCTTGTCCTGTCCCTCCAAGCCCTTGTCCAAAATCCCTCTCCAGCTCTTTTGCATCCCTTTAAATGAATTCAACCCCTTCCACGTGCACTTAAATAACCCATGACCCCTCTGCACGACAGACAAGTATCAAAACAACCTGCCAAGATCCCGAGTTGTAATTACGGTGGCACAGCCCAAAAGAGACAATATCCATGTACTGGACACGTTAAACATCATTAGCAAGAAAATAATGAGTAAGGACTCATTAACCTGTGGGCTCCAAGGCACGAATCCCATTATCCAGGCACATGTGCCATTAAGTGAGGGAAAAAGCACACTGTTTGTACTCCCTTGTGAGCACCATAAAACTCTTTTCATTGCAGGCAAGGTTTAGCACAGCAGCAGAGGGTGTGAGATCAGCCAGTGACAATGGGGACATCAGGAAATATTGGGAAGCGGGGTGATTTTTAGCTTTCTGGTTGGCATTTTTCCTCCAGCTTGAGGATTTACCTACTTTCCAAGGTGTAGCTGGGTTGGCTGCAATCAGTGGTAAGAAGGCACTGGGGGTTTGAAGGAGAGGAGGATGCTCCAGCAGCTTGGCTTGGATTAAATCTCTGCCCTGTGAGGGTGGGGAGGCCCTGGCACAGGTTGCCCAGAGAAGCTGTGGCTGCTTCTGGATCCCTGGAAGTGTCCAAGGCCAGGCTGGTCGGGGCTTGGAGCAACCTGAGATAGTGGAAGGTGTCCATGGCCGTGGCAGGGGAGTGTAATGAGATGGTCTTTAAGGTCCCTTCCAACCCAAACCATTCTGTGATTCCATGATTCCACGAAAAGCACTTGCAACAAATGCCTGGACTTGGAAGTTTTGCTGCTAATTTTTACTAGTTGGTACCTAAGCTGTAAAAAAAACAAAAATCTAATTTTTTGTTGCCTGTTGAATGAAGAGCCATTGACATATTTGAATAACATCTTCTTCTTTTACCTGCAGCACCTGGGCAAAACAGGCACCAAAAACTGGGATTTAGTTGGGAAAACAGCAAGGGAAACCCCTGATCCCAGGGCACTGATGCAGCATTTACAGCTGTGTCAGCTCTTGGTCTGCTCCACCCAGCTTTGCCGAAATCTTCAGCTTTTACCTGTGATGTGGAGCAACAAATGTGGATGTGGAGCAGTGAGTTGCTGCTTGATGGGATGAGGCTGGGATTTAATGTGCTCTGAGTTCAAAGCCAACATTGCTTCGGACCAAGGAAGAACTAGTTCTGCTCAATCCCAGCAAGTTAATCCCATCTACCTCGATTTCTGGATGCATTTCCACAGAAACTGCCACGTAAACCCCAAAAAAGCCGCTGCGAAAGGAGCATTTCTTGACGCCGAGCCCTCCTGCCGAGCTGCCATCCCACTCCTCCCTCCCAAACTGGGCTCCTGTGGGGCTCTGGCATCCCGGAGCTGCCAACCCTGCTTGAAACAGTAATTAGGCTTCGTTTGCCAGCTCCTCGTCAGCACAAGCTGCCGCCTGCTCTGCACAGAGCTGCGCTGAAAGGCTGCGGAGCGAGGGCTTGGGAAGAGAGGATCCTGGAATCCGGGTGCCTTGTACCAGCTCCGTCGCCAGCTCCAGCTCCAAACCCAGGGAATCTGAGCCCAACCTCCCCCCTAGAAGTTTCCCCCCCCGCCGTTCACTTGGGGTTTATCCAACTTGCACGTGGGTGGAGATCAGAATTCTCACAAATGTTTAAAAAAATGGCACTTCCCCCCCTCTGGAAGTGCTGAAGGCCAGGTTGGAATAGGCTTGGAGCAACCTGGGATAGTGGAAGGTGTCCCTGCCCATGGCAGAGGGTTGGAATGAGATGAGCTTTAAGGTCCCTTCCAGCTCAAACCATTCCATGATTCTATGATTTTAAGAGTGGTTAATTAGTGCAATTACCCTAAATAGGACACCAGCATCCTTGGAAAGCATTTCCTTACGTTCCTGAAGGTGCAAAAGGGCATCAAGTGAGATTTCATGGATGTCACAAGACACCTCCTGTGTCTCTCGGGGTCTGAAGTGTTTACCCACCCATCTGTGATCCTCTGCAGTTTTAAACCTGTGGAAAACACCCTCTCCTGTCTCTCAGCTGGAATTGGAATAGGCAGGAACAGGCACTGGAATAGGCTGCCCAGGGCAGTGGTGGATTCACCATCCCTGGAGGGATTTAAAAGCCGTGTGGATGTGGCACTTGGGGACATGGGTCAGTGGTGGCCTTGGCAGCGCTGGGGGAACGGTTGGACTCATCGATCTTTTTCTAACCTAAACAATTCTGTGATTCAATTCTCCAGACTTTTTTCATCTCCCAGGGAGTGTTTTCTCAGCTCTCTCCCACCACACCTCCCAGCTGAACCGAAAGGAAAAGCAGGAATGAAACAGAAAGTGATGCCAGAGCGAAACCTCGCTGTTCCCTCGCCACAGAGACCAAAAGCAGCATCACCCACCACCCAGAATGGTTCCTTTTTGGGGTGAAAGCAGGAGCTTCCCTGCTCCTTGATTTCAAGAAAAAGCCATATTTTCCATCCCTGATCCACCAGTGTTTTTCACCCAGTTAGTAGCAAAGTGAGTGAATCCCATTGGGGCAGCCAGGATTTGCGGAGAGAAGGGATCAGGCTTGTTCCTACCAGGCAGGGCATCACCCAGGACTTTTTTGGTCCAGAGGAGGGTTTTTTTGTTCTGGAAATGGTTTTTTTTTTTGGTCCAGAAAAGGTGCCAAGCTGGGTATTGTAACGGAGGGATTTATCCAAGCTCTCATTCGTGCTCGGATTTCTCCTGCTGCCTGTGCTTCCCAACAGCTGAGCCCATCCCAGCTCACTGCATCCCCCCTGAGGCAAGCAGGCTCTCCCCAAAACTGCCTTTTCCTCCCCAAAAACTGCTTTTTCCTCCCCAAAACCAGCAATGACACAGCATCCAGAAGGAATAACCGAGCATATGGAGGTGCCATCTCCTCCCCGGAGCCGGCACTGCCGGTCACCGGCCGGCTGGAGCGTGGGAATCCCTCGTGAGGGGCTGCCTGGCTCTGCCAGGCATCTTGTTGCTTTTTCCTAAAAGCCACAAGCTAAAAATAGGCGGCTCAGCTGAAAAAAATAATTGCTAAATATACCCAGAAAAGCATAAAAATAGCACAGGCTAAAAAGAAAATAGCAGAGCCACGTTTCCAGGGGGTGGGAGATGGGGTAGTCGCGTGGATCCCCACAGCAGTTGCGGACCTAGGTGGGAAAGGAGCCTTAACACGCCCAAATTCCATGTGTTTCGTTATTTCCTTGAGGGAAGAAAATGTTATGAGCTCGATTTGTGCCCGTGGGCTCCCATCACGCTGCTCTGTTGGGGCAAAGAACCTTAATCCTGAGTGGTCGTTACAGCCACAGCTCCCAGCCCCCATCCCCAGGGATTTGATTCCCTTTTCCAACAGCCATTTTTTATCCCTGATGTTCAATACGGTGTATAAATCACTACGGAGCAGCTTGCAGGTCAGAGCCGTGCTGGCAAATAAATAAATAAATTAAAAGACAACTGAGTGGAAAATGGGACTGTTTCCATGGAAACAGCTCCATTATCACACCAACATCTGATCCTTCCTGCCAAACAGGGATGAGGTGGGACGGGTGCCCATTTTGGCCCAAATCATTCAATATCAGACTGGTTTGGGTTGGAAGGGACCTCAAAGCCCATCTCATTCCACCCCCCTGCCATGGGCAGGGACACCTTCCACTAGACCAGGTTGCTCCAAGCCCCGTCCAACCTGGGCTTGAACACTTCCAGGGATGGGAATTATCAAGGCAATGCAAAGCACACAGAGCAAGAGGGAGCTGCAGGAAAGATTTTTCTCTTCCCTAGTTCTGCTGGGGCATTAAATGGAGAGCTCAGGGCTGGAGCTGGCTTTGCAGAGAGCCTGGCTTGGGATGTCCCCTCCACCCACCTCGTGTGCTGGAGCCGACCACGCCTGCAGCCCAGATGGAGTCAGGAGGCTCCAGCCTCACATTCCTGGTCTGGCAGGGCTGGCCCTTCTGCCTGGAGAAGTCACTGCTCTGTGGGCATTACATGAAAGTGAGAATCTCAGTGTTTTGTTTTCTCACAGGCTCCGTAACAGCTCAAACCGAAGCAAACAGGAACCACCCTCCACTTCCTTTTTTTTGTTTTTTAGGGTTTTTTAAAGGTTTTTCTAAAGGTTATTCAGGTGAAGGATCAGCTGCCAGTTGGCACAGCCTGAGATATCTGCTCTGGTCCCTCCAGCCACCATTCATCCAAGATATTGGCTCTCTCCATCTGGGTACCACGGGGAGGGAGCACCGACCTCCTCCAGGGCTGGCACAAGGGTCTAGAACCACGAGAATGCCACCAGGCTGCCCCAGGAACTCCAGGGAAAACCATTTCTGGGGGAAAACCCTGGGAAAGTGCTTGTGCACAAGGGACAACCCCAGTGGTGTGCACAGATCTGGGAGGATGGGTGTCCTGAGCTTGGCCAGATACTGGGGAATAAGGATCCCCAAATCCCGAGGAATAGGATGCCCAAGTAACATAAAATAAGGATTTCCAAATACTGGATAATAAGGATGCCCAGGTACTGAGGAATAAGAATGTCCAAATGCCATGTAATAAGGATGTCCAAATACCCAGGAATAAGGATGCCCAAAAACTGAGGAATAAGGATATCCAAATACTGGGAAATAAGAATGCCCAAATACCA
>NW_020897915.1:1962451-1962855 GCF_003984885.1 Neopelma chrysocephalum
AAATACTGGGAAATAAGAATGCCCAAATACCAGGGAATAAGGATTTCTAAATATTGGGGAATAAGGATGACCAAACACTGAGCAGTAAGGATGTCCAGATACCAGGGAATAAAGATGCATGAATATTGGGGAATAAGGATCCCCAAATACCACAGAATAAGGATGGCCAGATTCTGAGGAATAAGGTTGCCCAAATACTGTGGAATTCAGGGATGCCCAAATACTGAGGAATAAAGATGCCCATATCCAGGGATATAAGGATGCCCAAATACCGGGGAATTCAGGGATGCCAAATACTGAGGAATAAAAATGCCCACATACAGGGAAATAAGGATTCCGAGATAATGAGGAATGAGAATGCCCAAATACCAGGGAATAAGGCTGCCCAAATACCAGGGAATTCA
>NW_020897915.1:1962865-1981105 GCF_003984885.1 Neopelma chrysocephalum
GAATAAGGCTGCCCAAATACCAGGGAATTCAGGGATGCCCAAATACTGAGGAATAAAGATGCCCATATACAGGGAAATAAGGATTCCCAGATACTGAGGAATAAGAATGCCCAAATACCAGGAAATAAGGCTGCCTAAATACTGGGGAAGAAGGCTGCTCTCTGCTTCTGCTGTGACACAGAAGGAAAGAAGCCTGGGCTGTCACGTTCTGGTGACACCAGAGGGGACAGATAAGGGCACATCCTGTCACGCCACCCCCGGCACAGCCTTCCAGGGGTTTTAGGTACTGGCTCCAATCCTGTGGTTTCCCCAGGGCTCAGCCCCACCACTGCTGCACTTCACTGAAAAGGAAAATGGTTTAAGGGTTGGGCTGGTTTTGGTTTTGGGTTGTTATTTTAAAATTCAATAAAATGTCGAGCAACACCCAGAGGCCAACGGGAGACTGAAGGCTCCTTCAGCACATGGGAGCAGAGGAGAGGAGAACACACAGCTTCAAGAATTCCCTAAAACCCATGGATAAAGTGTCTCCAGCACACAGATCACAGAATCACAAACTTTGGGTTGGAAGGGACCTTAAAGTCCATCTCATTCCAACCCCTGCCATGGGCAGGGACACCTTCCACTAGCCCAGGTTGCTCCAAGCCACGTCCAACCTGGCCTTGGACACTTCCAGGGATCCAGGGGCAGCCACAGCTTCTCTGGGCAACCTGTGCCAGGGCCTCACCACCCTCCCAGCCAAGAATTTCCTCCTTATCCATCCAGCTCTGAACTCCTGACCCTTAATTAAGGGAAGCAGCCAAGAGCTATTATTTCACACTAATTAACGGATCCAGTCTTGAGTTTCAGCTTTGAACATCCTGCCCTTAAGAATTTACCAGGGTCGAGATAAAGATCTTCAGGGGAAGATGGGAAATGAGGATTGAAAGAGAAGGGAAGATGAAGGGAGCACTGAGAGGTGGAAACATTTCACCCGCCATCACATTTCCAAGAGGATTTGGGTATTTGGCTGTGTCATCTCTGCTCCTGAAGGGCCAAACCCACCCTGAGCCTCAGGTAAAGTCACCCTAAATTCATGCCCATGGCAGTGCTGGGGAATGGTTGGATTTGATGATCTTAGAGATCTTCTCCAACCTAAATGATCCCGTGACTTACCAATCCCTGCCCATCAGCAGCCACCCTGGAGGAACTGGGGCAAGACATTGAGTTGCCCTGATTTGGCTTAAAGATCCTATATTTTTAGGGTGCAACCTCCCCATGACTGTAGGAAATGGGAAGGAGCATGTGGATTTTGCATTAGCTGGTGCCAGATTATGGGCTCATCCTCCTGCCAAGCAATTTTCAGCTAAAATAAACCCAAAATGGCTCTTTTTTTTTTTTTTGGTGAAAGCCTCACTTTTTCTCCCAAAGAGCTCCTGCAACAGGAGGAGCCTTGGGCTGCAGAAATCCTTGCGATGAGAAATCATCCTCCGATGATTTCACCCCGATCAAACCTTTATTAGAATTTTATTTTAAGTAACACTCACACGGAGCCCAATAACCCTTTCCAGCCTCTGGGAATCACCCAACAAGTTACATCAGCGAAGAAACAACCCCATTAGTTTCAGCTCCCCCCCAGGAATTACCTGAGACTGCTTTAATTAGGTAACCACCATACAAAAGAATTAATTAATTGGTGATAAGCACCTGAACCACATTACTCATAAGGCTCTATTTCAAGCTTCAAATACAGCAAACAGGTCACAGCCCATTGGAGATCATAGAGTGAATTCCCGGTGCTGCCTCTGCCTGGTATTTCTCTTCCCATCCCTGTCCTGGAAGCAGCATGGCTGGGAATTTGTTTTTTTCTTTCCTTATTTATTGATTGATTCATTGATTGATTTTCCTTCTTTATCCCCTGGAAGTGCCCGAGCCCAGGTTGGACAGGCTTTGAGCAATTCAGTTTATTGATTTTCCCTCTTTATCCCCATCCCTGGAAGTGTTCAAGGCCAGGCTGGATGGATCTTGGAGCAACCTGGTCTGTTGATTTTCCCTCTTTATCCCCATCCCTGGAAGTGTTCAAGGCCAGGCTGGACAGGGCTTGGAGCAATCTGGTCTAGTGAGAGGTGTCCCTGCTGTTGGACTGAATGATTTCAAGGTCTCCTGCAACCCAAACCGCTCAGGGATTTTATTTCTTTTCCAGGTTTTTCACGGCATCCAGAGCTGGTGCCTTTAGGGCCAGTAATCAAATAGTGGCTGCACCACATGGAGATGGGAGTTTTGTGATGATTTTTTGGGATTCTATGTGGTTTAGGTGTGGATTATGGGGTAAAACCCCGTTATCCTGCGAGGGTTTCACCACAAAGCTGTTGCGCGACGGCATCTCTGAGACACCCGTGAAACGAGTGAAGCATCTGCTCATGGCCACATCCCAACGTGCAGGTGGAGGATTGGCATGGAATGGGAGTGGTTTTAGCAGGTTTCTGAGGGGAAAAAAAATAGGGGAAAAAAAAAAGAGGTAAAAAAGAGGGGGAAAAAGAGCAAAAAAAGAGAGAAAAATGATTAAACAAACAAACAAACAAACAAACAAACAAACCAAAAAATAAAAGAGAGAAAAAAAGGAGAGGGAAAAAACCCCAAAATCATAAATCAAAAATCATAAATCTCTTTGCAAAGTGATTTATGGTGGCTTGCGCTGGCTCTGACATTTCATGGCCTGGCAAAGGAAAGAATACAGGCAAGGATGCAAGCAGGGATACAGGCAGGGATGAGGAAGGGATACAGGCAAGGATGAGGGCAGGGATGAGGACAGGGGTCTGGGCAGGAATGCAGGCAGGGATATGGGTAGGGATGCAGTCAGGGACATGGGCAGGGATGTGCACAGGGATCTGGGCAGGAATGCTGGCAGGGATGCAGACAGGGGTGTGGGCAGGGATACAGGCAGGGATGCAGGCACTGATGCAGGCAGGGATGTGGGCAGAGATCTGGGCAGGGATGCAGGCAGGGATGCAGGCAGGGATGTGGGCAGGGATGTGAACAGCGATACTGGCAGAGGTACAGGCAGGGATGTGGGCAGGGATCCAGACAGGGATGTGGGCAGGGATGCAGGAGGGGATGTGAGCAGGGATCCAGACAGAAATGCGAGCAGGGATACGGACAGGGATGCAGGCAGAGATTCAGACAGGGATGCAGGCAGGGATGCAGGTGGGGATGCAGGCAGGGATGCAGCCAGGGATGTGAGCAGGGATCCAGACAGGGATACAGGCAGGGATGCAGGCAGGGATGTGGGCACAGATCAGGGTAGGGACACAGCAGGAATGCGGGCAGGGATGCAGAGCCCTGGCAGTGCTGCAAACTGGGTTAGCTGGGCTGGCTGGGCAGAAGTAGGTTGTTGCTGCTGCTGACCCATATTATCCCAATTAAATTTCACTCCTGTGCCCTGCTGCTGCCTCTTTTTTTCCCTGTAACCTAATGCATTTCTGTCTAAAGTAGGCCCTGGTTACGGAGGCAGCGAGTACACCTGGGTCCTTCCCCATGGAATGAGGAGAGGAGGGCACGGCCAGCGTGGCAGAATTGGGACAGGGACGTGGAGCAGCATCAAGAGGCAGCAGCACCAGGGCCCCGTGCTCAGCAGCTTCCCTTTGCTCCAGCCCTGACCCACCTACATCATTCCTGACAACAGTGCTCCTGCAAAACAGCAAAATCCGCTTTTCCCTCCCGAGCCGCGCCCTCGGAGCCTTTCCCACGTTATTCCCCAGCCCGTCTCCGTCCTCACCCCCTCTCGTGGCTCACAAACCTCCACACACAACATCTTACTTTTCCCACGGAGCCCAAAACCCCTGAACCAGACAGTTTTCCCCTCAAAAACACGGGCAGAGCATCCCTGCCACGCTTCCTGCTGAGTCAACGGCCCTGCTTTTCCCACCGTTCCGGCTGTATCTGGAATGACACATGCTCAGCACACCCCGATGTTACGCAGGCGGGAGGAGAAGCCGCCAGCCTGGGCGGTGGTTTTACACTTCCATTGCAAAAAAATAAATAAAAAATAAAGGTTAAAAAAATTTTAAAGCCGAAGAAACTCGGCAAAGCCTGGATTAAGCAGCGCAAGACGTGCTGAATTCCCTCCCTTCCCGTGCATTGAACCTCATGTGCCAGGGATCAATCCATCCTGGCCATGCCGTGGCCCCACGTGTTTTATTTATCCCCCTCCATGTCCACTCCCACAGATTTAATCCTTCTCCCAAAAGAGCTGGAACTACTGGGATTTGACCCTAGCGCTCCAGAAACTGCTTTCCCAAGAGCCTTTCCCTGCCTACCCGGTGCCGGAAAACCTCAGTTTCAGTGGATTTCTGTATTTTTCCCCAGTATGAGCTACAAAATCCATGGAGGCAGCTGCTCTTTGGGGGCTTTCAATTCCAGGTAGGATGGAGCAGCAGCATGGATTCACAGCCAGCCTAACTTTCCCATCATTTAATAGAAACGCTTACACAGGGCTTAGATTTAGGTTTAAAAAAATAATAATCAGTGCCTCCCTTTTGCTGCTTACACCTCTCCATAAGCCTGGGTTGCTGCATTAAAATAATCTTTTTATTCCCTTTATTCCCTGATTTTATTCACGGAGTGGAGGCAGGAGGGAGGGTCCCCCCTGCAGGCATTAGATGGGGAGCAAGGGAAGCACCGGAGGTGGATCCAAGCCCCCCCAAGCGAGGATGTGAGGCTGAGCAGCAATTATATTAAATCAGCTGATAAATAATGCAACGTATTTTGATGGTCCCGGCCCTGCCAGCGCCACACAAACACCACCACGGCTCCACGACTTTAAAAATCCAAGGGACGCGGCGCAATCGGGTCGGCGGGACTCCAAAAATTGAGCCTAAAGCCCTTCGGAAAACCCAAAGCTGCCCCAGGGTCACGCTGGAGCCCTGGCCCCACGGCAGAGCCACCAGGTTGTTGCCTCTTCCCCGTGCCCTACACAAATCCATGGAATCCATCAGACCTGGTCAACGTTCAGCGCTTTCCCAAGGCGAGAAACCTTTGCTTGGGCACTTTCCAGCAGGATCAGAGCTGCTCCAGCAGCACAGTCCTGAGGACTGATTGGAAGAGGATCAGATAGGTTGTGGATGGCTGATGACCCCCCAGTTAAGGACCCCAAACTGCTGCAGACCCAGCGAGGGGGTGGGAAGTCCCTGAGAAGGCACAGCTTCCCAGTATCCCATCTAACCCTGCCCTCTGGCAGTGGAAAGCCATTTCCCTTCTTCCTGTCACTCCATCCCTTGTCCCAAGTCCCTCTCCAGCTCTCCTGGAGCCCCTTTAGGCCCTGCAAGGGGCTCTCAGGTCTCCCAGGAGCCTTCTCTTCTCCAGGTGAACACCCCCAGCTCTCCCAGCCTGTCTCCAGAGCAGAGGGGCTCCAGCCCTTGGAGCATCTCCGTGGCTTCCTCTGGACTCGCTCTGGGCACTGGGAATCTCTCCTGCCCTCAGGAGACTCAGACCAACACCTGCCTGTTTCTCCCAAGGCCTGTGTGAAGAGAAACAAACCCTTCAGTTTGGGTTCAGCCCTCAGCAAAATCCAAACCCACCCAATGCTGTCAAGGAAGGAGAGGGACAACCCCAGAGCCCAAAGCTCATCCCATGGGTGCTCCTCAATCCAGCTCCACCCCAAAGTGGCCATCACGGCTGCAAACATAACGAAGCCCTAACGATGACAAATGTTCCAGGCAGTGACACTCTGGCACTGTCCTGGGAGATTTGTGGAGACACGTTTCTGGCACTCCTGACTACTCCCTACAGCTTCTTCACCCCGCTTCCCTCCCTTCCTTGCACCTGCTCCAAAGGAAAGCCAAAGACACCGGCTCCAAAAAGGAATCAAATCAACACCGAGCATCTCACATCTGCTGACAGCTGGTGCTTTCTTACCCAAAACGACCCCAAAAGCACAACTTCTCCCAACACGTGGTTACTCACACTCTGCTCAATCCGAAGGAATTCAAGGCTACAGGGAGGATTTTAAGACAATCAAAGCCTGGAGCATCCCTTCAGCATCCCTTCAGCATCCCCCTTAAGGGGATCACGCCTCAGGCTGCGACTCTTGGACACCTGGCAGCGCTCCCTGTGCCATCCCAGGCGGATGCTGCAACAGATTCAATGCTCCTGCACTTCATCCACCCTCAGCTCCTGGTCTCTCCTCTGGGACACAGCTCAGATGGGAGCAGGCAAGAGAGAAAACACTACTCCTATCCTACTCCACATCCCTGCGGGCACTGTCGGATGCACAGGGACACTCTGGCTGTCCTGGGGGAGCCACGTGGGTCCCACCACGACGGCTGCTTTTCCCTGGCTGCTCACGGGCAAATAGACCAAGAACACAAATTATTAAAATAGAACTGGCAAACCTGCCCTTGCACAGGAATTTCAGGCATTGGAACAGGTGGAGGCACCATTCCTGGAGGGATTTAAAAGCCCTGTGGATGTGGCACTTTGGGACGTGGGTTAATGGTGGGCTTGGCAGTGCTGGGGGAATGGTTGGACTCGATGATCTTAGAGGGCTTTTCCAAGCTAAACAATTCCATGATTCTAAGCCTGAGGCTAGAGCAATGCTGGCATTCACTGTGCATGGATCCAGCCACAGGAGCTGTCGTGGAGGAGCACAGGTTTCCTGACACAGCAGGACTGACAAGAGAGACGCGACAGCACCAGAACAACCCGACTGTAATTCGAGCACGAACCCACCCCAGCAGTGCCAGTTTTCCTCGAGGTGCCAGCCATGGAAAAACAGGGCTCCAGCACAGGCAGGTGGAGCAGGAGGAGAAGGGGGTTTCTCAGCACCGACTCACTCCGGGGATCTGCTGTAATGAGGTCTGTGTCCCTGTGCAGAGGCGCCGGCGGTGGCACAGGGCACCGATGTCCCCACGGCGCCGCCGTCCCCGCGGTCCCCGCTGCAGCTGGGGCTCTGCCCATGGGGATGGGCACAGGCAGCTCTGCCTGCAGGGATGAGCACAGGCAGCTCTTTCTATGGGGATGGGCAGCTCTCCCTGCAGGGATCTGAATAGGCAGCTCTGCCTGCAGGGATGGACACGGGCAGCTCTTTCCCTGGGGATGGGCACAGGCAGCTCTGCCCATGGGGATGGACACAGGCAGCTCTACCTGTGGGATGGGCACAGGCAGCTCTGCCTGCAGGGATCTGAATAGGCAGCTCTTTCTATGGGGATGGGCACAGGCAGCACTGCCAGCAGGGATCTGAATAGGCAGCTCTGCCTGCAAGGATGGACATGGGCAGCTCTTTCCCTGGGGATGGGCACAGGCAGCTTTGCCTGCAGGGATGGACACAGGCAGCTCCTTCCCTGGTGATGGACACAGGCAGCTCTTTCCCTGGGGATGGGCACAGGCAGCTCTGCCCATGGGGATGGACACAGGCAGCTCTGCCTGCAGGGATGAGCACAGGCAGCTCTTTCTATGGGGATGGGCACAGGCAGCTCTGCCTGCAGGGATCTGAATAGGCAGCTCTGCCTGCAAGGATGGACACAGGCAGCTCTTTCCCTGGGGATGGGTACAGGCAGCTCTGCCCATGGGGATGGGCACAGGCAGCTCTACCTGTGGGATGGGCACAGGCAGCTTTGCCTGCAGGGACAGACACAGGCAGCTCTTTCCCTGGGGATGGGCACAGGCAGCTCTTTCCCTGGGATGGGTACAGGCAGCTCTGCCTGCAGGGATGGGCACAGGCAGCTCCAGAAGGCAGCAGCCAGGCTTTGGATCTGTGATTTATCCGCCCTGGTCGGAGGATGCTGCAGGCAGAAGGAGGAAGGATGCCGAGCAGCCCGGCGTGGGGTAAAACCAGCAACGCAGAGGAGTTTGCAGTGGGAATATCCCATGCTCTGCCAGGGATGTTTTTCCCTTTGGACAGATTTCACGAGGACCAGGAAGGAGCACTGATGCTCAGGATCTCAAGGCTCGGACAAGGCTGCTCCTTCCCACCTAAGTCATTCCCTCTCACTAACCCAGCTGCCCAGCCAGGACCCTTCCAGCCAAGAGAGCCACTTGTAGGGATCATCACAGGATGAAGAGAGCTCGGGAGAGCAAGTGAGGGCAGGATGATAAACCTGTTAAACCGAGACACCAACTCAGCCAAAGGAGCTTATCCATGACTCCAGGGTGCCCGGCTGTGCCAGGAACAGCCCTTTGGGGGGCACAGCAGCACCCCTGAAATAACCAACCCGCAGCTCAGAGGGCCTGTGGATGCTGGAGGAAAGCATTTCCCACCACCAGAAACCTCCCTGTGGTGCCAGGACCCTCTGACCACAATCCAGCAACACCTGGACCTTCCCTGGGATAAAATAATTAACCCGAGTTATGATGACAATGGACAACAGGGGAAGAAAACTTTTGTGTGAAAAGCAAGGGAAGGACGAAATAAGGTGAAAACTAATGGTGTTGGGTAGGATAAGCAGGTCCTGGCACAGCTGCTTCCCAGGAATTATCGAGGCTGTCTCAACTGCAAGTTGCTGATTTTTTAAGGTTTGGTATGATGCCATTTCAGAGGGGTTTTTTCCCACTGAGCCTGTGAAAAATTTGGTTTGGTGTTTGAAGTCCGTCATTTCGACATGAAACGCAGGAGATGAGTGATTTTAGACTTCAGCCTCAGCACGGCTGCATCCTCACTCATCCCAGATGGTCCTTCAGGTCCCTTCCAACCCAAGCCATCCTGTGATTCTGTGTTCCTCTGATCCAACACCCAGCTCCCACTGCCTCCCAGCCCGCCAAGCGCCGGCGATTCGCTTGCACGTCTCTAATCAAAGACACCATTAATTAATCACTGGCCTGACCCAAAGTCCACGCTCGACAGACACCATCCCAGACACTTCAGATGGGTTTTGGAGCAAGCCCAACTTCCCCATGGAGCCAAATCCGTGTCCTCCTGGCAGCTGGAGCCCGTCCTTCTCCCCAGCTCAGACCTGCTTTTCCATGGGGCGAGTGCCAAACGTCTCGTGCCAAGTGTGTGCGGAGGGCTGGGAATGACAGCCCGTGTTCTCCGCAGCCATCACGCGCTTCCCCAAGAGCAGCAGAACCAGGAGCCTCCTCTTGCTGTTCTCCCCAGGATTTTGGGGGTGCAACACTGCTCCCGTGCTTTAGAGGGGCAGGTTTTGGGGGAATTTGCACCGTGCATGTGGCACGGAGAAGGAAAAATGCACATGAGGAGGGGCTGAGGCCGCGCTGGGAGTGAGCAGGGAATAAAACCGAGCAAGGGCAAGTGTAAAAATTTCCTGTCCTGCATCATGGGGTATCACATCCTGCTGCCTTTCCCCCCATCCCTCCTCCCAGCAGCTGCTGCGACCCCAAAAAGGGGCTGAGCGAGAAACCAGAGAGGGAGAAACAGAGAGAAAATAGCCTGAAAAGCAGGAAAAACTGAAAACCCACCCTAATCCCTTTGCTCATTCCTCCTGTTTCTGTGCTGGCTGTGAACGCACACGGACATATCCCGCTCCCGCATCCCGCTCCGGGTGCAGGAGTGAAACGCTTGGAGAAGCCCCTCTGAGAACCGATGCAACTCGTGCCGAAAATGGTGCTTTTCCTGCAGTGAACCCCTTATTCCCAACCCAAAGTGGGTCAATCCAGCAGGAGGGAGCAGGAGGTGCAGCCCCGTGGTCCCCGGTGGCACCACACGTGTCACGGGCGAGCCAGCCCAGAGCATCCCGGCACCGATTCGTGGGATGGAGCGGCATGGACACCCCCGGGCAGCACTTTTTGGGGACACAGGCGGGGTCTGTGGGGCTCCAGCACCGTCTCTCCAGCCCTAATTACTATGGTAACAGCCTGTGCCGGTGCCTGGCTGTCCTCCTTTGGTGACTCACTGGGTTTCAGGAGGAGAAGTGGTGCCTCGGCCACCGCCGTTCCCAGGCCAAAGCTCTGGAATCCCAGGGGGAGCATCTGCGGGGCTGCCACGTGGGATGGCACTGCCCACCCCGGCAAAGTCGCCTTTTTATTGCATTTTCCTCCTGCTGCCACGTTGGCACTGGGTGGCAAAGCAGCAGGATGGTTTGAGGATTAATAATAATAATAATAATAATAATAATAATAATAATAGAGCTCTGTCACCAGCTCGCAGCCATCTATCCATGGGAATTCTATCAGGATTGTCTGCTCCTGGCCTTGATAATCCCTATGCCCTGGTTATCATCTCCCTCAGATCCAAAATGTGCCCCAGAGGCCACCACCAGCTCACAACTGCAAGGAGCCTGGAGAAAACACCATGAGATCCTTAATGCTGGTATATTATCCACTGGGAGCAAAGCTGGCACCTCCCAGGGAATTTGGGAGAGATGACGGGCATGTGGAGGCACCATGTCAATGGTGGGGGGATCCACAGGTCCTCCCAAGCTGGGAATACCCCGTTTTGGGGACAAGGCTGACTCCAGGTGTTATCCAGGTGATGCTGAGGCTGCCAAACTCATGTCACAGCCGGCAGCACATCGTGTGAACAGCATCAAGCAGCATCTCTGCTTCCTCTTGCAAGGCTGAAAATGCCAAAAAAAGCCCCAAAACCAGTGCCAAGGAAGCTGGGGCAGGATGGGGCTGAGCCACGTGCCCCTGTATCCCACGGCACGGGGTGAGAAAAGCCCCATTATAACCCCGGGAGCACCTCCAAACCTCCTCCTGGAGAAAGGCTTCGCCCCGGGGCTTTCCTGGCAATAATTAATTGAGTCATATTTCAATCCAGCCAGCGGCCATATGGTAGGAAAGAGGATTAAAATCGCATGCTCCAGTTGCATTCAGGGAAATCCAGTTATAAGGAAAAATCCTCAGTGCCTGGCTCCAGCCTGCTGCCAGGGGATGTGCTGCTGCCATCCGCATCCACACGGTCCCTGCCCCTTTTCCCACTCATGGCCAGGGAGCACGGGATTGCTGGTGAGGCCAGAGGGAAATAGGGAAAGAAAGAACACAGAGAACCTGCAGCAAGCAGCAGGAACAGCAGTGGCAGATCGTTCCTGCTCCGAGCCACTGCCCTTTGGGTACCGTGCTTTAAGTTCATTAGTAACTCATTAGCAATTGATTAATGGGAGGGGTATCGCTGTGCATCCAGGTTTGCCTTAAATATAAATCATTCTCCACCAAGGAGGCAAAAATCATGGAATCACAGAACGGTTTGGGTTGGAAGGGACCTTAAATATCACCTCATTCCACCCCACCCTGCCATGGGCAGGGACACCTTCCACTAGCCCAGGTTGCTCCAAACCTCATCCAAACTGGCTTTGAACACTTCCAGGGATCCAGGGGCAGCCACAGCTTCTCTGGGCAACCTGTGCCAGGGCCTCCCCGCCCTCACAGGGAAGGATCTTCTCCTGATACCTAATCCAAATCTCCCCTCTTGCCATTTTTTTGCTGGATTCCCCTCCCACTGGGGGAAGCAAGCCCTGGACCAGGTTTCCCTGAGCGCATCTTCCCGGCGATTTTCCCGGGGTTCCTTCACCGAAAGCCCCTCAAACCACTGCTGGGAAAAATTAGGATTTTGACAGAAATGGTGGGCATCCTGCCGTAGGGATGGCAGGATGGATGCCCCTCCACCTGCATGGACATCGCCCCCCCAACCCCTCCAAGCCAGGCTGGGGCAGACCCATCCCAGCTGAGGCTGCTGCAGGGATTTGGGGTTGGGAAAGTCTCCCCGTTCCTTCCCATGATTAAAAAAAAATAGGGAAAGAAAGAACACTACGTCTCATTCATCCACAGAAAAAGCCTTCCCTGTGATGGCAAATCAGTTGATTAAGGAGGATCAAACCCTCTAAATCCAACCTTTGTTGGGAGACTGAACTCCCTGTACAAGGCACCTTCCCGGCTCCCAGCCCCCGCCGGGGTGGGACCCCCGCGTCTCCCGTGGCCCCCTGAGAGTGTGGGGTCCCCGTGGGGCTGGGGGGGATGCGGGGATTGGCATCCTGCGGGATTTGGGGGGATTTTCTGCTGATTTGGGAGCGGTTCGGTCCCCACGGGGGTCAGTGACAGCGGGTGGCGGGGGTGGGGACCGCCCTGCCCAGCCCCACCGTGCGCCAGTGCGGCCAGTGCCAGCCTTCCCAGTGCTCCCAGTGCTCCCAGTGCCCCCAGCCCCGGCTCCCCCCGTGTGCCCGGCGGTACCTGGAGACGGGCGGTGGTGCCCCGCGGGGCGGGCGGCGGCGGCGGCGGGACGGACGGACGGAGGGATGGAGGGATGGACGTCTGTGAGGGATGGAGGGATGGATGGAGGGAGGGATGGATGGAGGAGGGAGGGCCGGAGGGATGCGGCCGGAGGAGGAGGAGGGTGGTCAGCAGCAGCCCCGAGCGGCGAGTCCCCACCCAGCTTTGTCTGCGCTCATCCCGCTGCCTACAGGAAGCGGCTCAGCCCCGACTTCCTCCTCCTCCTCTACTCCTCCTCCTCCTCCTCCTGCTCTCCTCTCCTCTCCGTCCCCCGGGTTTTGCAGATCGCCTTTCCCCAGACCCCGCCGCCTCCTCCCGTGTCCCTCACCCTGCGTCTGTCCCTCTCCCTGGCTCTGCTCATCTCCCTGTCCCCGTCCCTGTCCCAGTCCCTTCCATATCCCCTTGTTCTGTGCCCCCCATTCACACCCCCCCGACCCTGCACCCCACACATGTCACGCACCAACCCCACAGCCCCACCCACCCACCCACCGTACCCCCATCCTGCACCCCACCCCCCCTGCACCCCATCACACATCCCAAACCCCACATACCCATCCCTGCACCCACAGCCCCCCTGAACTCCCTCGCCCCACACAACACACGGCTCCAAACACCCCATTCCTAAACACCCCGTGTCCCCTGAGCCCCCCAAAACCCTCTATTACTTCCTCCCCTACCCCAACCAACAGCCCCCTGGCATCCCCAGGCCCCTCCCTGTCCCCTCGAGCCCTTCCCAGCTCTAAAGTTCCCGTCCAGGGCACATCTCAGGGATCACTCAGTATTTTATGTTTTCTTTTCAATCAGTAAAAGCCCACATGCTCAGATTTTGGGATTTAAGGTGGAAGATTTTGGAAGCACAAGGGAGCTGGTTGGGTTTTTATAAAGTGGCTTTTTCCTTTCTTTCATCTGCCCCTTGAAAAATCTGCTGCCAGCCCAGCTGTGTGCTCATGGAAATCCTTCCCTGTGAGGGTGGTGAGGCCCTGGCACAGCTTGCCCAGAGAATTTGGGGATATCCCACTCCTGGAAGTGTCCAAGGCCAGGTTGGATGGGGCTTGGATCTAGCGGGAGGTGTCCCTGCCCATGGCAGGGGGTGGAACAAAATGGACTTTAAGGTCCCTTCCAACCCAAACTGTTCCGTGATTCCACGATTTTATGAAAGAACATTCATGTATTCCCCAGACAGGGCTGGGGAAGGGGCAGAGCAGAGCTGGGGTGCAGCACAGCTCCCCCAAAACAGCCGTGCCAGTGCCCCCAGCAGCAGCAGCACTGTGGGATGCAGCTTCCCTTTGGAGCATCCCGCAGAGGGTGGCAACGGGAGCCCCCCAGGGCCCCAGCAGTGGGCACGGGGGGGGGGTGGGCTGTGTGTCACCCCTCCACTGGCCAGGCTCCACAGGGCTCCCGGCAGGGAGGCACTGGCTGCCACAAACCAAGTTTCCCCTCCCGTTTCCACAGCAACACTCGATGACTGATTTCCTTCGATGACTGATTTCCTCCGCTGGCCTCCAAGCAGGGCGCGGGAGCTCGGCCCTGGCACGGCACCCCGACACCCAAAACCCCCGCCTACAGCTGTCCCTGGAGCCCTGGCACCCCACTGGCACTCCCTGGCACCCCTTGGCACCCAGCACGGAGCTGGCAATGGCACGATGCCCCCACCCCTACACGTTGACCCCAATGCAGTGCAGGTGCCGCGTTAATTAAAACTGCTGCAACCGGTGATAATATCAGGGTGCCAAAAACGCCCTGAAAAACACACCAGCGCACGGGGGATTTTTGTAATTATCACCAATTAGTCATTGGTGCCTGATTGGGGTGGTGTTGGTGGGTATGTCCAGCTTGTTTTGGAAGGGCTGATAAAAGGAGGATGCCGTGCCAGGCACCCGCCCCGGCACAGCCATCGCTGCTTAACAGCAGGAAAAAGCGGCTCTTATTTGGATCTGGTTGCAAAATTAACTAATAAATTAAGGATGCAACTGCAACATTTCCCTTTTTTTATCGTGCATTTTGCAGTTGGCTCCATAAAGGTGCCATTTCCCTGTGTCGTCGCCCTACAAATCCCAAGTCTTCGGCTTCTCCGGCTGCCACCAAATGGTGACGGGAGGTGCAAAGTCTGGAAGTGAAACGAGTGGAGATGAGGTGGCCCAAGTGCAGCCTTTTTGTCAGAGCTTAAGTTTGTGAAATGGCAACTCAGAGCAGCAGCCGGGAGCATCCCAGGGAAAAGGCCAGCGTGGGTGCCTGGGGACACACCAGGATGGGAACTGGAGGACCTTTCCCTCCCCTGGAGACCTCTCCTGTGGCAAGATGAAGAAGAAATGGAGGCCGAGTCATCAAAGGGAGGGGGATTCATTAAATTCATTCCTATTTAGCCTTTATTAAACACAGCCCATGGGGAGGGAAGAGCCGCCTCCCCTCCTCACCCCTGGGGAG
The DNA here is from genome assembly GCF_003984885.1 of Neopelma chrysocephalum. Lineage (NCBI taxonomy): Eukaryota > Metazoa > Chordata > Aves > Passeriformes > Pipridae > Neopelma > Neopelma chrysocephalum. Next base: position 1,977,419 of record NW_020897915.1, read on the forward strand.
AAAGGGCTGGCTGATCCGAAAAACCCTTCCACATCTGGTTTTAGGAAAATTTAGGGGTTTCTTCAGGCCAGGGCTGAAATCTGGAGGCTATACTTAGCAGAAGACAATGCAGTCCCCCTCCCAGAAGTTGCTGATTCTCTCGTGCTCCTCCCTCCTGCCCCGAAAATGTCGGGTCTTAGCAGAAATCAGCAATTAGGCATCGAGACCGGCCACGGTCAGTGCCCGCCTCGCTGGGGCCAGGGGGTATTTTTAGAGGACAAAGGGAAATCTCTGGTAACATGCAATTATTTTTGGAGCCCATAGAAAAGGCACAGGATGCTCCTGGTGCTGTGGGTGCTGAGGGTGCCAGGGGAGGGGCGCAGTGGGGATACAGCCCCATGTCTCCATCCCCATCTCTCTCCCAGGATGTTTGGAGGGATGGACAGCAAAAGCAGGCAGAATCCAGGGATGCTCCGTGCTCCCAGGCCCCTCAGCCTTAAAATAGGGCATGGTTGCATCCAGGCCCACAGGACAGTGGCTTGTACTGGGAGAAACCACTCCAGAAGCTTCTCTCCATGGGAGAACAGGCTCTTCATCACCTTCATGGAATCATAGAATCCCAGAATGGTCTGGGCCTTAAAGATCATCTCATCCCCGTCCCTGCCATGGATAGGGACAGTTTCCACTAGCCCAGGTTGCTCCAAGCCACGTCCAACCTGGCCTGCAACACTTCCAGGGATTCAAGGGCAGCCACAGCTTCTCTGGGCAACCTGTGCCAGGGCCTCCCCACCCTCACAGCCAGGAATTTCTTCCCAATATCCCATCTAACCCTGCCCTCTGGCAGTGGGAAGCCATTCCCCCTTGTCCTGTCACTCCACACCCTCTCCCTGGGAGAGGATAAATACACTGAGGATCCAGAGAAGCTCTGACAGCTGGGAATGGGGACACGGAAAGGCTGTGGGTGTTTGTACCATCCACAACAGTTTTCCTTGGCTGGAGGAAGGAGATGCCAGGATCAGCAAAAACTGGCAAAATCACAAGGAAAAGGGCTGGCTAATTATGATCTGAGGAGTTTAATTAGCACTAGTGGGAGATGGGATGGTGCTCCTGGGTGTCGTGGAGGAGAAAAGCAGCACAAACCCTCTATCACACACCAGGTGGTTCACACAAAAACATCAATTTAGGATCCTCCCTTGGGAAAACTCACCTGGCTGCTGCTCCCGAACACTCATCCTCTTGTCCCTAAGGAGAGCCTGCTCCAAGAAGAGGAGGAAGGAGAAAATGAGATCAAAGGGGTGGAGCGTGGCCGGCAGAGGATGGACTCACTCATCACACTGGTCACTCCTGCCTGTTCCCCTGCCCGAGGTGGGGAGCAGGACTGGGGGCTCTGGGGACAGGCTTTTCCCAACCAGCTCCACAACAAGGGGCTCACCCCTTTATCCCAGGACTCCTGCAAGTTGGGGACCCCTCTGAACATCCCCTCGGGAAGCACAGCTGCGAGGAGCACAGGATCTACATCCCCTACTATGGATACCCCCTAACCCCCACTTATTTCAGGAGCTCCTGCAGCTCCCCCAGCACCTCCACACAACTCCAGAGCGCTGGACCTGGCTGCCACTTCCATAAAAATCACCCCAAAAATCAGAACTGAAAGGCTTAGCCCACCCATTCCCCCGCCCGAGGCAGGAGTTGCCTTAACCAGCTCCCCGGAGCCGGGATCGCCGGAGCGGAGAGCACAATAAACGCGACGTGTCCTTAAATTCAGGCCCCTCCCTTAAGCCTGGGAGCGTTTTAGATCTCCACGAGTCAAAGCGATGCAAACAAATGTCACTTTATTGTCACGTCCAGCCGTACCGCGAAAGGCACACAACAAACTTCATTGGTACAAAAGAATTTCGCTCCGGGGTGTGTGTATGGGGGGGAGAAGTTCGTACAGTTTTCCTTGAGGTTTTTTTTTTATCTTCTTTTTCTTTTTTTTTTTTTTCTCTTTGTTCCTTTTGCAACACAGTCACTGGCTCTCCCATCGCCCCCGACGGGAAGATCCTTTCACAGAAAGGACTATTTTATGCAGACAGACAGCTCGTTATTGCAGGGGGAACGGCCCGAGGGGGCAGGGCGGGCACGGCTACCCCCCGGGCCCGGCCACCTGCGGAATAAACGGGAATAAATGGCACCTCTGTGTCCCCCCCTGCTCCAATGGCACCTCTGTGTCCCCCCCCGCACCCTGGCACCGCTCCTGCTCGTCCAGGGGTGAGCTCCATCACAGCCCGCGACGTCATCCCAACCCTGTCACTCCAACACTCCGGTCCAGCTTCAGGATAACGGGATGAGGGGAGGAATGGAGAGGCCCTGGTTTAGCTGCCCCCTGCCCAATTCTGAGCAGTGTCAAGCATTTCTTTCCAAAATTTATCCCTTTTTTTCCTCTCCAGCTCCGTGTTTCGGCAGGGGAGTGGGTGAGGATCCCATGGATGGAGGGGGTGCCAGCATGACCCCCCCAGCAGAGGGGGAAAAAAGGAGGCTGGGGGTGAATTTGGGGAATTTTCCTGCCTGTACCAACATGGAAACACGCTTCGCTGGTGCACACACCACAAATCCAGCCATGGGTGGGGACCTGGAGAGGCAAACAGGATCCCAGCCTGGGATGTGGCACCCACAGGAGAGGCTTTTGGGGTGTTTGCCGTGGTCCCCCCAAAACCAGAGCAGGGCACACAGCCCTGAGCCCCCAGGCAGCATCCACCAGCTGCCCTGTGTGGATTTAGGGAGATAAGGATGCTTTAGGGACCACCATCCTCCTGCTTGCCCCGCCAGCACTTGGATATCAACATTATTTTCCCATAAAATCCCTCATGCCAGGCAAAATCCTGAGGTGGGGACACGCTGCCAGTGCCACAGTCCCACAGCAGCACCTGAAGCTCTCCCACACCTGCTCCCACATCCCAACAATCCCAATAACACCGAGGTTTTTTGGCACTGTGCCTCTAGCTACGCTCCCTTTCTTTTGGTACCAGCTCCCCTTTCTTGGCTCCCTCCCCCAGAATTTCTTACAAAAATAAGATTGTGCTTATTTATAAAATAATTATAATTTTTTTTTTTTTAAGAAAAGCTTCCAGTTAAAAAACGGTGGTGTATCAAAATATGGCAGAACTTTGGCTGTCAATGGCTAAACTCTAATTAAAAATATCTGCTAAAAAGGCATTGTGCTGTGAATATTAGCTCTGTAATGCTTCACCCTCCGGTACCGATGGCACATATTCCACCTGGGCTGTCTGGTTTCCCTAGGACACACTCAGAAACCGCCCTTGGATTTTTCTAGCACATCACCAGCATCCTCTGGCAGAATTATTCCAACTGCAAGAGACTTAAAGACACATGGAAAGCCTTGGGAAAATACAACGGAGACTGCACCGGGAAGAGCCACACATACAAGGCAGTTGCATACATATTCTCCTCGAGAGGAAAGTCTATTTTCTCACTTTAGTGCTTAGAAAAAAATATGATTATTTATACAGTTCATGAAAGAAGAGAGGCAGATCCTTTGTATAAAAGGGATTTTAGAGCAGGAGTAAAATGCAAATGGGTCTATAAGATCCAGACATATATAAACATACATACCTTGATATATTTATATATGTATTCTCTAGATATTCAACCTTTTAGATGTATTATTGCAATATCCTTACAGGGGACCTATTCTTTTCCATCTTTTCC
>NW_020897915.1:1981205-1984534 GCF_003984885.1 Neopelma chrysocephalum
TTAAAGAAAAAGATTAAAACAAGTTGCAAATGGCTCTGCCAACTCCCAGCCACCATCCACCTCGCTGGGAACCGCTCTGGCCTGACCCCCAGCACGTGTTTTTGGAAGAACCGGGATGATGCTCTGCCCCAGCCGCGCCTTCCTCCACGGAACATCATTATTGCTTAATTCTCCCTTCCCATACTGGCCTTTAGGGTTATTTACATTTCTTTGGCTTGACTTGAACTCAACAGTCTGGCACTTTCTCTCCAGCTGCCAACACGGAGCCGCCGTCTCGGACGGGGGGGGGCGAGGAGGGGGAAGAGGCCACAACGAGAAAACACGGGTGGGCTTCTGCTGGTCAGGCGAGCTGTGCTTCTCCCAGCCGAAATAAGACAACTTGTGTTTGGCACAAACTCATCCGGAGTCGATCCGCCGGGCCCGGGGATCCCCATCGGGACAATCCTCCCAGTGCTGCGGTTCCCACAGGAACGGGGAGCGAGGCGGGGCGGGAGGAAGGTGCTGTGGACACCCCCCCTGTGCAGGGCAGGGAGTCCCATCCTCCCCCTCCCTCCCGAGGCGCTCAGACGACGAACTCGGGGACTTCGTCGTGGGTGAGGTCCAAGGAGAAGTATTTGCTGGTTCTTTTGACGGGGAAGGCCTCCTGGATGTTGATGCACTGCTGGGCCAGGCAGCCGTTGCAGTAGAGCCCGTCCTCGTCCAGCCCGTGGGCGCAGCCGAAGGTGTAGCTCTGCGCCGTGTCCTGGCACAGGTTGGCCAGCTGGAGGAAGTCCTTCTGGTAGAGCCGGATGTCGTCCAGGCTCAGGCTGTGCCGGTCCGTCGACGTCTTCGGTTTCCTGCACGACGTCTGGGAGGAAAAGCAAAGAGGCTTCAGGACCCTCCGGGAAGCCAAGGGAATCCCGAAAAACCCCAATGGCAGCCCCGTCGAAACCCCCACAAGGGCCACGCACCTGGGGCAGGGAGTCGGTGCTCTGCCCCCGCAGCTTCACCACCGTCTCCGAGGAGCTGGAGGTGGAGGAGCTGATCTCCTTCACGATAAGCCCTGCGTGGAGAAGGGAGGAAGAGGAGGGTGCAAAGGTTAATTTTGAGGTGTCTCAGCTCTCTTGGGATCCAATCCTGCTGCCCCTGGGGCTTGTCCCTGCTTTGGGGCACAAGGCATTCCTCTGCTCAACAGGGTGCCACTACCTGCAAAGCATCCCAAATTATCCCCCAGAACTGCATCCAAAGCCATCCCCAGTGAGCCTGGTACCTCAGAAACCTCCCAGCACGGAACTGGAAATGTGGGTGACTCCCTGGGTGCAGGCACAGCTCCAGAGAAGATCACTGAGTCCAACCATTCCTCCAGCACTGCCAAGGCCACCACTAACCCATGTCCCCTAGTGCCACATCCACACGGCTTTTAAATCCCTACAGGGATGGGAACTCTACCACTTCCCTGGGCAGCTGTGCCAGGGCTGGACCACCCTTTCCACATAGAAGTTTTCCCTAATATCAGCCTAAACACCCCCTGGCACAACTTGAGGCAGTTTCCTCTTTTTTTTTACCCCATCTCTCCTTCAACCCACTTGGGCGAACGGCTTTTCCCGGTGTCCCAAAAGGACACTTCAGGCTAATTCCACTCTGCTGAACACCAAAGAATCCCAGAATGACCTGGCTTGGAAGGGACCTTAAACACCCTCTCATTCCAAGCCCCAAAGGTACGACTTGGGCTGGGGAATTGGAAGTGAAAGCGGCCACACCGCCTTACCCGAGTGCCCGTTGAACTTGCGGGACAGCAGCATGTCCTCCGTGATGTAGACGCACATGTCGGGGCTCACCTCCATGTCTCCAGCCTGCTCCAGCTCCCGGGGGTCATCCACCAGCATCTCGATTTCTGCCGGAGACAAGAAGGCGGAATGAGCCGCTGATGTGACTCCTCCAACCCCGATCACCCGCCGGGACTCACGGCTGTGGTAGTTTGGCCTAGGCCTTCCTTGGTGACCAGTTTGTAACCAAGGAAGTGCCCAGATTTACCCGGTATTCCCCACGATTTTTACGTAAGCCGGGGTATAAGAAGAAGGGAGGAAAGGCCTTCGCTTTTTCCTTCCGGCGGCTTTGGAGGTGTGGGTTCCCTGCTGTTGAGTCTGTCGGGTTGGGGAGTGAGGCCTGGTAAGGCCTTGTCGACCTTGGGAGGCGGAGGCTGCCGGCAGCCGCTCCAACGTGACTCTCCGTTGTCCCAAGGAGAGTAGTAAGATATTATTTGCTAATTCTTTTAGTTGATAGACCTTGGGCTACTGATCGGGAGATATATATATATATTATTTTGGTTTTTGTTCTTCCCTTCCCCTTTCCCTTTTCCCTGTGAAATTGTAGATATATTTCAACTGTACATAACTGTAATATAAGTGTAAATATATTTATATATATTGCTTTGTCTCTCTCTCGTTTTCGGTTCTTTTGTTTTTTTTTTTTTCCCCTCTTCTCCCTTGGTTTGGGGTGGGGGGGGACTTCTTGTGGTAAGGTTTGGAGACTTGGCAGGGAGCCAGCTCCAAACCATATCAACGCTGGAAAGCCCAAACCGGTGTCTCACCGTCATCCTGGGAGTCCTCCTCCAGCCGGTCCTTCCCGCCGCTCTCCACGCCGGAGGTGTGGGAGCTGCCGTGGCTGGTCATGGAGCTGCAGGTCTTCAGCTTGCGGTGGGCGCCGGCGCCGGAGAAGCCGTCGTCGGGCCCCATCTCCCTGGGTTTGGGGTCGGCCTCGATGCCGGAGGTGTGGGAGCTGCTGTGGCTGGCGGTGGAATGCCGGGAGAGCCGCTTGTGCCGGATGCTGCCGGCGCTGCTGCCGCTGGCGCGCGAGCGCTTCTCCAGCTGCTCCATGTCCAGGTCGAGGGTGTCGCTGATGTAGGATTCCCGGTACTGCTTCTTCTCTGCAGGGCAGGACAACGTCAGCGGCCTGCATCCCGACCCCCCGGGGCGCCCTGGATTCCCTGGAAGGGCACGGACCACCCCAGCACGCAGGGGCACCTGGGGGGAACTGCCACCCGAGCCCAGCGTGGGGACACAGCTGGAGCCAGCCTTGCCCTGGTGGCATTTAGGGATGGTGGGATGGGGAGCCTCAAACTTGCTGCTCTCTGTGCTGTGCTGCCCCTCAAAGGGGGAGGAGGAGGAGGAGGAATAAGAGTTGAGGAAGAGAAAGAAAATTAGGAGATGCAGGAAGAGGAGGAAAAAGAGAGGAGGAAGATGAAGATGAGGAGAAGGAAGAAGATGAGGAGGACAAGGAGGAAGAAGCAGCTGAGGAGTAGGTGGAGGAGGAAGCAGATGAGGAGGATGAGGAGGAAGAATAAGATGAGA
>NW_020897915.1:1984544-2099500 GCF_003984885.1 Neopelma chrysocephalum
AAAAAGGAAGAGGAGGAAGAAGAGGAGGAGGAGAAAAACAAAAGAAGAGGAGGGTGAAGATGAGGATGAGGAATAAGATGAGGAGGAAAAAGATGTGGAGGATGAAGAGCAGAAGAAAGAAGAGTAGGACAAGGAGAACAAATAAGAAAAGGAGGAGGAAGGGGAAAAGGAAGATGAGGAAGAGAAAGAGGAAGATGAGGAGGGGGAAAAGAGGAGGAAGAAAATCTGATGCTTTCTGAGCTTGGAGACGGGATGAGGAGTACTGGGAAATACTGCTTTGGGGCACTGGGAGGAACTGGGCCATCAGGGGTGGCAGCAGGACTTGTATCCCTAAGTATCCCTTAGCAGCACTTGTATCCCTCAGTATCTAGTGGGAATGTGGGCACCCAGCCCAGCCAGGAGATCATCCTGCTGGGCAGGGATGGGGTGTAGGATGCACAGCCCAGGGGGACATGGGGACAGCCACCCCCCGACACGCTCCCAGCCACGGGGCTGGCACACCAGGCATTCCTAGGGGCAGAAATCCTGGGCGGGAGCCTGTCACGGGTGGGATTTGGGAACCTGTCACCAGTGGGATTTGGGAGCCTGTCACCAGGGGACCTACCCTCGTTCTCCTCCAGGCGCCGGACCTGGCGCAGGACGGGCTGCAGGTTCATGTAGAGCCGGTGGCTGCTGCTCAGCAGCTGCAGCAGGTGCCGGGAGCGCAGCGGGCACCCCGTGTAGTAAATGAGCTTCCTGGCAGAGGGCAGCCCGTCAGGCAGGATCTCAAACTTCTTGCCCTGTGTGGGAGAAGGGAGAGATCAGCCCCGAAGAGGGAAACACTCCATTTCTCCCCCCTGTCCTGCTCCAGCCCGTGGTTAACCTATGGATTGTAATCACCCGCTTGAGGTCTGGGCAGCTGCGCCCCATGCCCAAATCAGAGCCCAGGAGATGCTCTGCCTGGGGATCATGGAATCACAGAGTGGTTGGGGTTGGAAAGGACCTTCAAGACCATCTCATTTCACCCCCTGCCATGGGCAGGGACATCTTCCGCTAGCCCAGGTTGCTCCAAGACCCGTCCAACCCAACCTGGAACACTTCCAGGGATCCAGGGGCAGACGCAGCTTTTCTGGACAACCTGTGCCAGGGCCTCACCACCCTCACAACCAAGAATTTCTTCCCAATATCCCATCTATTCCTGCCCTCTGGCAGTGGAAAGCCATTCCCCCTTGTCCTGTCCCTCCATCCCTTGTTCCAAGTCCTTCTCCAGCTCTCTTGGAGCCCCTTTAGGCACTGGAAGGGGCTCTCAGGCCTCCCTGGAGCCTTCTCTTCTCCAGGTGAACCCCCCCAGCTCTCCCAGCCTGTCTCCAGAGCAGAGGTGCTCCAGCCCTTGGAGCACCTCTCTGACCTCCCCTGGACCTGCTCCAACAGGTTCACATCCTTCCTGTGCTGAGGACCCCAGAGCTGGAAGCTCTGCTCCAGGTGGAAATGATGGCACTCACCACAAAAACCAGTTTTCCCACGTTTGTCCATGGGAAGTCGTAGAGCAGCTGCTTTTCTTCATCCAAGTTCTGCAAAAAGAGGAGAGTGAGCCCTGGCTGAGGATGCTGGCAGGGGCAGGGAGCCAAGCTGAGCCACCACCCTCCCTTAGCCACCTACCTGGAAGATCTGGATGCCCCGTGTTGTCAGCCCCAGCGTCAGGGAGGCCTCCACTTCCCTTTTGTCCTAAGGAGGAAAAAAATTACGTGGTTTTAAATACCCAATTTGCAGCATGAAGTGGAGAAATCAGCCCCAGCTCAGCCCAGAGACCCTCCCATAGTCACCCCAGTCACCATTCTATGATTAATGTGCCAAATTAATAATATAATCATACTGTGAGGGTGGGGAGGCCCTGGCACAGGTTGCCCAGAGAAGCTGTGGCTGCCCCTGGATCCCTGGAAGTGTCCAAGGCCAGGCTGGATGGGGCTTGGAGCAACCTGGGCTAGTGGAAGGTATCCCTGCCCATGGCAGCGGGTGGAGCGAGATGACCTCTAAAGTCCCTTCCAACCCAAACCAGTCCAGGATTCTATCACAGCATCCTGTGCTCTCCCAAAAGCTTCTTCTTTTTAACTTCAGGATGCTACAAAAAGGCCTGTGAAGCACCATCTCCCAGCAAACAAACTGCTTTGTTCCCAGGAGGAAGACACAGCATATGACTCTTGGGGACGGTCCTGTGCAGGACTAAGGGCTGCCCTCAGTGATCCTCGTGGGTTCCTTCCAACTCAGCGTATCCTGTGGTTCTGTGACATATTTCTCGGAGAGGGGATCGCCAAAACAGGATTCCAGAAACCTCAAAACCTCCTGGGTGGGGCTCACCTTGTACAACCTGTAGTAGTGCACGGGCACGTCGTCGAGCCGGACGGCCTCCTTGATGTACTTGAGATGGGCTTCAGAGGCCGTCAGGGCAAACTGGTCTTTGTGCATGTTGGGGACGTGCTTCAGGATGTAGTCCTTGCCCCTCTTTGCAACCACCTGTTCAGAGGAGAGGAGAAGTTTGTCCAGCTGCTCCGTGCTCGCTCGGGGACGGATTCCGCCCCAGCGCTCCTGGGCAGCGGTGATTTCAAGGGAAAAGGGGAAATGGGAGCAGTACGATTTGTTACAGAGACCTGCAGGAAAAAATAAAATAGATACAGCAGCCAACAGCTTCTCACCAGCAGGATTTCCCGCTGGGAAGTGCATGTGTGCTCCCTGTGCCCAGCCCATGGAGCTCACACCACTGGTGACACCGGTGCCGGGCCAGGAGAGCCATGCTCAGATTCCCTGCATGAAATGGGACACGGACCCAGGGCCATCACTCCTCAGTGACATGTGTGAGAAAAAGAGAAGCCAGCAAATTTTGGAAAAAAATAAAACAAGAAAGAGGTTGGAAAGGAGAAGAGAAGGCTCCAGAGAGGCCTTTGAGCACCTAAAGGAGCTCCAACAGAGCTGGAGAGGGACTTGGGACAAGGGCCTGGAGGGACAGGACAAGGAGGAGTGGATTCACACTGCCAGAGGGCAGGGTTAGATGGGATATTGGGAAGGAATTCTTGGCTGTGAAGGAGGTGAGGCCCTGGCACAGGTTGCCCAGACAAGCTGTGGCTGCCCCTGGATCCCTGAAAGTGCTCCAGGTCAGGTTGGATGGGGCTTGGAGCAAGCTGGTCTAGTGGAAGGTGTCCCTGCCCATGGCAGGGGGTGAAATGAGATGGTCTCGAAAGTCCTTTCCAACCCAAACCATTCTGGGATTCTGTGGTTCTCTGACACCAGTTCCCAAAGGACTGCAAGGCCGGAGGGGCTACACCTGATGGTGGTGGGGAGATGCCGTGCTGGCACACGGCACACAGGGAATCCCTGCCACACAGGGAATGCCCCATGAGCATCCCAGCAGCACACAGGGAAATCCCCCCCAGCGCAGGAGCTGCTCCAGCCCCACACCAACCCCGGCCCTCCCTTCCCACAGCTATTTCCAGCCTTGCAGTTGTCCCAGGTTATTAATAACCAGGATTAAGCCAGAAACAGGGATGCAGCTGGAATGGCGGCCGCCTGGGGATACCCTCTGAGCTGCTTCACGGGGGGCTCCCTCAAGCTCAGAGCAGGGACCACACCACGGAACACTCACCCAGGCGGGGAAATAGGCTTCGGGCTCGAAGTACTTCCCGTAGTGCTTGTTGCGCTTGAAGTCTCCCAGGTCGGCTTGGAGGGCGAAGGCGGTGAGGAGGAAATAGGCCTCTTCCCGCAGGACACACTGGGAATGCAGCACCTGCTTCCGAAGGTGCCAGTAGTAGTAGTAACGTGCAGTCCGGTCACTGCGGGAGCGAAGGAGAGAGGGAGGAGAGAGGAGCAGAGGGGAGAGGAGCCGGTTTTGTCATTGTCGCATGGGCTGTGCCTGCTCCCCCAAAAATGTCACCTTTGGGCACCTGCAGGTTTCAATCTCTCGGAGTCGTCTCCCCCGGGTTAGGGGGTACAGCAGGATTAGGGGATGTAGCAGGGTTAGGGGGTACAGCAGGGTTAAGAGGTGCTGCAGGTTTAGAGGGTACAGCAGAGTTAGGGGGTATAGCAGGATTAGGAGGTAGGGCAGGGTTAGGGGGTGTAGAAGGGTTAGGGGATACAGCAGGATTAGGGGGTACAGGAGAGTTAGGAGGTAGGGCAGGGTTAGGGGGTTTAGCAGGGTTAGGGGGTTCAGTAGGGCTAGGGGGTACAGGAGGGTTAGGAGGTGCAGCAGGATTAGGACATACAGCAGGGTTAGGAGGTGCTGCAGGGTTAGAGGGTACAGGAGGGTTAGGAGGTGCAGCAGGATTAGGGGGTACAGCAGGATTAGGTAGTACAGCAGGGTTAGGAGGTACAGCAGGATTAGGGGATACAGCAGAGTTAGGGGGTACAGCAGGGTTAGGAGATAGAGGAGGATTAGGTGGTGCTGCAGGGTTGGGGGTACAGCAGGATTAAGGGGTACAGCAGGGTTAGGGGGTGCAGCAGTATTAGGGTATACAGCAGGATTAGGGGGTACAGCAGGGTAGGAGGTGCAGCAGAGTTAGGGGGTACAGCAGGGTACCCCACGGCTGAGACCGCGGGGTGGGAGACCACTCCAGCACCTTCCTCCCACTGGGAATCTCTTGGGAAGTGAGCAGGGCTGACTGCTGAGTCGTTTGCTCACTTTTCCCATCCAGCAGTGTAAATCTGCACTGTAGCCAGGTGGAATAACCCCCCCAAAAGTATCCCCATGGGGCTGCAGATGCCACCATGTCCCCAAAACCCCGAAAATCACTTTGCCTCTGAAACAGGACCTGAAGCTCCCACCCGGCCACAGGCACAAAGATGAGTTAAAATCAGGCTGTGCCCTGGGTTGAACTTCAATAAATCCCTAAACATGATGTCCCCAGCTCCCCTGAAAGGCTTTGCATGGCTGGCTGGCAGCAGTGTCCCCACCTGCCCCTGTGAGGCAGGAGAAGCCGCTCAGCACCCACCCACAAACAGCTTCAGCTTTTGGGATGCCAGCAGAATCCCACAGCATCCCGAGGCTGCACGCCCACCCCAGCGGGTGCCCGGGTGAGCAGGGACAGGGGAGTGCACCCTACCTGATCAGCCTCCCGTTCTCCACGTAGTACTGCACTCGGAAGTGGATGATCATCGGGGGGCCAAACTGGTCGATCCCCTGGAATGGAGGAGATTTTCAGGGTTCCCATGGAAACCCCGGCATCGTGCCCCAGTCCCTCACCTCAGCTCTCTGGGGGTCATGTCCTTCATGGCCAACCCCTTGCCCCACATGGGCGGGTTCACTCCGATGGCATTTTTTTCCTCAATTAAGAGCCTGACACCCATTTCCCCCCCCCCCCAGTCTGCTGGAACTCCAAGGGGATTTGGATTTAAAGAAGCAGGTGGCTGGGTTTCAGACCCCCAAGGGGCCTGCATCCCCCCACCACTGCTGCTATCCCTCTCCCAGTCCATCATCCACCGGTCCCCGTCTCAGTGCCAGCGCTGGAGCCTCGACACCGACCCCTTGGCACGTGGCACTGAAATAATGAAAAAATGCTTTGGAGAGAGAGAAAAAACCCACAAATTGATTTTAGAAATCGGAAGAAGGGACCTTAAAAATTCTGCTGAAGGAAGGAAGGAAGGAAAAAAATGGCACTTGGAGTGCCAACCATCAACCACCACCCTGTTTTCACTCATTTTGCACATCCACCCCCCCCCACGTCTCCCACACTGGCTAAGTGCCCCCCCCACACACCCCTCGGCTGCATTCCCGGGTCCTGGAAGTGACCTGCGACGGGGACAGAGGTGGCCTTACTGCCGTCAGCTCTCCATGCAAGACCTCACCGCTGACCTTGCTGGCCTCCTTCTTCCACTCCTTGGGGCAGTACTTGTAGAGTTTCTGGGCCATGTCCATGTACACGTGCTCATTGTCTGCGTGGGACAGAGGTGGCATCAGCATCCCCACGTGCGTCCTGCATCCCGCCAAGCCCTGCCCCGACCCCACCCTCCTCATCACCTAACGAGGCCACCAAAAGGGTTAATTTGGATGCATCCCCAGCCTGGTGGCATCACCTCTTGCTGATGGCATCAGGCTGGACCACCAAACCCACGGCATGGGCCCCCGACTTACTCTGGATGACGCTGAGCCCGAAGAGGTGACAGTCCTTCAGCCTCAGGAGGTCACACACCTGCACCAGTAACTCGTGGCACAAAATCTTCACCTGCAAAAAGAAGCACCCCGTGAGTGGTCCTGGCTGCACCTGTGCCCACCTGAGCTGGGCAGGCACCACCGAACCCCTCACCAGAACCCTGAGAAGGATGGGGGGGTGACAGGCTGGGCTGTGGGGTTCAGTTTTCCATGGGGTCATTATGGAAGTCTGCAAAAGCCCTGGGGTGCTTCGAGGAGACCAGAGCTCTGCCAGGGATGGGATGCACAGGGGACCACGGGGCAGCTTGAGAGCAGTGGGTGGTGGAGGAGCACTGCACTGGGGAGATGGTTTTGGGAGGCAGAAAACAGAACATTCATAGAATCAGAGAATCCCAGAATGGTTTGGGTTGGAAGGGACCTTAAAGACCATCCAGTTCCAACCCCCTGCCATGGGCAGGGACACCTTCCACTAGACCAAGTTGTTCCAAACCCCATCCAACCTGACCCCATCCAACTTCCAGGGATCCAGAGGCAGCCACAGCTTCTCTGGGCAACCTGTGCCAGGGCCTCACCACCCTCACAGCCAAGAATTTCTTCCTATCACCTAATATAAATCTCTCCTCTTTTAGTTTAAAACCATTCCCCCTTATCCTAACACCATCTCCCCACGTACAAAGTCGCTCTCCATCTTTTTTATAAGCTCCCTTTAAGTACTGAAAGCAATTTCAAAATTTTCCTGCATCAAAAGAAACACTGGGCGGTGGTGAATTAAAAAAATAAAAAATAAAAAATGGGGGGAAATTTGCATTCCAAGCTGCATCCAAACCAGAGCCAAATCCCCTCCTGTTTATCCCCCGGGAGGCTGAACTGCCATCCAGAGTGGATTGTGGAGCCAGGGCTTGGAGGAGGGGGCTTGTACCACCCCGTGGGATGCCAAGCAGCAGGTCACCCGCCGACAAACACGCTGCTGCCAGCGGAACATCGAGTCAAGAAGAGGCAGGAGAGCGTAAAACGCTGCCGCAGCCTTAGGGGGAATAACTCCTGTGCATTTCTCCGGCAGGGCGGGAGCAGGCAGGCTCGGGATCAAATCCAGCGGCAAAACCAGAGCGCGCAAACGGCTGCAAGCCCCCGGGTGTGATGAAAATGTCAGTGCTCAGGGGGTTCCCCAGGCCCACCGCCCCCCCCCCGCCATCCCCCTTACGTTGATGATGATGTTGAGGGAGTCGTCGTTGGGGAGGAAGATGCAAACGCTGCGTCGGTCCTGCATGACTCTGTTGTTGTGGAAGGTCAGTTTGCTCATCGTGCTCGGGGCTCGGGGCTCGGGGGGGCTGGTGGGGGGCACCTCACCGGCGGGCCGGGGCGGCCTCGGTCCCCGCGGGCGCCATCCCTGCGGGACAGAGCGGGGCTGAGCCCTGTGCGTGGCACCCCCAGCTCCACACGCGCCTTCCCACCCATCAGCACGTGTTCCCCCCCCTCCCCCAGAAGCAAGGTGTCCCCCAAAACCCCCTGAGCACACCACAGCACAGCCACCCCTCCCCCCCCCAAATCCCAAGCCCGGCGCCGCGGTCAGGGCAGGATCGTGGCCCAGCCCGAAAAAAACTGAGCCAGCAGTTTTGTTCCCCAGGCTCGGGTTCAGAAAAACCTCAGGAAAGGCTTTCCTGGCATATTTAAAGCAAATAAAAGTTTATCTGCTGGGAACAACCCGGCTGTGCCAGCAAGGAGCGGTGTGGGACGCGGGAGGTTTCCCTGCCAGCTGCAGAAAGGCAAGGAGATGGTCCCATAACAGGACCCCCACATCCCTTCCAGCTCCAACTCTTTACTGGGGTTAAATAAAACCATCCAAGCACCAACAGCAATTTGCAGACGGGAATTGCCATTCAGAGCTGGTGAATCCATCCTGACACTGACCCCGTGCAACCCTCATTCCCAAGCGTGAATATTCCCTAAGCACCTTTTACCCCACGACCAACCATCCGCAGGGACACAAATTCCCACGTGACACCACGAGGAAGGACCTTTAAACTCTAAACTAGTTCAGCCTTTTCCTAACCCCCAGATTTACGCTGGCACCAGGACAGCAGAGCGTCTCCCTTGTCACCAAATATTTGCTTTGGTCTAGATGGAAATGCCTTTGGCTTCCGAAAGCCTGGAACTTGCATGTTTGTGCAGCAGGAAAAAAAGTGCCCCGAGGCGCCTTTTTTTGTTGGTGGTGGTTCCTGGGGTTTTGCAGAAGTTGGGAAACCCGGAGGTGATGCTCTATTTCACTTTGGGTCTGCATCAGCGAGGCCTCGCCCAGCACTGTGTCCGTGTATTATGGATTCCGTGCATTGCATCCACGTATCTCAAACATGGATCTCATTCCATGCGCCGCATCCATGCGTTTTGATGGTGCATCATGGCCATGCATCATGCCTGTGCACTGCATCCATGCATCACAGCTGTGCATCATGGCCCTGCATGGCATCTGTGCACTGCATCCATGTCTTGTGATGCTGTGCTGTGGCCATGTACTGCACCCATGCATTGTGGTGGTGCATCGTGGCATCCATGCATTGCATCCATGCACTGTGGCCGTGGATTGCATCTACATTTTGGCAGCTGTGTATTGTGGTGGTGCATCATGGCATCCATGTATTGCATCCACGTACCACAGATAAGCATCACGGCCACGCGCTGCATCCATGCATTGTAGCATCCATGCATTATGGCCATGCATCATGGCATTCATGCACTGCATCCATGTGTCACAGTTGTGCATCACGGCCGTGGCATGGCACCTGTGGACTGCATCCATGTGTAATGACATGCATCATGGATGTGCACTGCCTCCAAACATCACGGCCACGCATTGGATCCGTGCGCTGCATCTGTGCATCCTGGCTGTGAACCCTGGGCGTGTGTTGCATCCATGCATAATGGGATCCTTGCATTGCATCCATTGTGGCCGTGCACTTCACCTACATGTTGCATCTACGCATTGTGGTGCTGCATCACGGATTCAATGCACTGCACCCGTGCATCACGCGCCGCATCCGTGCGTGTTTTGTGGCATCCATGCTTTGCATCCGTGCGTCACAGATGTGCATCGTGGCCATGCATTGCATCCCTGCATCGTGATGATGTGCTGTGGCCCTGCATCAGGGCTGTGCATTGCAGCCATGCATTGCATCTATGTGGTGCATCTGTGTGTCGTGGCCTTGCACTGCATCCCTGCACTGCATTGGTGCAGCGTTGCACCTATGAATCATATCTGTGCATTCTGACATCTGTGCACTGCATCTGAGCATCCTGGCTGTGAATTGTGGCCATGCACTGCATCCATGCCTTGTGGCGGTGTGCTGTGGCCATGTATTGCATCCACGCATCGTGGTGGTGCATCCCGACATCCACGCGTTGCATCCACGCACCGCAGCTGTGTATCGTGGCCATGCACGGCCCCTATCCATAGTATCCATGCCTTGTGGCCATGCATTGAGGCTGTGCCTTGCCCCTGTACGTCGTGGCCACGTGTTGCATCTGTGCTTGTGTTTGTGCACCGTGGCTGAGCATCCCGGCCGTGCCCAGACACGACTGATCCCGACCGGAGCAAACAGCACCCGGCTTGCCTTCAAGGTTCATTAAAAGCCCCAGGAGTGAACGAAACGGGGCTGAAAGTATTTGGCAAACGTCCTCTCCCGGCCCTGTGCCCGGTAGCTCCTGTGCCCGGACGCGGGGTCGGGCGTGACGCGACTTGCACGGGTTGTGATGAGGAGGAGCCACGTCCCTGGCAAAGCAGCCGCATCCCAGGGCACCCTCCGGCACCCTCTGTGCCCTGCTCCCATCCAAAGGTATCCTGCAGCCCCAATGGATTCATGAGAGCATCTTCCCATGGCAGCTCTGCGGGCTACAGATGGCTCAGAACTACAGCCACTCCTGAGTTATGGTGAATCCATCACTGGGATTCTTTGCCGGGCATCGGCTCCCACCCAGAGCTTCCCCACAGCACCACGGTGCTCTTAGAATCATGGAGTGGTTTGGGTTGGAAGGGATCTTAAAGACCATCCAGTTCCAACCCCCTGCCATGGGCAGGGACACCTTCCACTAGACCAGGTTGCTACAAGCCCCATCCAACCCAACCTGGAACACTTCCAGGGATCCAGGGGTAGCCACAGCTTCTCTGGGCAACCTGTGCCAGGGCCTCCCCACCCTCACAGCCAGGAATTCCTTCCCAATATCCCATCTAACCCTGCCCTCTGGCAGTGGGAAGGCACTTCCCCTTGTCCTGTCACTCTCTGGCATCCCAGGGCTGTTCATCCCCAGTCACTGTATTTCCCCCTCCTCCTGCAGCCCGGATTGTTCCCAGAGCATCAGGGATTAAACCCCACAAGCTGCGAACAGGAGAACACGGATATCAGAGGGAAAAAACCCCAAACCATACATTTTGGTATTTCTTTAGAAAACACCCCAGTTCCTGCTGCTGAATGAGAACATTCCATCAGCTGACCACACGGGGGGACGGTCCCTATGAAGAACCCCCTCAGTTCCAGGAGCTTCCCCGGGGGCTCTGCCAGCACTTGGAGCCGCACAGATTTAGCAAGAGGGCACACAAAGCCCTTTCCAGGGTGCTGTGCCTCCAGCAGCCTCGGCCAGACGCCGGCAAATTCTTTCCAAGCATCTGCTGCTCATTCCGACAATGTCAGCTTTGATTCCCCAGGACCCCGCGCCGCTGCCCTTGGAGTCGTTCCTGCTCCGGCGGAAGTGTCGATGTGAGGCACAAACAGAGAACCATGGAATGGTTTGGCTTGGAAGAGACCTTTAAAGATCTAGTCCAACCTTCCTGGCTCCAAGCTGGAAAGATCCTGGACTGCAGGGAGAGCCCCCCTGGATTGCCACGCAGCGGAGGGGGTGACACAGGTCATCCCACACTCCAAGTGGGAACCTCCACCCCAGGCAGTTTTCCAAAGGGTTTTCCATCCAGAGAGCAAAGCCAGCTGGAAAAAACACTGGGAACGAGGACTTGGGCATGGATCAGCCTCTGCAGTTCCAGGAGAGTCAGCTCTTCCAGCCACATTTTCCATGCTATAGGGAAAAGACCACTAAAACTCCACAGGAACACACTGCAAATCCCTTGTAGCTCCAGAGAAAATTCCTCGATCCGCCGTGTTTTCCAGCCCAGGCTTCTGGAATACTGTCTCCCTCCCTCGTACTGATGCCATGGGATAAATCCTGCCACAAAGCTCTGCTGTAAAGAAAACATCATGCCACGAACCCGCTTGGAAAAGCAGCCGGGGCCGGCGCTGCTGACTCGGCGAGGGATTTATTCATCCCGGGATCCTGCAAACGCTGAGGGCAGGGAGAGGCTGGGCTTGGTTCAGATGGAGGTGCTGGAGCAGCGTGACAGGCTCTCATTGGAAATACAGATTTGGATGCAATTCCAGGCTGGGAGTTTTAACATCGCTTGAACTTGCCGGCTGAGGTGGGGTTTTGCTCCAAGTGCACAAATTCCATGGATGAGAAGAGAGGCTTGATGCACAGGCAGCATTTTTCCCACTCCATACATTCAAAAGAAGTGGATAGGTCTCTATTCTGATGGGTTTTGTACCCCTGTGGCACCCACCAGACATCACAGTGCCCCCAGCTCAACCCAGACATGATCTGCAGCCTCCAGGCAGATCCAGCCCATTTCCCATCACGCAAATTCATCCCCTCCTTGCCAAAATATCCTTTTTTTTTTATTATTTTTTAATTTGCCCTGTCAGATACCTCCATCCCTGGAGGGATTTAAAAGCCATGTGGGGACGTGGCACTTGGGAACATGGATTAGTGGTGGGGGAATGGTTGGACGTGATCTTAGAGGTCTTTCCCAACCTAAACCATTCCACGATTCCACGACTCCAACCCACCCCCGGGCTTTTGTTCCAGCCCTCCTGAACCACAACAGGGGTGAGGGAAGGGATCCAGCACAGGGCCCACACGTAGGCACGGGCCATCCCGCAGCCAGAGGCTGCCCAGAGCGCAGAGGGAGATGGGAAGGTGAATTCACGGGGCAGGAATTTCTGGTTTTTAAGCGTTTGGAGTGGGTCTCACCCCACATCATAGGGCTCAGGTATGCGCAGAGCTGTTATTACAAGTTTTAAGGCCGTCCCTTAATGCAGCTTCTCCAAACCCAAAAGCCAGATTAATTCCTGCTTGCGGTTGCCCCGTAATTAAAATCGTCTCCAATTCTTCATGAACTCAACAGTTTCCTCCTAATGAAGGGAGGCAGATGAAAGAGACCTTCACTGGGAAAAAGGACTCGGTTATAAATATTCCATTACTTCATCCACCACAAAAGCTATTTGGATGCTGGAAACTCAGCCTGGGCAGCTGGGGGCCAGCCCCCACCAGCCCCAGCAGATACCCCCAAGTGCTGGGGGTATCCAAAATGCCTCTCCAGGGAAGGTTCCCCCAGGAGCTCTCCACCTCTGCAACACTCCTCCTCTTCCTCCTCCTCCTCCTCTCCCTTGCCTGCTGCAACGGGACAACAGCAAGGGGCAGAGAGGGTGCTTGGGACACCCGGGGATGGCTGAGCCACGTGCATCATCCCAAAAATGGGATAATGGCCCCTCTGTCCTGTCCTGCTGGGGACAAGCCCCGTGGGACGTCACATTCCGTAGGAAAACACAGGCCAAGCCACGGCAGCTCAGGAAACTGCTCCCCTGCTCATTCTTCTGTTGTGCACGGAGCCGAATCCAGCCTGGAAGTGCAGATTTTCCATTCAACCCGAGGAAGAGCCATCCCAGGCCTCTTCATTGCCTTACTTTGGAGCACTATAACATAAATAAAGCATCCCAGCCTCCGCCAAGGATGGACATGGAGATGGATTTCTCCTGGCGAACGCTCCAGTGAGGGAGGGACGGCGCCTGCTTTTCCTCTTCCCTCTCCTGCTATAGAACCAGCCCCTTCCATCGTATTTCCTTCCGGCAAACTTTGCCTGAGCCGTTGGGATTAGAACAATATCAAGACTGGGTTGGAGAGGGTCGTGCTCAGGACAGCCCAGCTCTCCCTGCTGACTCCAGATCCAGCATTCCCAGGAGCTTTATGAACCATCTCCCAGTGTCAACAAGCCCAAACCTCCCAGAGTCCGATCCCTCTCTCAGGACCACAGGCATCACACTGAAAGGTGCACATGGATGTGAAGGATTGCCTTTGCTCCCCTCTCCGTGGGCAGGCTGCAGCCCACACCAGCAGCAGCTGCCATAAATCCCTTGGGATTTGGCTGCGGGATCCCTGGACCACAAAGCAGCCCTAAGGGCCAGAGTCACTATCCCGAATCCCTGCGCCACAGAAAGCACAGCCCTGGTTCTCCAAACCATGGACCTCCCTATTTATGAGTTAGAATGATATTTTAAATATAATTAACAATATAATTGAATTAATAGTGTTGTGTGGTTATTAATATTCATAATATGCAATTATGAATATTCATGTTATTTTATATAATAACACACCCCCAAGACGCTCTGACCCCGGGCAAACCCTTCCCAGCATCCTGCTCCCAGGCACACTCCTCAACATGGGATCAGAGCCCAAACCCATTCCCACTCTGGGGAACGTGCGCTGCTCGGTGCACATGGAGAGTAAAAATAGAGGGAGGATGTGAAGTGCTCTGCAGACAGTCCAGAGCCCAAAAACCAGCTCCATTTTATGCCAAAACACACAAACCCAAGCCTGGACTATCCGGAGCCCCCACTGCCCTCCGTGGCGTCCTCGCCTCCAGCTCCAAATCCAGCAAAACAAAGCCAAACCAAGTTCCTTATTTTTTTAATCCTGGAGCGGGCAGAGGGGGATTTATCTTCCCCCAGCAGCACCGCTCTCCAGTTTTCCAGCTGGGAAAGCTCCTCAGCCACTCCACAGCCTCCATCAACTTCCCTGCCCCAGCAGCAATGGGGGAAAATCTCTCTGGGAAAAATAACCTAAGCCCACTTTTCAGTCAAGGAGGAAAAAAAAAAAGCAGCCTAAAACTCAATTAAGGAGCAGGCAGATATTTTAACCAGCGCCATGGTTTGTATACTCCATCTGGAGTCCAAAGGCTGCCGGGTTATTTTTTTAGCAGGAGGGAACTGACATCATCTTAATTTCAAATTCCCATTTATTTTTACATCTGGTCTGAATTAATCTTTCTCAGCGTCCTGACTTTCATGTAATGGAATAATTGCTTACAGACTCGGGGTTTAAAGAGCCTGAATAAACCCAGTTTAAAAAAAGAAACTCCTTTAAAAAACGATAGTAAAAATCCAGCACCTACAACCAAACCCCAACACGCCTTCGGGATTGGGAATTTTAAACGGAACATCGCTTTCAAGCAAGAGAGCTCAAATTAATCCCAGCTCCATCCAAGAATCAGAGAGGGTGAGCGAGCCCTGTGGAAAAACACCAACACAAACCAGCCCGGAATTAGGGAGAGCAGCAAAGCTCCATCAGTGCCATGCTGAAGCATCTCTGGAAAATTATCTCTGGAAAAGCAGAGTTTGGCTTAGGGGGAAAAACATCCTCGTGGCCAGAAAGGCATTGGACACGGGCAGAAAAAGGGGGATTCAGGAATGGGAGACGACAGTGAAGGTGGTGGGGAGCTGGGGGCATGGAGGGGCCAGGACGTGCCTTACTCCCACATGCGAGTCAAAGGACACGGGAACACCAAGTATGGTCCTGGGAAACCTCAGCTCCAGCCTGGGAAACCTCAGCCCTGGTTTCCCTGCTGCCACGAGGGCACAGAGTCAGATAAAGCCTGATTTAGGAGCGGCATGGATTTATCCCCACCGCTTCCAGAACATGGCAGAGACTCACATTCCCGGTGAGAAACATGGAGAAGACCATCAGTGACACCACCAGGAACCACCAGCTGGCACCCCCAGCACCCCCACGGGGTGAGGGGCACCCACGGACAACGGGGTCCCACGGGTGCCTGTGACCCCGAAACAGGAGGATCCATGGATGAGAGGAGCACACGTAAGGGAGCCAAGAGATGATGGGAACCACTGGTGAGGGTGCCCGTGGGTGAAGGGATGGGTGGGTGAGTGTGATCCAGGGGGGTGAGGCGTGCCATGGGCAAGGGGATGCTTGGGTGGGTGTCACCCAGGGACAAGGGGACCCGCGGGTGACTGTGAACCAGGGATGAGGGGACCCGTGGGCAACTGTGACCCACGGGCAAGGGGACCCGTGGGCAGAAGGACCTGTGGGAGTGTGTGACCCATGAGCAAGGGGTGTCATGGGTGAGGGGTCCTGCGGGTTATTGTGTGACCCGGGGACGAGGGGACCCGTGGGCAACTGTGACCCACGGGCAAGGGGACCCGTGGGGGAGAGTGACCCATGAGCAAGGGGGTCCCAAAGGCGAGAGGACCCGTGGGCGAGCGTGACCCAGGGAAAAAGGGTCCCACGGGTGAGTAAGACCCGTGGGTGAGCGTGACCCAGGCACGAGGGGACCCGTGGGTGAGTGAGACCCGCGGGCGAGTGTGACCCAGGGACAAGGGGACCCGCGGACAAGTGAGACGCAGGGGTGAGGGGTCCCACAGACGAGGCGACCCGCGGGCGAGTGTGAGCCATGGGCGAGGGGTCCCGTGGGCGAGCGCGTCCCTGGAGCGCACCCTGCACCGGAGCGGGTCCGGCGTGGCCGTGGCGTGGCCGTGGGGGTCCGCGGGGGTCCGCGGGGGGGTCCGGCGGGGCAGCCCGGCCCCGCTCGGCCGCAGCTCCCGCGGGCGGGCGGAGGAAATGACTCGCATTCCTGCAGCCGGGGCCGCTCGCTCCGGCTCCGGCTCCAACTCACCCCCGAGCGCAACAAGCGGCCGCGCCGGGCCCACCCGCGGGGGCGAGCCGGGCCGTGCCGAGCCGGGCCGGGCTGAGCAGAGCCCAGCCGAGCCGAGCCCGGCCGAGCCGAGCCAAGCCGAGCCAAAGGGAACGGAGCCGAGCCGGGATGAGCCGAGCCGGGAGCGCGGCGCGGGGCGCCGGGCACGCACCTACCTGCGGCTCCGGGGACCGCGCTGCCTTGCCGAGCCCTGTCGAACCCCGCCGTGCCGAGCCGAGCCGAGCCGTGCCGAGCCCAGCCCAGCCCAGCCCATGCCACCGCCCCCGCCCCTTCCCGGGCCGCCCCGCACCGCCCCGAGCGGCACCGGCACCGCCTCCCGCCCCGGCGCGTTCCCCGGGACAGCGGGGGAAGGAGAAGGGAACGGGGTGGCCCGGGGAGGGCACCCGAAGTGTTGGCCCCGGGGGAGGCGTGGGAAGTCGGGCGCCCCTCGCCCCGGTCCCTTGTTCCTGTGGGGGATTCACGAACAGGCTCTGGAAGGAGCCTGAGCATCCCCCGGCAGGGAACGCGGGAACTGTCCTTGGGAGAATTGAGCAGGGAGGGGGATCCAAGACTCTGTCGACAGAGGGTAAACCCACTCAGAGGTGCTTAGGAGAGGAGCTGGGCGTCCTCCTGCGGGGACGGGGTCCAGGGGAGGGTCAGGAAGGTGCTCCAAGGGCTGGAGCACCTCTGCTCTGGAGACAGGCTGGGAGAGCTGGGGGGGTTCACCTGGAGAAGAGAAGGCTCCAGGAAGACCTGAGAGCCTATTCCAGCGCCTAAAGGGGCTCCAAGAGAGTGGAGAGGTACTCTGGACAAGGGCCTGGAGGGACAAGACAAGGGGGAATGGCTTCCCACTGCCAGAAGGCAGGGTTAGATGGGATATTGGGAAGGAATTGTTGGGTGTGAGGGAGGGGAGACCCTGGCACAGGATGCCCAGAGAAACTGTGGCTACCCCATCCCTGGAAGTATTCCAGATTGGCTTGGATGGGGCTTGGAGCAACCTGGGCTAGTGGAAGGTGTCCCTGCCCATGGAACAGGTTTGGAACTTGATGGTCTTGAAGATTCCTTCCAATCCCAACCATTCTGGGAGTCTATGATCTCCCAGAGAAGGGACTCACATGTCCCCTGTGGGGATTCAAACATCCCTGGAGAGTGGAGCCCAAACACCCCCTGCACCCATCCCGGTATCCCCAGCCCTTGCTGTGCCACTGGCATATTAAGCCAGTTCTCAACCAGGAGTCAGGTTGAGGCAGGAGGAGAATTAGAGCCAAATCCCATTCCCATTAAATCCCCCACTGCTGCCCTGGCAGCTGGATAAAGGTGAGCTGGGCCCAGCCACCCCTCAGTGCACGTAACGGAGCCGACGCACACACGGATCCCTCTCCATAGGTGACCCAGGACGGGAATAGCAACAGCAGCGGCACCATAAATTAGCAGCAAAGCATCTCCGAGCCTGCTCCTTCTTCAGAAGTGCCATCTGGTGAGATTGTTTTTGGAGTAGTTATTTATTCCTCACTTTCAAGTGTCTACAGGCATTTTTCGGGATGACCTGCGAGGCCGGCTCGGCCCCCGCAGTCTCTACGAGGCTCCGGGAGGGAACAGCCGCTTGTTCCCAGGCCTAAATAAAGAGCAGCTCTGCTGTGAACACCCCGACACTCATTGCTGAAATCTGTTTGCAGCTCAACAGATCGTGCTGGGTAATTACATTATGTGAGTGCACGGTACCAGCAGTGGGAATCCAAGGCGCTGCTCTCCTCATGGAAAAAACCAGCCTGGCTTTCGGCAGGGGCTGCAAAACCTTCGGCTTTGGGCCCGCTCTCATGCTCCCATCCATGCCATGTGGAATTGGGAGAGTGTTTCTACCCAACAGCTCCTGCTTGTGTGGCATCGAGTCCTTGCAAAGCCACCGAGGCCAAATGCCACCGACGCCGAGGGCACGGGCAGCGTGTCCAAGCAGGGCCCATCATTCCAGCCAGAAATGTCCTCTTTCCCCCAAAATTCACTCTGGAAACACCCATCCTGCCACTAACACAGGGAGATAACCAGCCATTTGGCTCATTTATCCCAATTTAAAGGTTGGGGAGGCACGAGCGGGACACGGCCCCACCAGTGCGGTGCTGAGGAGGATGAATTAGTCCTGTTGAGCGCATTCCCTGCCCCATCACATCCTCCCCCCGGCCTCATGGAATACAGGAATACAGAATCCCAGCGCCTGCCTTGCCGCAGAGGCTAAATAAAGCAGCAGGAAGAGCTCTCGAATGCCAGCGAGGCGATATATAAACATCGACGTGGATGGCGCGTGTGCTAATGCTGCTCTGGAGCCCGGGAGAAGTGTCTCGTCTCGTACCAACATGAGAGGCTCCCATGGCCAAAGGAAAATCTCTGGGAAAATCCACTCTCAGCATGAGCCATCCCAGGCTCTGCGACGTGGGGAGGGCTCGGAAAGACGGAGCTTATCCAGTGTCCGGTCCTGTCTCTCCTCTTTGGGAAAGGAAAAGCCTGAAGACTCCGGCGACGTTTCTCTAACAATCCTGGAATTAATCTCCCTCAAGGTCCCAAGAAGCGGAAACGCAGATGGAAAAATGTAATAAATAAAATTAATTTTGTTTTTTGGTTTTGTTTTTTTTTTTTTGGATACGGTTTAACTGAGCTAATGGCATCACTAGGCCTATCTCTTCTAGGGGAAAAAAAAAGGGTGTTGTGGCTATGACTGAAAATACCATTCCCATAAAATAGACAGATTTTTCTCGCACTGGATGTGTTTATATGAAGAGAACAGGAAGCAACAGCAGCTCACTGTGATCCTGCATTATCACCATCCAAGTATCTCCCATCCCAGCCTTTCAATACCAGCTTTGTTACTGGCAGGGATGGGCACAGGGATGTGGGAGCTCTCTTATCTCAGAGTTTCCCTCTGAGATTTTGTTAATGGCATAAAAATTATAAACAAAGCAACAGAATAACAACTAAACCCATCCGGGTCTCCGCATCCCACTCCGTTTCCCAAAGGCTGATGGATCAGCTGTGAATCCCCCGGGGCTGTGCTGTTGGTGCTCAGCACCCACTTTTAGGGATTTTTGGGATGTCCTGCTAGGAAAATTCTCCCTGGAGCAGCAGCTGAGGGGACCTCAGCACTGACCACGAGCCTCGTGGGGTGCATTTGGGGACAGGGGCGTCACCGCTGCTCGATGACACCTGGCACAGCATCAGGGCTCCAGCTCTGGCTGCAGCTGGGATTTAGAAATTCCTCCCCGGACGAGAGAGGAAAACAAATCCCAGCTACTGTGAGCGGGCTGTGCTGGGGCTGGGGATGGTTTCTCAGCCCATAAGGGGAAGAAATTAAATAAAGAAACCCCGGCATGGAGCCACAACAGCCGGTGCGTTGCTATAAACTCCGGCGAGGAGCTGGACCTCGCTCCGAGTTCCTGCATTTCACGGGGATTTCTGAGGAAGCTCTTCCTCCCCCCCCATCCAGCTTGGGGTGGACATGTCCCTGTCCCCCCACCATGGAAGCAAACAGGATGGAGGGACCCCCCTCCAGCGTTTTCTGGGCCATTTAGGAGAATTCCCTCTGATTTTTGGCCATAAAGACCCACTTCACAGAGACGTAATCAAGCCTGTGCTTTAATTGGGTTTATAATTAAAAGCTGGAGCACATATTAGGACCCCTTTTCAGGGGTTTTGCCCTGATTCTGCCCCACTTTCCTATTTGCTTGGATGTACCCCATGAGGCAGTGACCCCACTACAGCCCCAACTCCACCCATCCCAGTCGAGCTGGGAAATCCCTGGATGGTGCTGAGCATCCCCAGTTGGCTCCAGGGAAAGGGGGAGAATCCCTGGGAATGGCCAGGGTCACCCCGGCTCAGTATCCAGGTGGTGTTTGGGAGCAGGATGACCCATTGATCATGCTGGCAGTGTCACACAGCCATGGGAGCTGGAGCAGGAATGCCTGCAGGAATGCTCCCAGAGGGGGTGTTGCCACAGATTTTAGCTGTGAGGGGGTGTCAGTGTATTTAGTATATTTAACTGGCCCCCCACATCTCCCTCTCTATTTACCCTGCCAGGCTTTGCCTGGGAAGTCAGCAAGGACAAAAAAAAAAAAAAAAAAAAAGAAAAAGGAGTTTCGAGAGGTTTAAGTCCAACGAGGCTGGAAAGAGAGAGAAAATCCAGCCTGAATACCCAAGTGTTGGAACCATCACGAAAATCCAAGCGTGCATCCGGCAGGGAAGCATCCCCCGGGCTCGGTGCTCCGCCGGCAGTGCTGATACGGTATATTCTGCTAATCTACCCCGCAGTATTTACAGCTGCCTTTAACCCTGCAGCCTCTTTAGCATCGAGTCGCAGCAGCCGGATGCGATTAGAGCCTGTGAGATTCCTCGGGAATGCTGGACGGAAAGGCGGGATCGCCACCCCGCACCGAACCCCGGGCTCCTCGCCCGACCCATGGCACCAAACTGGGTTGATTACCGAATTATTGATAAACCAGGGTGAGATGGGCAGGGATTTTCCATGGGGTAGGTCTGGCTTTGCTGCAGCCCCCCCCAAATCCACTCGGCATCTCTGCATCCCCCGCTTCGAAAAGCCTGTTTCCCTCACTCCCATCCCAGCTCCCTCATCCTTTCCCTTTCCCGGGACCCTAAAGGGCTTTTCAGGGCTCCGGGCCTGGGGTTTATTCCCGGGGTTTGCTCTCAGCCTGCCAGAGCTGCTGAAAAGCCCGTGGAATTGTGGCATAAAGCAGGAAAGGCCGGCGGGGAGGGGCGGACGGGGAGGAAAGATCACAGAAGCTTGGGAATATTTTTAGCCCGTCTGTGTGCCGGCTCTCCGGCTTCAATGGCACTTCAGTCCCATCTGACGGAGGGGCAGATTCCTCAGGGCTGCTCCTGTCCCCTGAAACAGGAGAGAAACCACAGGAAGGGCCCCCTCAGGGGGGTCACCAGCAGCCCCAATGCTACAGCACATCAGAGAACCCCCACCAGTGGGGTGGGGTGGGAGGAAAACAGGTCTGGGAGTTTCTCTGCTGAAAAAATAAGTGCAATTTGTGCAATTTGGGAGGTGAAAGGCTGCAGAGAGCCAGGGCACCCAGCAGGGACTGGGGTGCAGTGGGTGCTGCAGGGGGGGCTCATCCCACTCCCAGAATGGTGATCCAGCTCCTTGCTCCGAGCCCACCTGTGTGCACGGGCTTTCCACAGCAGCAGGTTTTGGTCAAGAGTTTGCAGAATCAAGGAAACCTCTCCACAGGGGGAAATCTGGGAATGGAGTCATGGAGCTGCAGGTTTTGCTGCAAACCTGATCCAGGGAAGCATCGTTCCGGGATAAAGCCGGGATAAGGGGCCAGTGCTAAGTGGGTTAGGGGAGCAGGGTGGGATTTGCTCTGTCCCTGTGCGAAGTGCAGCGACATCAGGGATGAGTTGTGCACGAGGGGTCATGGACCAGCACCACATTCACACTGGGGGAACTGGAGATCCTCCAATGCACTTCCTCTCCCAGAGAGACTCCAGTCACACCCTCGTGTCCTAAATTGGTTAGATTAGGATTTTCAAACAATTTAAACCCCATTTCCAGCACAAGAGGACATGAAGGCTCCCATTGTGTGCGGCAGCGTGGGCTGAGCACCCCCTCCATCCCCATCGCTGTGTCCCGGCATTCCCAGCCGGCATGGTTTAAAACAACCCTCAGCTGCCTGGTGCTAACACAACTTTCTGGGATGCTTTGGAAGGTGGGTGGTGCTGCTTGCATCCCCAGGGAGGGTGGGCAGCGGGGGGGGGTGTGCAGGTGGGCACCTCTTTGCCCCAGGAAACAGGACTCCGGCCTCGTGCTTTGCAAACACGCGGGATTGCAGCAGGGAGAAGCCAGCCCAGGCCACCCGTCCCCCCCCACCCACCATCCCCAGGGACAAAGCAGGGACACGGAGCTTGGCCGTGGCCCCACGTATCCATCACCCATCTATCAATGATTTACCACCACTGTGAAGAGCTGTTTGTGCTCCGGGGCTTCCCGGCGGCCCCGGCCAAGGTCAGTGCTCCATTTGGCAGGGAACAGATGGATGCCAGGGGGGAGAGGGAATGGGAGTCCACAAGGTAGAGCAAAACAGAGCCCACCAGCACCATGGGCTCATCCTGAGCAGCCCCCCTCCTACCACACTCAAGGAGCCTGGAGCAGCTGGGGCCAGAATCATGGAAATATGGAATGGTTTGAGTTGGACGGGACCTTAAAGCCCGTCTCATTCCAACCTTCCACTAACTACTTCCACATCCACCTAACCCCGCTCTGGCACCCCGAGGGTGCCAACAGCCCTTGCCAGGGGTCTGAGTCATGGCAGGGCTGAAAACCCCCTTTGGAGGTGGCAACTGCTGGAGACGGGCTGGGAAACGCTTCCCACCGGGGTCACCGACACAGCGGCCAGCACAGCCCAAACCCACCCCCTGAGCGCTGGTGAGACCCCGGGGTGTTGGGGCTGGACCAGAACAGGCACCTCACACAAAGAGTTCCAGAGGTGCCAGCAGTGCCAGGCAGGGTTTGTGCAATTCCTCTGCGTTTTGAAGGCGCCGCAGCCCCCTTTAAATGCCCGACCGAAAGCAAATTGATTTTTATGGAATGGGCCGAGCCGCCTCCATGAGGATCCATAGCTCGGCTAATATTTGTCTAATGGGCTCCCACAAATAGCCTGTTAATCCCTTTGTATTTATTAATGGCACACAGGAGCCAGACAGCTGCAGACAAGCTCCCTGTATCCCTGAGCTCCCTGGATCCCTGAGTTCTATGGATCCCCCAGCTCCCTGTGTCCCCGAGCTCCTGGGGTCTCCAAGCTCCCAGGGCCCCTGAGCACATTGCTGTGGTCCCCATATCCCTCCATCCCCTTTCTCTGGCCACTTCCTTTTTTATCCCAGCTCCACCTGATGCCTCTCCTTCCCCCATCCCTCGCTCCATGACACCCCACCTGCAGCCCAAGGGGATCCCACTCTGCTCCAACATCCACTGGGGCCAAAAATCCCATTTATGGGCCTGCACGGTGAACTGGCACCGGGCACCAGCTCAGAAACAACCACAGGCTTTGGCTGAGCTGCATCCTGGACCATTTCCCTGGGAAATCTCACCAGAGAGTTGCCACCACTGAGTTCTCTGGCACCCCTGGGGGAGGATGGAGGGGGCACCATGTCCAGAAAAACCTTGAAACCCCATGGCTTTAAGCACTGATTCCCAATACATCCCTCCTGTTGCAGCAAACACTGGATTTACATGTTTATTTACTTATTTAGCTGGGAATTAACATCAGATCAGGAGGCTCAGGAACATCCTTTTAAACCTGTAAGTGAGCAAATGCATTTGAGGGGTCGTAAAACCACAGTGGATTATTGCAGTGCATTTGCCCAGGAAGTATTTTGGGGTGTTCCTTTGGCAGGTAAAGCATGTGGATAGGTGGATAAACATACAAACATACATACATATATTCACATATATCCAACCTGAGCAACCTGGTCTAGTGGAAGGTGTCCCTACCCATAGAAAGGGAGTTGGAACAAGACGGTCTTTAAAGTCCCTTCCAACTCAATCCATCCTGGGATTTTGTGGTCCCATGATTCCAGCACGTACTGCCCACCCTCTCTTCCCTGCAGCAGGAAAACACAACGTTTTGTTTTGGTTTTAAGGGCCATTTTTCAGTGGAAACATTTCCCAGACACACCATTTCCCCGGGAAGCAGCAGCTGTGCCATCTCCGGCCGCCGGCGGGATTCCCCTGCCAGCTCCACGAGCAGCTCCCAATCCATGGCACAAAGCAAAGAACGCGTTTAAATGGTGAGTCAGGCCTGGGCAGGATCCTGTGCCAAAATGATCATCCCCAGCTTTCACCCAGCAGAGTTATCCTGCTGCAAAGGGGGTGTATCCCTCAGGAAGTTAGTGAAGCCCCCTCAGGAAGCATAGGAAGGCAGGCAGGGCAGGCAGGGAAGGGGCAGGATGTTGCCTCTCAGACCATCATCAAATTTAAACTTGCTGGGAAGTGTGGCCCTGAAATGATATTGTTCCCTCATGTTTGGGGTCTATGGAATACCCAAAAGGTTTGGGGGGGCACTGAGGCTGGGTCAGGCCCGGGGATGTGCCATGGACCAGCCTGCTTGGGGATGAACGGATGGTTTCCATCCCAGATTCCTTCAGGATCTGATGAGGATGGGAGGTGCTGTGGGAATGCAGTGTCCAAGCTGCCCGCTGTTGGGTGCTGTGGGTGCCCTGGCATCCTCCAGGTGGAAGAGGGAACGTGATGCTGATCCCAGCCTAGGCTCCTGCACCTCCAGGAGGGAGTTTGCTCAGTTTTCAGATCCCTGAGGACCCTATTCCTTCCCTTCCCAGGGTCTGGAGGAAGCCAAGGTGCTCAAGAGGAGCCCGGGCAGTGGTTTCACTAAAGCAAACTGGGAGGGAAGAGGCGGCTTGCCCTTCCCCAGGGCTGCGTCCGGGAGTCAGGGCAAGGCAGGAGGGAGGAACCACAGCTTTGGGGACTGCTCTGGGCCACCCCAAAAATGCCTTTTACCCCCTCTGACAGCTCCATCCCTGGAAATGTTCAAGGCCAGGTTGGATGGGGCTTGGAGCAACCCGGTCTAGTGGAAGGTGCCACTGCCCGTGGCACAGGGTTGGACCAAGATGGTTTTGAAGATCCTTTCCAACCGAAACCATTCTAGGATTCTACCCCGGTTTTGGGGTCCCACCCCACCAGTGGGTGCTGCAGCCCCCCCCTCCATATCTGGCAGAGGGGGGATTTGTACCACAGCATCCGTGCCCGTGGGCAGGGAGTTATCAGTGCAAGCCCCTGACACCAAAACCTTGATCTGCTCCCTCCTGTGCTCACATTTCCATGGCACCCTAAAAATCCCTGGTGTTTCTACCCCAAACACCCCACGGCAGTGGCAGGAGCCATCTCCACGCTGCTGGTCCCTGCCCTCTCCACTTCCAAACCCAAGCTGTTTGTGAGCTCTATGAGCACAGTAAAGCAAAAGCAGCTGTGGCTGTTCCCTCCTTTCATGGGATTGCTTTTTTTTTTTCCTTCCCCCCTCCTCTGAATTTTTATGATCCAGATAAAAAGCCCTGGGAAATACAGGTTTAGAGCAGAGCCCTGACACCCGTTACTGCAGGAGCATGAAATGCAGTGCCCTGTCTCTCATCCATCCCAGGAGATTACTTCCACTGATTTTTTTATTTTTTTTTTAAAGAAAACACTAAAAATAAAGTGCCTGGAAGCTGGTGATGGGCAATGAGGGAGAAATCCCAGGTGTTTCTTGCTCACAGCTCGTGTTTGCACAACACTGCCCTGTGCCAACATTTCTTTGCCCAAGGCTTTACCTGAACAGAGGAAAAAGGGGTGAAGGATGTTGTGAGCATCCCAGGAAAGGACTGGGAAACTGTCACCCTCACTGAAACCCTGCTCAGAGCACCGTTGTCAGCTCCCATTGCTTTGGCAGCACTCACTGTACTTAAGATTAGTGTATCTTTTGCAGAAGGACCTGGGTCCTGTTGCATTATCCCACACAACAACCCCCAACCTGGCTCATCCCTGTATCCCATCCTGCTGCAAAATCCAGAGCAGGTGACATAAGATGCCTTCTTTGCCTCCAGCCATGCTTGTCTCCATTTTGCACCTTTTTACACCCTCCTTTGTGCAAACTCAGCCCTCAGACCCCTTGTTCTGAAGGGATTAATTAATTTTGGTGCTTTGCAGAAGGGGGTGCCCCCAAGCTCAGCTGTCCCAGCTAACTGAGTCCCCCACAGCAGCTCCCCTGATTTAAGGAATCCTAGAAGGGTTTGGGTTGGAAGGGACCTTAAAACCATCTTATTCCAACCCCCTGCCATGGGTAGGAACATCTTCCACTAGACCAGCTTGCTCCAAGCCCCATCCAACCTGGCCTTGAACACTTCCAGGGATCCAGGGGCAGCCACAGCTTCTCTGGGCAACCTGTGCCAGGGCCCCGCCACCCTCCCAGCCAACAATTCCTTTCCAAAATCCCATCTAACCCTGCCCTCTGGCAGTGGAAAGTCACATCCCTCCTCCAATTGGATGTGGCAGCACATCCCACTCCCCTGATTCACAGACACCCTCGGCACACACTTGGAGTGGCTCCCTTTACATCACCATTGATTAGAGAGATGCTGCATTGCCCTGGAGCCTAATTAATAATGGGAATTCTGTGCTGACCCAGCACTTTGCATGTCAGAGCTGAGGATGCAGCCAGCAAACTGTCTGCAAGCCCAGGATGGCTTTGCATTCCCATGGCTGGGGCATCCCAATGCCCTGGCATGGGGCAGCAGTGCTGGCTGGAGCTGGGTGGTTTCTCCCTGGGAAAGGCTGGAGGTGGGCTGGGAGCATCCTGCAACCTGTACTGCAGCATCTCCTGGTGTGAAACAGCATGTCCTTTGGTCTGTAGGCTGGTTCTTGTTGGCTTAATTGGAGAATCACTTGTTCCCACAGTGGGATCCAGTGGGATCCAGCTCTCCTGCGCGTCATTGCTGGGATGGATCCTCCTCCCTCAGTGCAGCCCCGGGATACAGGAGTCAGTCCTGTGCACAGCCCCTGTCTGCAGCTCTGCCTTCCCCACCCCCCCATGATTGATCACCCCATCCATGATCAGCCTTGAAGAAGGGAAGGATTTGGCCTGAGAGAGCAGGAATTGATGGCTCTAAACAGCACCACAGTGCTCTGGGGAGCCTGGGGATCCCCAGGGCTACCCTGGCACCAGCTGCTCCAACTCATCACCCACAAACCAGAAAGCCCCCAGAAATAAAACTAAAAAGTCACAAAACTCAAATTCTCTACTCTGTATGTAAGGAAAGAGCTGCAGCATTCCCTGGAACAACCAGGACCCCTGTGCCTGGCACAGGCTGTACCCCTGGCTCTGCCAGGACAGCTCAACCTGGGGTGAAGGTTGGTGCCACATCCTCATCCACCCTCACCCATGGTGGGGTCTTTCCCCTCTTTCCAGCATGGCCAGGAATCAATACGCCCCATGGCTGAGGCTTTCCTAGGAATACGGGAATATTTCTTCAGGAATATGGGATGCTGCTGCAGACAGCCAGTGCTCCTAGGAGGTGATCAGTCAAACAAAGCAGGGAAAACAAGGCTCACAGAACGTTTTTCCAAATATAAATCCCCGTTTTTCAGATATATTCATTCCAGATTCCAAGGCAGAAAAAGCCTTTTCCATTTCTCCATCGCCGAGCTCAGCGAGCAGCCCTACCTGCGGAGCCGGATGGGATTTATCACATTCCCCTGGTTGTGTTTATGGCAGGACTGGATCTTAAGCTGTTGCATGAGGAATACCAGGCCTGTATTAGGCTTCACACCCAGCCTAAGCCGATACCTCATCTCATCCCATCCCTCAGACACCCCAATCACCTCCGCAGGGATTGCTCCAAGCTCCTACCAGCTCCCAGGCTTGTGCTGCTCCTTCCTGGCCCAGACGCCACGGAGAGGGGCCTTCCTTCCCAGCCACCCCAGCATCAGCAGGAAAGGATAACACACCTGTGGGACCAGCAGCATCCCATCCTGGAGCTGCCCCATCTCAGCGGTGTGGGAAGCTTCCCATAGAAGTGCCCGGGCCAGCCGGGTGGGGCGAGCATGGAGAAGACCTTTAATTACACACCACCGGGTGTTTTTCCAATTGCAGAGGCCCAGCTGCATGTTCTCCACCTGTGCCAGGTGCCATTAGTCCTGCTTGATGACTAATTGGCAATTAATAATGTCTTCGAATCATGCAAATGGGTTACAAACATCAGCAGATCGATTATTTTAGTGCCTTCGCGTTTGCAAAGTGCTGCGGTGCTCGGGGGCTTGGGTTATGCAATTTTTTATGCTGTGAGCTGGAAAAGCGAGTGTTTAGGGGTGCAAAAGGATCATTCCCACAGCAGCCAGCAACGAGCCTCCAGCCCAGAGAATGGCTGGCACGGGAATTTCCACGGCTGACCCATGGAATGGGAGCCATGGCTTCGAGGCAGGGCTGAGCCCGCCGGTGCCCAGCTGATGAAAGGCCACTGGGACGTGTCTGTCTGCCCATGCTGGAGGCTGGGACGTGCCAGGCTGGCCTCAGTGCTGCTGCTCCTGCTCCAGGTGCCTTGGGAGAGTAGGGGAAGGACATTAAAAACAGCCTCAAATAGCAGCAGGAGCATCAGCACCAAGCCAGCTTAGCTTTGCTTATGCTAATGGGGGAGAAGACACTGCAAACAGCTCCAGGTGAGAAGATTGGGAGCTGAGGAGGGAGATGGGATTTTCCACAGGCAGGCAGCCAGCCCCATCCCTTTTATCTGCTCTGGGGAGCGTCTGGTTCCTGGGGGATGGATGCCTGGCTGCCCCTCACCCCGAGGCCCCCACTGCAGCATCCTTGTGCCAGTGGATCCATGGCCCCCAGGTTGGGATTATCAGGGGGGTTTGGCAACCTCTGAGCATCTCATTCCTGCAACCATCTGCAGGAGACTGGGGAGAAGCTGGGCAAGCAGCACAGGGTCAACCCATAGCCCTCCAAAGAAATTCTGCATGCAGGTGGTTTGGGAAGGGCAGGAAACACAGCATCATTTATTTGGTTTTTTGTTTCCAGGGAGCACTGTTTGGAGCAATCCTTTCCCCTCCACAGCCCCACTCCAGCAGGATCAGCTCCCTTGGGCTTCTAAGTAAAAGCCATGGTGGTGACAACCCCTCCTCAGCAATGCTCAGCCCTTTAAATCCATCTGGATACAAAGCTGAGGTGCTTTTCCATAGCACTTATAGGCTGCTTATACTCCAAGCTGTGTTCCCACACTGCCATTCCCTTTGATTTTAGGGGAGCAGGGAGTTCATACCAGCCCTGATAACGCTGCTGGCCGCCCAGCAAGTCTTGCTCTGGGTTTAAAGTGGCATCTTCAGGAAGGATAAGCAAGATAAAGGAATTAAACACCCCGAAATAAAAGAAGAGGCACTTGGAGTGCAGTGGGAACACCTGTACTTCTGCCTCCCTGACTCCAGGACTGGTTTTGCAATCAGATCTCCCGGAGTACAAACTTAGACAAAGAACATGGAAAACCAGCAAAGGTCCCATTTTTTCCGCAGCCTGGACAACTCCCAGCAATAGGTTTGCAGGCCTGGAGACCAGGAAAATATAAGTCACTTGTGCAGTGGGCTGTGTGATGCTGTCAAGTGCTCAGGGAGATCTTTCACGGAGGGGAAAGTCATTTGGGAATGAAGTAAAAGGTATTTTTTTCCTTTCCTGCCTCTTCCCAAATGTTTTGCCTTACACTGAACAGACCCTGCTCAGGGAACACCTCGATAAACACTTTCCTTCCCAGGCTACCCATGAACTTCTTAAAAAAAAAATAATCTGTGTTCCTTTGATGAATCATTTGCATTCAAGGTAATTAAACTTTAATCAGCAAAGCCAAAGAAAATGAGATTTTTTTTTTTCCAGCAGAGATGAGATAGAGATGGACCTGATTCCTATCAGACCTAACATGCCCCATTAACACTGCCCAGCTCCTGCAGGTCTCTCCATCCCTCTTGTGGGAAACAAGATGAGGAAGAACAAAGGGAGCAGGGAAACAGCAGGATAATTCACGCGTTTTCCAAGTGAAATGACACTGCTCAGTTCACGGGGATAAAAATGACCTCCTTGTTCCTGTCTGCTTTCTTTGTGCCTCACTTGCCAACCCTCAGTGCTGGAAAAATCCTCCCCACCCAGGTGGGGGAGCCGAGGGCAGTAACCTGCTCATTACCGGAGCTGGATGAGCCAGTGAGGCAGTGGGAATGCGGGCAGGAGGCTGCTCCCTTTCCCTTTTTGCCCCATCCCCCTCTCTGCGCCCATTCTTGCCCCTATCCCTGCTTCCATCCTTATTCCCTTCCTCTTCCCTATCCTTGTTCCCATCCCCGTTCCCACCCCTATCCTTGTTCATGTCCTCATTCGCATTTCCATCTCTATTCCACCTGCATTCCTATCCCCATCTTTATCCTCATTCCCATCATCATCCCTATCCTTTTTCCTGTCCCCATTCCCATTTCCCTCCCTGATTCATCCCCATTTTCATCCTCATTCCTATCCCCTTCCTTATCTTTGTTCCCATTCCCATTCCCATTCTCTTCCCCATCCCCATCTCCTTCTCCATTCCCATCCCTATCCTTGTTCCCATCCCCGTTCCCATACCCATCCTTGTTCCCATTCCCATTCCCTTCTCCATGTTCATTGCCATCCCTATCCTTGTTTCTGTCCCTATTCCCATCCCCATCCCTATCCTCACCCCATCCAACTCCCTATCCTTGTTCCCATCCCCATCCTTGTTCTCATTCCCATTCCCATTCCCTTTTCTACCATCATCCCCATCCCTATCCTTGTGTCCCTATTCCCATCCCTATCTTCACCCCATCCCTATCCCTGTTCCCATCCCCATTCCTGTACCCATCCCCATCCCTATCCCCGTTCCTGTTACTATCCCCATCCTCATCCCTACCCCTTCCCCATTCCCATTCCTATCCCCATCCCAATCCCAGTGGGAGACAGACCCTCTCCTCCAGCAGCTGAAGAGATTTTAGATAAATCCCAGGTTTTTAGCTAAATCCCAGGATTTTTTTTGATTTTCATGGGTGACAGTCCTGCTCAGCCCCTTCCTAAGGGATAAAACCTCCAGAAAGCAGGGAAGAGTGATCCTGACCTAGTGGATG
This sequence comes from Neopelma chrysocephalum, assembly GCF_003984885.1. Lineage (NCBI taxonomy): Eukaryota > Metazoa > Chordata > Aves > Passeriformes > Pipridae > Neopelma > Neopelma chrysocephalum. The sequence goes on from NW_020897915.1 coordinate 2,015,109, forward strand.
ACATCCCTGCCCATGACGGGCTTGGAATGAGATGATCTTTAATTTCGCTTCCCACCCAAACCATTCTGGGATTCTGTGAGTCCATGAAGAGCACGGAAACGGAGTGAAACCAGCCCTGGGGACAAGATGTTTGCAAACCACTGAGCATTCCTTCTCTTCCCTGCAATCCTGAACACGCTTCCCTGTCTGCTAATAACTCTCTGGGATGTCAAAATAACAGCCTGCGCCCTTCCTGTGTCTCGGCACACACCAGTTCCTCTGCCAGCAAATAATGGCCAGAAAAATAACTCAAAACCTGACATTTTTGGGGTTCTCTGAAGGGCCAAAAGTGAGTCTTTGGCGGGAAAAGGCTGGAAGAGACCCCGGAATCTCCTGCTGGGAGCGGGACACGTCCCCACTGCCACCCACTGAATGGACAGGGGACCAAGAACTGATGTCCCGGAGCGTCTCTGTGGGAAGGGTGATGCTTTTGGGAGGGGGTGATGTGGATACTGATGGGATGGAGGTCCCCAAAGTCGGCTTTGCAGGCAAGAGGGGGGAGAGGGCTCCCTGCAAAGGGAGGGAAGGAGAGGAGGAGGAAGTGAAAACTAATTAACTAATAAATATGCTGGGTTGGCTCAGGGCAGCAGGAGAGCAATCCAGAGGGCTGACTCACTCTGAGTCAGGCTGTGAGGAGTGGGATGAAATCTGGCACATCTCCTGCCTCAGCCACACTGCCGGGACACAGGGACTGATCCCAGACCTGCCAGGGCCGAGGATCCCACAGGGACCTTGTTCACGTGGCCATTGTTTTCTTTGCAGGAGAGGAATCGCTTTCCAGAGGGAAACAAAGCCAGATTTGCCGGCTGGAGGGAGCAGCTCGAATGGACTCAGGCCTTTGGAATACATTTCCCTGTATCCCTATTTTCACCTTAAAATCAGGCAAATGCAGGGGAGGTGGGAAATCCTCCTTCACGCAGCCAAACCCACCGTGGCTGTGGGAGGAGCCGATGTTATCACCATAGCTGGGATCCCAAACACCAACCCCAAAGCCAGCAAACGCATCCAGAGCCAAAGGGATCACAGAATCATGGAATTCCAGGATGGTTTGGGTTGGAAGAGACTTTAAAGCTCATCTCATTCCACCCTCCTGCCATGGGTAGGGACACCTTCCACTAAACCAGGTTGCTCCAAGCCCCATCCAGCCTGGCCTGGAACACTTCCAGGGATCCAGGGGCAGCCACAGCTTCTCTGGAAAACCTGTGCCAGGGCCTCACCACCCTCATTGCCAACAATTCCTTCCCAACATCCCATCTATCCCTGCCCTCTGGCAGTGGGAAGCCATTCCCCCTTGTCCTGTTCCTCCATGCCTTGTCCCAAGTCCCTCTCCAGCTCTCCTGGAGCCCCTTTAGGTACTGGAAGGGGCTCTCAGGTCTCCCTGGAGCCTTCTCTTCTCCAGGTGAACACCCCCAGCTCTCCCAGCCTGTCTCCAGAGCAGAGGGGCTCCAGCCCTCGGAGCACTTCCATGGCCTTGTCTGGACTTGTTCCAGAAGCTCCACATCCTTCTGATGTTGGGAGCCCCAGAGCTCTGCAGCAGGGTCTCACCAGAGCAGAGGAGAAGGTGAGAATCCCTCCCTTCACCTGCTGCCCACGCTGTGGGATGAGCCCAGGACACACGGCCGGCTCACGTTGAGCTTCTCACCAACCAACACCCCCAAGTCCTTCTCCTCGGCGCTGCTCTCAATCCCTTCCCTGCCCAGCCTGTACTGGAAGCTCCGGAGGGATGGATTGAGCCATGCCCTCCTTCCCGAGCCGGAGCGGTGCCGGTGCCTCCGGCCGCGCTGCCCGGCGTGTCGGCGCACGCCGGCGGGGAGGTGCTGCCTTCCCTCTGCTTCTCCTCGTTCCTGCCCGATGACTGGGCGCGATTGCTTCACCCCACGGGCTCCAGCCCCCCCTTGGCACCCACTCCCTGCTCCCTGGGTGCCGCCCCGGGGCACGGGCACGGCGGGGGATGCGCGGTGTGGGTGCGTGGCGAGGAGTGGGGCACGGGGTTAGATGTGGTCAAGAGCATCTCCCGGGGCTGGGCGGCGTCACTGCCCCACACCCCCATCTCCAGCAGGCTGTGCCTGAGTTTTTTGGAGGAGATTTTGCTCCTCCAGAGGGGACAAAGCTCCCGTCTTCCCTCTCTGACCACGCTCAGCTGACACTGTGCTCTCTGAGTTCGGTGAGAGGAGTCCTACTCCCTGCACAGGCACGAAGGGAAAGGGAGAGTAAAAAACTTCTGCAGTTGAGTTGGTTTTTTCCCACCCCCCGGAGGCGTTTGTGCAGGCTTACTTTCTTTTTTTTTTTTCCTTTTTATTCTATTTGTTCTCTCTCTCTTTTTTTCTCTCTCAAAATATTTTCAACCGATGCGTTCCTGAAGACTTTCGCCTCCTGACAAAAACCTGGGCTCCCAGCCAGCGCATATTTCTGATAATTCATCCATTATTAAATGAAATCAAAGATAGGAGTGAAGAAGAAAAAAACACAACCAACGCGGGAGTGTTTGTATCCAAGAGAGAGGCTGTTTACAGCTGGGATGGGAGTCTCTTTGATGGCAAAAAGATCTCCCCAAGGAAAACCCACCCAAGATTCTTGTCCTGCTCATCAAACTACAGTCATCTCTGGGTGGCCATGCGAAAACCAAAGGATTCTACAGTGTTTTCCTGCCTGGATAAAGGCCATTCCCTCCTTGCTGTGTGCTGGGGTGACAGGAGCCCTGCCTTGGGTGGGTGCTGCTGGATATTCCCCCTTCCCTGCCAGCGGGTTCCCTGGGGAGAGCCTTCAACCCATGGCCAGAGACAGCCCGACTGGATCAGCCAGTCCTCTCCAAACCTGAGCGAGAGGAAAATCTGATGGAGAGGGAGGGGCACAGCAATTACAGTCTTTTGCTTTAATAACCCTCGCTGCTTCCCCGAGTCCGTATTTACATCCTCGGCACCCAAGTAGTAATTAAACTCTCTCTGCTCAGGTCTAAACAACAGCAGACCCTCCTGTTATTAAAAGCAGAGGCAAAGCTGAAAATAAACCTGATTTTTACGGCTTTGGAGCCTCAAAAACCCTTCTATTAGCTGGCTGATCAAGGGGAGCAACAGGTTTTAAGGCCATGCATCCATGCTCTGTTAGAGCATCAATACACTGCATCTATCTCCATGGGATGGTGGGGATGGAAAACTGCATGGCAAACTGCTCCAAGCCACTGCTCCCCCCTCAAGCCATTTTTTGGCCATTTCCACCACCCATAAGGGAGCAAATGGGTCTTGGGGTCTGCAGGCACAGGAAAACAGGCTGAGCTGTGGTTGTGCCGGAGCCGCTCAGCGGCAGCTCGTGCCGTACTGGAGCAGCTCAGGCCCTCTTGGTTTAAAGGAGCTATCATAAAAAAAAAAGTGAGAAAATTAATTATTCACTAAGGCTGCTAATTAAGCTGATTTGCTCTGCGAGGGCATGGAAGGAAATGAGCTGGAGAAGCTCTTAATTGTTTAAAAAGAGCCGTCCTGCAGACGCTCCTCCCAAGCTGCTCTGCCTGCTGAGAGCGCCTGGTCCCGTGTTTCACCGCGTCCAGAGGAGTTCCACAGAATCCCAGAATGGTTTGGGTTGGAAGGGAGCTTTAAAGGTCATCTCATTCCAACTCCCTGCCATGGGCAGGGACAACTTCCACCACACCAGGTTGCTCCAAGCCCCGTCCATCCTGGCCTGCAACACTTCCAGGGATCCAGGGGCAGCCACAGCTTCTCTGGGCAACCTGTGCCAGGGCCTCACCACCCTTCCAGCCAGGAATTTCTCCTAAATATCCCATCTAACCCTGCCCTCTGGCAGTGGGAAGCCATTCCCCCTCATCCTGTCCCTCCATCCCTTGTCCCAAGTCCCTCTCCAGCTCTCTTGGAGAGGCCCCTTTAAGCCCTGGAAGGGTCTCTAAGGTCTCCCTGGAGCCTTCTCTTCTCCAGGTGAACCCCTCCAGCTCTCCCAGCCTGTCTCCATGCAAGAGGGGCTCCAGGCCTTGGAGCAGCTTCATGGTCTCCTCTGGAATCACTCCAGCACTTTGCCAGTGCCAGTGCCAACCTCCACCTTGCAGATGATTTCAAACCAGGAAAGATCAGCAACGAGCCATAAAGTGCTCCTGAACCTCCACCCCCAACCTGCGTGACCCAGTGCACCCAGCACCACCCTGCTGCTCCTCAGGGAGGCTCCACGAGGAACCAGGATGAAACCAGCCCAGAAAAAATATCACCCCCATCATGCAGACTATTTTTAGATGGCCCAAGAGCTCAAGGAAGTCCTCATCCTGCCCCAGGTCCGACACGATGTGGCACTGGAGCAGGGAGTGGGTCAGGTCTGCACCGTGGGCATCTCTTGTTGCCCCTGGACCACTATGGGGTGACCCATCATTTTCCCTGGCCCAGAACCATGTCCAGGGGAGCCCCCTGCCCTGGGAAACAGGGTCCCCATGGGGCAGCTGGGAGGATCCCCCACTGCCACCAGGCTTTCAAGGAGGGGTAGGAACCATTATGGGATGGTCAGCAAGGCACCTGGTCTGCCAACAGCCAGCAGGAAGCCCAAGCATCAGCTCTCCACATCACCATGGTTTGGGCAATCCAGAGGGGATCCCAGACAAAAACACCCCAGGAACAGCTGCCATGCACGTCTATATAAACCCAAAGGCTACAGGCAGCTTGGTAGTGCAGCAATCCCAGCCCATTCCTCAGGTTATGGCAGCAGGAGCTGTTGGAAACAACCAGCACCTGGACCTGCCATCGCTCCCCCCTGACCCTAAGGCAGAGCAATCACCCGCTGCCCAAAGCACCCTTGGGTGGGTGGGTGTGGAAGGTGGAGCCCTCCATGCCCTGTGCCAAGGGAATAAGATTCCTCCAGCTGCTGGGGTGCAGCGGTGGGAGCAGAGGTGCCCCCAGGACCTCCACCCAGCCTCCCACAGCAAGGAGTGGTCCCACTCCCTGCCCACACCCAGCCTTGCCCTCCCACTCCCACCACCATTTCATTCTGGTCCCCCTTTACTGGGACCTTCCCTTCCTGTCCTGTAGGGGTTTGTTGGGAAAACGCTCCTGATCCCCCGTGGAGGAGAACAAAAGGAGTTGTTTTGAACCAAAAGGATTCATCTCCAAGGCACTTTGAGGAGAACGGGGCGATGTTGCCCCAGCCTCACTTCTCCCACAGAAATCAGGGAGGCACAAACATGGTGGGATTGTGGACAGGGAGCACAATCCTTCACCCCAACCCTTCACCAGGATGGGAGAAATCTGGGGCTTTGGCGCAGGCACTGACAGAGATCACAAACAAAACCCAGGAAAAAAGGAGCAGATCCAACCACACGGCCTTGCACTGGGAGCTCGGGGTTTTCCCGACACCACACCATCCTCCACAAGAATTCCCAGGCATCTTCACCATTCCTGGCACAGCTCTTGTGCCAAAATGCCGTGATAAAGGAAAGCACGGCCACGGGGAGCACGGCTGCCAACACTTGGCCCACCGTGTCCTCACCAGGAGAAGGCAAAGCTTTCTGACACCATGACTTCCCTGGGATCCTCTGCTGAGCTTCCAGCAGCCGGGAAGCATTTAGAGCTGTTCACAAGCCACAGGTAACACTTGGACAGGCACTTCTAAGTCAACACATCTCGGGTGGGAGCCAGCTAAGATGGCCCCACCAGCACCAGGTCACCCTCTGACCCACCTTCCCTTTTCCTTCCACAGCCCAACACCATTAAAACAGGCCCTTGTTTTCCTACCTGGTGCTGGGAACATTTATGAGTCGGGTTCCTCCAGCAGCTCCATGACAAGCTCAGGGATATCTCAGGAGAGCTGGAAGATAAAGCCACCAAAGGAAAGCTCAGTGTCCCTGCAAAGGTGGGATGCTTCAAGGCAGGTTCCTCCAGCCCCTCCCATGGGAGCCAGTGGGACCGTGGGGCTCTCCACGTCCTCCTGGGCTGGTGAGGCACCAGGATCCCTGGGAATTGTGCTCTGCTTGGGAAGGACCTGCCCTTTTTGACTGGTGTCCAACCCCAAGGCGCATGTTCTTACCTGCTCGGTGGAAGGCAGGGGAAGGCTGGACCACCTTTCCGAGAGACACATGGGTCTCAGCAGGGCTTGGATCTCGCTCTGCCCCTCCTGCTCCCCGCCCAAACGTTGTTTAGGAGAAAAGGGGCTGCAAAGTTGTGGAGAAAAGGTGGAGAAAAGAGGTCGGTGGTGCGAACGCTCCCCGCAGCCGGTGTCTCCACAGCTCTGCCGGTTGGTTAACAGAGGAGCTGTGATCAACAGGGATATTGATGTCAAGCTGGGACTTGTCTCCTCAGCGAGGAAAGGGAACAGCAGAGATTACTAAGCGATGCAGGAATGTGGTTTGTTTAATATGAGCCATCAACACAGAAGAGTAAAATAATGACAGATGTGTAATCACATTTCCTGAGTCTAAAACCATGAGATAGAGAATTTAAACACCACTTTTCCCAAGATCAAGAAGAGGAGCCGTTTGGCTAAGGACTCATTTGGTTACTAATTTCCTCAGCATTAAATCAGCTGTTTCCCTGATCTCTTGACGTGCTGTGCCAGCTCCGAGGACAGGGCTGGTCCCTGGCTCCCTTTGATGTGAGGGTAAGCAGAGGGAGAAGATGCTTTGGAAACATGGATACACCAACTGACCGAGCTGGCCTGGATCTGAGGTTCCCCAGCGTTGCTTAATTGGTTTATTCTAATGAAAGATGGTGAGACAAGTTTCACATGGATCTTTATCGGGGGAGCAGCGAGTGGTGGGAGACACAAATCCGGATCTGGGCTAAGCCGACCTTCCAAGGGCAGGCTGGGGGAAAACGGAGCCCTTTCCCCAGGAAAAGTGTGGCCACTGTGGAAAGCCAGAGCTCCTGCAAGGCTGGTCTGCGGCTGAGGGACACCAAACCCAAAACCCACCGAGGCTGGGGGATGAAACGGCTTCTCAGCTTCCAGCTGTGGCATTTTCCCAAAGGTCACGGGTGCAGGAGCTTGGGAGGGAGCAGTTCCCTGCCCTCACCACTGCAGATGGTGGGGAAGGGATGGGAGGGAACGGTGTCATTTGCTTGTCAGGTGCTTTTTATTTGTCTCTTAAGATCAAAAGTGGGAAAAACACCAAGCAGGGAAGGTGCTGCTGGCGCAGGAGCCAGGTGTACAGGGACACTGGTCTGCCTCTTCTGGATTTGGGAAGCATGTTTCCTCTCCTGTAAGGACAGGTTGGGAGAGCTGGGGGTGTTCACCTGGAGAAGAGAAGGCTCCAGGAAGACCTTAGAGACCCTTCCAGTGCTTAAAGGGGCTCCAAGAGAGCTGGAGAGGAACTTGAGACAAGGGTCTGGAGTGACAGGACAAGAGGGAATGGCTTCCCACTGCCAGAGGGCAGGGATAGATGGGATATTGGGAAGGAATTGTTGGCTGTGAGGGTGGTGAGGCCCTGGCACAGGTTTCCCAGAGAAGCTGTGGTTGCCCCTGGATCCCTGGAAGTGTTGCAGGCCAGGTTGGACGGGGCTTGTAGCAACCTGGTGGGGTGGAAGGTGTTCCTGCCCATGGCAGGGAGTTGGAACTAGATGGTCTTTAAGATCCCTTCCAACCCAAACCATTCCATGATTCTGTGTTGGTTTTGCCACTGGCCAAGTTATCAACCCTTCCTCTGCTCCTCCCCCCTGTCTCTGCAGGACCTGTGGTCCCACGTCGCTTCACTCCTGTGCATCCATGGAATTTCTCGGATGGCTTCAGACAGTTGCAGCAACAGTCCTATAGCGGAAGAAGGGCAGAGACAGCAAGGCCCTGTGACCCTGGAGAATAAAGGAAAATTATTAATTTATTTAGCATTTCCCTTCATATCCCTGTGCTGGACCTTGCTGGTGCTGGTGGAGCTGTGCTGTCTGTACATCTGATGTCCTGAAAGACCATCAGCTCACAACTCCCTGGTGCGAGCCAGGAAATGTTCCTGTATTTCCAGGTAATTGGACAAAGTGGTTCCTCCCCTGAAGGTTCTTAACAAGCAGCATCCCCGTATCCATGACCACATCCATGCCTTCCTCCCTGACCTTATTAGAGCCCACAAAGCTGTTTCCTCCTGCCATGGGAAAGGCAGCTCCTTCCCCTAAATGGACTTTAATTAGCCTTGACTGCCTGCCAAGAGCTATTCTGGTGACACCCAGGTCCAATTAAGGCATGGTTTCACCCCAAACTGTGCAGAACCCGGGCACAGCTTGTCCCTGGCTGGTGGGGACCTTGTTCCTTCAGAGGAACTGGGGGACAAATGTCCAGCACTGGGGTGGTAACGCTGGACATTGCACAAAATCATAGAATCATAGAATCCCAGAGTGGTTTGGGTTGGAAGGGACCTTAAAGCCCATCTCATTCCACCCCCTGCCATGGGCAGGGACACCTTCCACTATCCCGGGTTGCTCCAAGCCCCGTCCAGCCTGGCCTTGGACGCTTAAGGTGGCCTCGAACATTTACGATGCAAAGGAATAACCTGGAATACGGGGAAAGCAGCCCATGCAGCGGATTTGGAAGCATTCACGGAGCAGCCACAGGAGGCAGAGCAACCTGCCAGCCCTGCCCGTGCGGAGCAGCTCTCCCCGTGCCCGGGGCACAGCCGGTTCCCGGGCGCGTCTCAGCCCCGTGGCCTCCGTTCGGGGCTGCAATTTCCTCGTCACTCGCTCGGCTGGGAGTCACCCTGGGTGGGATGCAGACTGGGCTGAGTCACACCCTCCCAGCCGGCCCTCTCTGCCCGGGGAGTCTAGACGGCGGCTGATGTGGAGACATCTCCCTCGCGAGATACCTGCGCCGGGTCCCCACATCAAAGGGCCCCTGAGCTGCTAAAGTGGGGCTGTAATTAAGCCACCCCGCGGCAAGAGGGAGAGAGTTTCTCCCAGGGCCGGCTGATCTCCCTCCACGGCTCCATCGGTCGGGGTGGTGGCCTCTCGTCACCGTCCCAGGAGGCTTTGGTGGCTGCAGCAGGGTCTCCTGTCCCACGGATTGTGGGGATCATGTCTGCTCTGTGCTGACCCTGGTCTAGAAATCCAAAACCTTTTGCAATCCAACCGTGCTCTGCTGCAGCTTCTTCTCTCTCTTGTGCCCAAGGAAACGAGCCCAGTGCAAAGACCGACGTGTCAGGAGCTCCTTAAACCCTTTTTCCTGCCAAAAAGCCGTGGAACAGACTCCAGGAAGGGCAGAAGGAAGCTGAAGCCCTGGAAATCCTTGCAAACCCCACCACAGCCTGACAGCTCCGTAGGTGACCAAGCATTGCAATGCAGCAGGGTGGAATTTGCACTTCAGGGAGAGCCCAGGAAAGCAGACGTTTAATTAACCAGAGGAACCAGCTCCGTGTCACTCCTTGGCGTGAAGAGCATCAGAGTCTCATCTTTAGCAGCGCAAAAGGCTCTGAGGAACCCAGTGCCTTGCAAGGTGGGAGATGCTGGATGAAGTTTCCCCCTTTTTTCCAGGGATTTGTGCAGCTGGACCGTTTCGGAGCCAGCCGGTGACCACAAAAAAAGAAAAAAGAGAGAAAATTGGCACAAACCAGGATGTGAGCTCTGGTGGGCAGGGAAAGGGGATCCAACCACTGATCCTTCCTGCCAGCACCAGCAGGGCCAGGTGTAACGTTGCCTTAACAAAAGCAGGGAGAGGCTCCTCAGCTCACCATTAAAACCTAAGCTCCATAGGATATCCCTGAAGCTCACATTAAAGGATTAACCACTGGTGAGGAGAACCCAGGAGGCAGCTGTACTCCAAAATAAACCTCCATGAAGTGGAGCGATGCTGCTGAAATCTAAAATACAAATTTAAAGAAAACAGTGTATTAAAAGGTGGATCTCACCCATCCAACTGGCTCTTCAGATGAATTACCCCACAGAAGGGGGTTATTTGGTTCAACAAGAAGATGACCATTCCAAAATGCAGGGTTGGCTGCTCAGGCTGTAATTGTTCTCCATGCTGGGAAAATCCTTGTTATTGACTGGCCTGAGCAGACACACCAAGATGCACCAGGCAGACTCGCTGCAGAGCAATCAGAGAATCATGGAATGGTTTGGGTTGGAAGGGACATTAAAGATCATCCAGTTCCACTCCCTGCCACGAGCAGGGACACCTTCCACTATCCCATGCTGCTCCAAGCCCCGTCCAACCTGGCCTTGAGCAATTCCAGGGATGGGGCAGCCACAGCTCCTCTGGGCAACCCGTGCCAGGGCCTCCCCACCCTCCCAGCCAAGAATGGAAACTTGTCTTGGAATTGATTTTCCGCTTTTCCAAGAGAAAATTTTCACTCTTTCTGTCATCTGTTAAGTCCAAACTCTGTTTGAACACAATTTCTGTGCTCACGCTCGCAGCTACACAACGGCCTCATTTCCCAGCAGAGGCAACCGGGGAAGGCTCACTCGGGAAGCTCGGTGGGATTAAGAAAGAACACCCCTTTGAAATGTGGAAACCTGGCTTAAAGCTGAGTAAGGATTTAAGGTTATGAATATTCCAGCAGCAAGCCAATGCAAACTGGCTTTAATGATTCACTCTGTCTCCAAGCTGATCGAGAAGTCGGTGCAGACTCAGGTGATCAGTGACATTGAGATGAGAGGGACAGTATAGGCACAAAGAGAATATAAGGTGCAGTGGCATGGTTTTATGGGTTGTATAATATTATATATTATATAATAGCATGTGTAATTTAATTATTATCCTCTGCCCAAACAGAGTTCACCCGTGGTTTGCTGTGTTCAACCCACAGGGAACAGTCGTGCTGAAGAGGACGGGCTGGAGCAGAGGACAAGAGCTGGTCACCAACACATTCCCTTATCCAGGAGCACGAGGGGCTGGGGAGCAGCAGCACGAGGCGAGTGGGAGAACTGCTGGCACAAAGCTCTGCTCACAGAGCCCTTCCCCTCCCTCCCACGGCTTTTGCAGGTTTGCTCCTCTTATAGCAACACGAGTTTGAATTTGAGGCAGGAGGAATTACCCAACCTCACTGCCCTGAGCAGTTCCAGGGCACTGTAAATGCAGGAACTTGTCAGAGCTGCAGTTGATTTGCAGATTATTTATTTGCTTATTAGATCACATTTGGCTAATAGCTCCTGTGATCCTCCATAGCACCAGCTAATAGATCTTCCCTGGAGGCCCACCAGCGTCTGGCTCGATGGTCACCTTGGAGGCAACCCTAATTAATCCAGTTTTGCCTTTCTAATGGAGCCCTAGATGCCAGCCAGCAGAGCAGGACGCATTTCCCTCGCTGCCACCCTTTGATGGCAGGAGTGGAGGTGAGGAGGAGGAGGAGGATGGTCTGCTTGAAGCTGTGCCACGTGTCCCGTCACAGCCCCGACCTGCCGAGACCTCCTGAGGTGCCTGAGCTCGGCTCAGCGTGGATGTGGGTGCTGGACAGGGGTCCTTCAGTGGCCACCCCTCTCCCTGCATGGAGATGGGGCAGTGGGAGAGGTGGAGGTGGCTCTCCAAGCGAGCTGAGCCTTGCACACACAGTCCCTGCAGTATTTTCCCGAGGGAGGTGCTTTGTGTCCATCCTGAAGGGACATTCCAGCCTCTGCTTGCTCTGAGCTGTTGTACCAATGGAGCATCCATCCACCTGGCTGCCAGGGAGAGCCTGTCCACCCCCAATACATCAGGCACCTCTTCCCATCCCACCTTCTCCCTGAACCACTGATGGCTCTTCTCCAGGGACCTGGATGTTCCTCCCCAAACCCTCTTCCCACTCTTCCAAGACCCGCACTTTGTCTCACCCCGCCCCACCGACAGGCTCTTCTCCAGGGACCCGATATTCCTCCCCAAATCCTGCTCTTCCCACCCTTCCAAGACCCGAGCTTTGTCTCATCCTGGCACGCGCCCCTCCGGCACAGGGAATGCTTCTTCCTGGTCCAGCTTAAGCATGGCAAAAATGTGTCCTGGCTGGCTGGGGCTGCACGCCGTGGGCAGGCATCCCAAATCCGCCTCTTCTCCAGCACCATCCCACCATCCCTCACCCTTCTTCGCCTCCCTCTTCCCCCGCCTGCGAAACAAGAAGCCTTTGTCTGCTCGGCCCCTTCCGAGGAGCACGAGCGGCTTGAACTTTCCCTGAGTGAGTTTTTCCCCTCCAGCAGGATCGTGCTGTGCCGGTGCCAGGGATTAACTAAGAGCATGACTCAACGAACCAGTTCAGACCAAGCAAGAACAACCCCTCGCTTCTCTTCCAAGACTCCGGCTCAGCCCAGCACAGGCTGTTCTGGAGCATCAGAAAAGGTTAGTTAACTTGAAATATGGCTTTTTAAACAGTTTATTACATTTCCCCTCCTTTGCGCTGCAGCTGGTATGGGAGGATGATGGAAATACAATCAAGGAGATCATTCCAAAGCATTTTTTTCCCCAAATTTTCTGTGTGGTTTTGAGGTTTCCCTCTTTGATCTTAGCATGTATTTCATAGAAGAGATATACTATGAGAAGTGACACATGCCATGGGATGGAAATGGAGATTTTAGGGAAAGATGAGCTCCCCAGGTTTTTTTGATAGAATCATGGAATCACCGAGGTCGGAAAAGACCTCTAAGATCATTCAGTCCAGTATTAACCCAGCACTAAGTCCACCACTAAACCATGTCCCTAAAGTGCCACATTTTTTGTTTGTCCAGGAGATCAGCAGAGCCTCATGAGCTTCCCAGTATCCAGAGAGCCACAACATCTTAAGGTCCCCAGCATCTTGAGCTCCCCAACATCCTGAGTTCCTCAGCATCCTGAGAGCCCCAGAGGACTCTGCCAGATGGCTCTGGCTTGTGACAGGGCACAGAGACGTGGCATGGAGGGACCCATCCTGCTCCCACAGGGTCGTGGGCTCTGGCTCCGATGGAGAGCAGAGGCTGTGTTGCAAGTTTCACCTCAGGAAAGCTGCAACACTGAAATGGGCTGATAAAGGCAGTAGTTGAAAAAGAAAAACAAGCAAACTACAGAAGACTACAGAACCCCAAGCAGCCTGTGGTCTGGGAAACACGGCTGGGCAGGGCCACGTTGGAGGCTGGAGCTGCAATTTGGGATCGAAGCTGCCATTTCCATGAGAAGCATCATTAACGCTGTGTTTTTCTTTGCTCTTCCAGAGCTGCTCCCAAGCCCAAAAGCCCCAGTGCTGCCAGGAGCTCACCAGAAACAACTCACACTGCTTGGGATTGCCCAGCAGGCCTGGCTGCCTGACTGATGGGATACTGCACGTGCCCTGCACATCCTGGATGAGCCACCTCAGCCCCTGGATGGTCGGTGGCCCTGTGATGTCCAGGTCATTGCCGGGGGATAACACATCCAGGAGACAACCAGGAGACATTGGTGAGGGCCTGGCACAGGCTGCCCAGAGAAATGGTGGCTGGGCCATCCCTGGAGGTGTTCAGGGACAGCTTGGATGGGGCTTGGAGCAACTTGCTCTAGTGGAAAGGGTCCCTGCCCAGGTGAGTGGGAACAAGATGATTTTTAAGGTCCCTCCCAAACCAAACCATTCTGTGATTCTATAACTCTATCTCCTCCCTTTGCTTTCTTGTGGATGACATGGAAAAGAAGAAGGAGGCAAGGCAGGAACATGGGGTATGAAGCAGCAGTGCCCAAGTGTGGGGCAAAAAAGCCTCCTGGGGATTGGGATCATCAAGGGAGGACCAGGGGTTGATCTGTACACACCAGCGCTCTGGAAATTTGTCCTGCCGGAGCTCAATGGCATTTGGAGAGAAGGAAACCAGATCTTTAATGGCAACGGGATATCTACACCCAGCTCCACCAGGAGAAATCCTGCAATCAACTGGGACTGTCCCAGCAGGGAAAGGAGCCAGACCAGTTCAGGGGGATTGTGCCAGACTGGGCAGTGACCAACGAGTGCAATCCAGGGAGAACAACTTCAAAGCAACACCGGGGTGGGAAACCAGCTCCTCCTGCATCTGCAACAGGCTCCAGACCGAGGAGATGCCTGGAGAGGGGCTCTGCAGAAGTGTCCCGAGGGCGAGGAGCACACAGCCAGGAGCACTCTGGGCGTCACGAAGGAATGTCCCTCCGGAGCAGAGCCGTGCCGCCGGCATCGCAGTCAGCTCATGCTCCTCACCTGATCTCCATCCAGCAAACAGACGGGCTGGGAATTGTTTGCCCTGTGTTATTCCAGGGGGATGGACAATTTCAGCGCAGTGATATCTGAGCTGTCACAATTCCAGCCCGATGGCTTCGTTTTCCTCTGTAACACCTGCCAAGCGTGGCTGACACCTGCTTTCAGCTTGGGAAGGAAAATCAAGGTGTCACCTTCACTTCCACGAAAAACCACCTCGCTGGGCTTCCCACAAAGCTGAACACGCTGTATCCCCATGCTTGGAAAGAGGGATATGCAGTGGGAAGGCGCCTCGTATCCCAAACAGAGCAGGGGGACAGGGATGAGCTGAGGGTTCGCGATGCGAGGGCTGCTCCACGCGGCGAACAGAGCAAGGCCAGAGTGGGTGGGAGGGAAGGTTTCCCAGCACTGAAATGTTTCATTTGGATGTTTTTCTACACGGAACTCTCTGCTTCCAAACAACCAGAGCTTTCTGTTCGGCGCTGACCTCAGTGGGAAGAAAAATTGCTGCACAAAAGGGACAACGAGCTGACGCCAGAAGCAAAAACTCGGCGCTGGTCCCACAAGCAGTTCTGGGTGGGTCCAGACAAAGCCTTTTTCAGAGCTTTTGTAAAAGCAGTGGAATAAAAATCCCTCAAAAATCTGATTTTTTATTTTTTTTTGAGAACTCTAAAACACAGCTGGTTTGGACCCCCTGCACCAGCATCCTTCCAGTTTTCTGGCTTGGCCCCTTCACCAAAAGTATCCATATCTTTCCTGTTTCTTCCTCTTCTCTGGGATTCTTTTGCTCATTCATGTTAATAGGAAAACAACACCCCAGTTAATAAACCCTGTGAGAATCCTGAGGGACTCATTAAAATTGTTGCCTGTGAGGGTGGGGAGGCCCTGGCACAGGTTGCCCAGAGAAGCTGTGGCTGCCCCATCCCTGGAATTGCTCAAATCCAGGTTGGATGGGGCTTGGAGCAACCTGGGCTAGTGGAAGGTGTCCCTGCCCATGGCACAGGTTTGGAATGAGATGAGCTTTAAGGTCCCTTCCAACCCAAACCATTCTGGGATTCTGTGATGTTGATCAACCCTCAGTCTGGTTTTATTCTTCTTTCTGCATTTTTGGCTCCTTTATTTGGCTGTGGGGATCATGGCAATTTATATTCATATATTTACGTATTCATATATTCAGGGAGCAATAGTATTTTAGTCACTACTTATGGCCCTTCCCAAAAGACCTTCTCCAGGTGGAGGAGAATTCCCAAAAGATGCTTCACTATTTTGATCCATGAACAGTTGATTTGGGGTGAATTGCCACGTTTTGCTCTCCAGGGAAGGCCACCACAGAGCACATCAGTGGTGGGAGACATCCAGGACAGAATTCCCATTATGACAGCCGACAAAACCGAGCCCTGGTTTGGCAAACAGCACACTCCAAATGCCTCAAAGAGAGTTTTGGATTAAAAAGTCCTATTTCTGCGTGTTCTAAAGAAAAATCTGTCTGGATTTTTTTCCCCCAGGGCGGAGCAATTAATTCACTCCAACACTTCGCTCAACTAATTTCAAAGTGTGCTTGAGAGAAGAAAGGAGAGAAGAAGATGAGACCTGCACCCTAATTTTCCATAGTATCAGGCCTGTGGCAAAACACATCTGAGCTCAGCCATCCATGTAATTTACTTCCCAATCCCAGGATGGGAGTTTTCCGCGGGACACACAGACAAGGAAACCCAGCCTGGGAAGACCACTGGGATTCGGGGGTGGCTGCAGGATGGATCATCTGGAAGCTTCTGTTTAGGGGTTTAACTGCAGGTTTGGGGCTTCAGCTGCAGCATCCATAATTTTGGATGCTCCGATGAGCATCACTCACCGGAATCCGGTGCTTGGCATGGCTGTGGGCTCCGAATCCCTTCCAGGCACTTCCCTGTAGTCCCAAAACTGGTGTCTAACAGGGTCACTGCTCACACTGGCAATCCATCCAAAGGTCCAGATGTGGCAGACAGGGATGCACTTGTAGGATTTCCAAGAAAATGCCCATCAGGTGTTTTCTGCCCTCTGGGAGCTTCAGCACCCTGAAGTGTGTGTTGCTGCATCCAGGACTGGGCATCCCTGACTCCCTGCTTGCCACCATGACTCCACTTCCTTCCTTTAATTCGTGATGTTTTCTGTGACCTTGGAAAGATATAAATCCCTGTGTCTCCCAAGAGGTATCCATGCCTGAACTTGAAGGAGTTAAAAATGCCTGTGGAGCTCTCCAAGCCTCTTTAATGATGAGAAATAAAGGAAACACGGAGGCAGCAGGATCTCAGGTTGTAAAAGAGGGACAAGGTGAAGCCCCTGCACCCGACTGAGCTTCCCCACGTCACCAGGGCCTCCTGGGGCTGGAATTGGCAAGCAGCATCCTGTAGCAATGAGCTGCACAGTCCAACAGTGTGGTGAATGGAAAAACACTCCCTTTGGCACGATTTGGGTTGCAAGTTGCTGGTTTTGGTTCTCCTGGAGGGGAAGTTAAAGGGTGATCTTGCCCTCAGGATCACGGCTGGGCTGAGTCAGTCATGCTGGCTGGCAGTGGCATCTGCTCGGGCTTTATTTCTGATTCCAGGCCTTAAATCCCAGACTTCCATCTTGAAATGGGAATAGAAATGGGTGTCTGCAGGCGGCAGCTTTGGGCCTGACTCACAAAGCATCAGCCTGACCGTGTGTTTGGGTGAATCCCAGCCGGTCACCCATACCCACCCAGCCCCTTCAGCAGATTCCAGGCTCACAATCCCAAAAACCACAGGCTTCCCAACCCTCTCCTTAGACTCACAGCATCATTAAGGTTGGAAAAGCCCTCTAAGATCAAGTCCAACCATTAACCAGCAGTGCCAAGCCCACCACTAACCCATGTCCCCAAATGCCACATCCACATGTGACGTGTAACCCTTCCCTTCCCCGAAGTTCTTTGCAGAGCTGAGGAACCAGGGACAGCTTTTTGTCTGGAAAAAAACTCCAGGAGAGGAAAAAACAGAGGGGAAGGCATCCCTTGCAAGAGAGGGTTTGCTTGGGCCAGGCCCATGAATGAACTGTTGCAGGTGGAGGGTTTTTCCCCATCCCTTGGGGTGCTCTGCTGTAGGATGTCGGGAGCTGCCTCCTGCCAGGATTGCTGGGACCGTACTCCATGTTTGCAAACTCATTTCAAAAACATTCTGAAATTTGCCAGGAAACAACTTTCCGAAGAGAAACCGAACACTGGGACGAATCTGGATCTTTTATTCCAGCTCTGATTAAAAGAGCTCACGGAGAGGGAAGTTTGTCCCTGAAGGAAACGTCAAAACATGCCCTCGCGGGGGGGGTCAGCCACGTTCCTGCAAAACACCTCAGCCTGGGTGAAATCTTAATTTTCTGCCAGGAAAACCACTTTTAAAACAAAATACCAGC
This sequence comes from Neopelma chrysocephalum, assembly GCF_003984885.1. Taxonomy (NCBI): domain Eukaryota; kingdom Metazoa; phylum Chordata; class Aves; order Passeriformes; family Pipridae; genus Neopelma; species Neopelma chrysocephalum. Next base: position 2,032,567 of record NW_020897915.1, read on the forward strand.
CCCTGGGAGATAGGATGTGACAGAAATCATCCATCATGTCCATGCCAAGGAGGAGGTGCTGCCCTGAGCCCACTGTCTGGTACCAGGACGTCACTGCTCCGATCCCAATGCCCCAAAGTTTACCTTGGCTCCAGAAGACCCTCCCAAGCAATCCTTGTGTCTCTGAGATGACATTCCAAGTGTTGGGAGGTTCTGGCTGGCTACAGAGTCCTGCTCTAATTACAGTCCGTGTCATGAATTCATTACTGGCCTGATCCAGCGTGGGCAGATTGCAGGAGTCATATTTTGTCCATGAACACTCGTGTTTTGGATCTCCTCCTCGTTAGGGACTTGTCCCAGGAGGCCTTCCAACCAGAAGGACTTTTTCCAGTTTTCAGGACTCGCAGTGACTTCACCGTGTTTTCTCAGTACAGACCTGAAATTTAATGTCAAAAAAATAAATGTCTTAATCCAAAAGATTAAGTTTGCAGGGAATGTGGGAAAAGCAGCTGGGAAAAGTAAGGTGTAAGACATGAGAAGATCAGTTTGATACCACAAACATAAAAAATACCCCAACCCACAAACAACCTCCCCTCCCCCAAAATACGTGAAGAATTCCCACTGCTGCTCGCGGGAAGTTTGTTGTGCTCGCTGTTCTTTTTTCTTTTTAAGACTAATGTTTTGATTTTGAAACTCCTGTCATGAGAACAAGGCAGCCCACTCCGAGTCCAAGAGCAACCAGCTGGGCTTTGGATGTGCTCCCTTTTGAACGAGCCTGGCTTCGGGAGCTGCCAAACAAACCACTTGGGCTCTGCTGGGCCCCTCCCCACCCACGGGCACGAGGCAGGAGAGGAGCTGCAACGCGGTGGGTTGAGCCTGAAACGGGGTGAGATGCACCCAGGTGGTGATTTGGGCTGGAAACTCAGGATTTGCACAGTTTGTTCACATCTCGGAGCGGCACACGGGGTTTTCATCCCCCTGTCAGCCAAGCGGGGTTTAATGATGCCGTTGCTTCTGCTCGGGGTGGAGATGACAAAAACCCCCTCAGAAAGCTCTCAGAACTCAACAGGGGCTGTGCAATGTTAAGCTCAGCCCAAAAAGGGGGGTTTTTAACCGTTTTTTCTTAATTATGATGCTCGTCAGTGACAGCAGAGCAGGAGCAAGGGCTGCTTTCCTCTCGCCAGTCATCTCAGTGCCATCTATCTCCCAACAGCTCGTTTTAATTATGCAATTACAGTGTGTACAAAGCTTTCTGTGAGCTCCAGTGGATAATTAAAACAGATGGGGAGCTTAATGGGACCAACTCCTTTTTCTTCTTTTAATTAATGTGTTAACAGTTTGCAGGCCAGCCTGTGGAAATCTGTTTTTTGGCAGCTCTGGGGGGTCTCAACCCACCTCGTGTTGCAGGGACACCTTCCACTAGACCAGGTTGCTCCAAGCCCCGTCCAACCTGGCCTGAAACACTTCCAGGGATCCAGGGGCAGCCACAGCTTCTTTGGGAAACCTGTGCCAGGGCCTCACCACCCTCACAGGCAAGAATTTCTTCCCAACATCCCATCTAATCCTGCCCTCTGGCAGTTTGAAGCCATTTCCCCCTTGTCCTGTCACTCCATCCCTTGCCCAAAGTCCCTCTCCAGCTCTTGTCAGCTCCCTCCAGGTCCTGGAAGGCCACAATTAGGTCATCCCAAAGCTTCTCTTCTCCAGGCTGAACAATCCCAGTTCTCTCAGCCTTTAGGTTTTGCCAGAGGCTGAAACAACACACCTGCATCCCAATATTGTCTCGTGACACGTGGCCACAAACGGCCTCTGAAGTGACACCAGGCACTTTCAACGCACACTGTGAGTCTTCCCAGGCCAAACAAAGCTGCAGGTCAAGCTTCCTGGAGGAGCTATCCCACTGGGAAGTCCCAGGTGTTGGGATGGACACGGATCAGGGCAGGAGCAGGTGGAACCCCAAAGATGAGGTTCTGTTAGGAAGTGAAGCTCTGGGACTGCCAGGGCAGGGTGGCACAGTGCAGGAAGGTGAGGAGAGCAGGGAAAGGATGGACAATTCCAAGGAGCCCTCTGTGTTGCCCAAGGAGACTTGAGGCTGCAGGGTAAGGCAACAGCAGCTGTGGAATCTCAGTGGACCAAGCAGGCGTCAAACTCTTTTCAAAGCACCCAAAAGAAGGTGGGTCCCCAAACAGCCCATATTTGACTTGCTGAGCTCCCTACCACAGAAGACCAGGAATGCCAATGGTTCATGAGGACACTGGAGAAGTTCATGGGATAGAAATCCACCGGGTTGCTGAACTCACAGAAGCCCCATCGGGAAACCCTCAAGCTGGACGTGTAAGATGAAGTGTCCATCACTGAGTGACTCCTGTGAGCCTTTGGCAGTGGGACAGGGTGGGTTGGGAGGATTAAAGGGCTCTTCCAACCTAAGCTGTTCCATGATTCGATGATTGACTTGTCTGTTATTAACTTCAGCAGGACAATGCTCTGCAGGCAAAAGTGCAAAGCCCGAGAGAAAGAAGGAAGGGTTTGGAGAGCGGCTCCCAAGGCTGTGGGTGGCTGGAGGGCTCATTCCTGCACATTCCTGATAAACTGATAATATTTTTGTAAACTGGCTCTGATTACAGTAACAAACAAGGCATGGGGCATAGATGGAGGAGAATCCATCCACCCCACCGCCGGATTAGGGATAAATCATGGCCCAGGCACTGGCTGTGCTCTGGGCTCTGTCGGGCCACTGGGATCAGCTTCCTGAAAGAACAGCAGTTTTATGGGAATGATCCCCAAGCAAGAAGGGCCACCTGATGTCATTAACAGGAAAACCTCCCTGCAGAGGTTTGCTTTGCCCAGGCCCTGGTGCCCTTACAGGCAGCAGAGCGCTGAGCTCCCACCAGGCAGCACACGGAGCTCTCCCTGCCAAAAGCCTGGCTGAGGGATGAGCAGGGCTGGCCTGAGCGAGCTGGCCCAGCTGAAATAATAATTCCATGGTCAAGGGGAAAACAATGTGTTATTTCTGAGAGCGCTGGGGCTTCGCCTGGGTTTGGTTTCATGTTTTTTAATTGCAGGCTGGATCGCGAAGCGGCTCCGCAGCTTCACGGAGGTGCTGTGAAAATTAAGGATGATCCCTGCTCAGGGGTGTGCATGGAGGGCAGAGGAGGCTGGAGGGGACAGGGACACACACATGGATGCTGCAGGCTGGCGTGGGTTTTTCCCACATCTGCAGCCCAGCTGTTGGGCTACGGCTCAGCAACGCTCAGCTTTTCCAGCCCTCAGATAAAAATGTTAATGGCAGGGAGAGGGACAACTCAGTGAGGGACAGCGTGGCTCAGCAGCCACATTCCAGCACTGGGAGAAGCTTTCCATGGCGTTGGAGGCATTTGGAAGTTGAGGGACTGGACTTGGAGGAAAGCATCCAATCCTTTCCGGGCCAGAACCACAAGGACATTCTCCTCCATGCCAAGCATGTTGTCCCCAGCAAGGGTCACGCTGTCAGGACAGGATAAATCATCTTGTGATAAGCCCTGTCTTCTGTCCAGGCTGTCCCAGCTCCCTCCTGCCCCTCTCCAGAGGACCACACGCTCCCCAGCCCTTCCATTGCACAAGGAGCTCGTTGCTACAACAGACATTGCAAAAACCATGGAAACTGCCTGTCTCGGCCAACCCCAAACTTAACTGTATACACAGCATAAAATTTAGTTGCTTTAAACTTGCATTTTTTGGCTCAACCCTCCTGGCCACATCCTGAGCCCGACTGGATTGAATTACTGAGCACAAAATAAATTCCATCTGAGCGGGCTGTGGTCCTTGTCTCCCTGAACAAAGGCAGAGGTGTTTGCTTTGCCCTTTTTTTCTTTTTTTCCCCCTGTCTTCTGGAAGAATTTTGTCCATGTGGAGTAAAAGAGCCTGGGGTGCTGTGTTAGCCATGATTCCCTGGCATCAGCCACCTTCCCTGCAGAGCTGGAGTAGGGACTGTAGTGCCATTGCCTGTGGATCAGTCCCAATGGCCACGATGCCACTGCCTCCAGCATCCTCCTGGCAAATGTCACCTGATGTGCCAGTGCCACCTCCCTTTGTCCCAGGACTCTCTCTCCTCCTTTGGAGCAGGGACCACATGCCAGGTGCTGCCCAAAAATACAGGGAATGAGGACTCTGAGCCTTTGGGAAGGTGGGTAGCAGGGGACAGGGCTGCCTGGGAGCTCTCTTTGTCCTTAAATTGGACAGGGGGAAGGAAAGGGACATAGAAAGGGGTGGCAAAAGAGCTGGGGGGGAGCTGCAATCACCCAGAGAGCACCAGCACCCTCTGCCAGCCGGGGGAATATCTCCGAGCCCCCCACCCAGACACGGTGCACAAAACCTGGGAATGTAGGGAGGGAAATGCCCCCGGTGGCCCCAGCGCTGCCGGAGACTGAGGGGGCTGTGGCGGGGCAAGAGGGGTTTCCCCGGGCTTCAGGTATGGGATGGAGTGGGGGGCATCCAAACGAAGCATCGCACGCCCCGGGTGCATCCTGCTGATTCCCGGACAAACTCAAACCGAGGTGAATTCCACAGACAGGGAGAGAAAGAAGCTGGAGGGGAACGCCCGTGGCCCCTCGGTGCTGCCTCCAGCCCGCGGCTGCCTCGGAGGTGTCTCGGTGCGGGCGTGGGAAGCGGCTGAGCCGGCTCTGCCTGTCCCTGCCCTCCCGCCGCCCGCACCTCGCCTGTCCCAGCACCGCTCCGCCCCGGGGCGTCCTCTGCCTTGCACGCACCTGCAGACCCGCTGCGTGGTCTCCCCCGCGGGAAACATCCCCGCAGGCTCTTGTCCAAGGGGTCACCAGACCCCCCCGGTCCTCGCTCGAATGAGCCCCACAGGAGATCTGACCTCGAAACCATCCTAAATAAGAGAATCCCCCCCAAAACATGCTTTAGATGCTCCCCAGCGCTCATCTCACAGCCCAGTTCCATCCCTGAAGCAGTGCTGTGGGAAAGGAGTTTTTGGGGAGTTTTCCTTGATGAGCCATAATTTGCTCAGAGCAGCCAAAACACTTCGTGATTTGCCCAATTGACCCTTCTCCTGGTCAGGGTGAAGAATGGAAAGATGAAGCACGTGCCCCGCTCCAGCCTGCAGGATGTTCCTTGAGGATATTTTGGCTTATTTATTGACTTTAGTATTGCAGCCCTTTTTGGACTTAAAAAAAACAACACAGGATGGGGTCACCACTGACACCGTCACTGTGGGGTTTGTGCATTGCTGAGGTTGTGGTTTGGTGTCACCCTACAGCTGCCACCACTGCCACTGGCAGCCCCTTATCCCAGCCTCCAAAGTGAGCTGGAAACAATGGGATGGCAGTTGAGGACATGGGGATGGACTTCTGGGATTTATCACATCCTACTTGGCACGCTGGGGGGGGGCAAAAATCTCCTCAAAGAGAGTCTTAATGGAAAGTGATGGACGCCCTGGAGCAGGAACATCCCTTCTGGTTGCCATCCTCCTCTTTGGGAATCACCTCTTTGGGCTCAGCCATCCAAACTCTTGTTGCACATCAAGGTGTGACATCCTCGGTGCTGGGGCTGAGCCACGCGGAGCGAATCCTTCCTCACACTTTCTCAGGCTTGGCAATTAATAAGGGTTTAACAATCGCTTAATGGCTCGCAGGTACCTCGGGGAGGGGTGGAGCAATAATTGCCCAGTTGCCTTATCAGGGCCCACATCTGTCCAGGGAAGTTTGGCAGGGCTGGGGCTTTGATCTCGGCTCCCGGCGGCTCCCACGCGCCAGCGCTGGCGGATCGCGTGTGCCGAGCTCGGGTCATGCTCCCCGTCGTGCCACGGGGTGACTGATGAGCTCTGTGAGCCACCACCTCTTCCCAAACCACTGCACAGGAGCTACATCACCATTTCCACAAAACTGCGGAATCCCTGAATGGTTTGGGTTGGAAGGGATCTTAAAGATCACCCAGTTCCAAAACCCTGTCATGGGCAGGGACAGCTTCCGCTAGCCCAGGTTATTCCAAACCCTGTCCAACCTGGCCTGGAACACTTCCAGGGATCCAGGGGCAGCCACAGCTTCTCTGGGCAACCTGGGCCAGGGCCTCACCACCCTCACAGCCAACAATTCCTTCCCAGTATCCCATCTATCCCTGCCCTCTGGCACTGGGAAGCCATTTCCCCTCATCCTGTCCTTCCATCCCTTGTCCCAAGTCCCTCTCCAGCTCTCCTGGAGCCCCTTCAGACCCTGGAAGGGGCTCTCAGGTCTCCCTGAAGCCTTCCCTTCTTCAGGTGAACACTCCCAGCTCTCCCAGTCTTCTCCAGAGCAGAGGGACTCCAGCCCTCAGAGCATCCTGATGGAGATCTCCTGCAGCCAGGCTGCTCTAATCCCTCTGCGATGAGCAGGTGTGGCTGGAGAGAGGAAAATAAAATTAAAATAGCAGAGGGTTCCCTTCTCCTCCTGCTCCTGAACCACTGAGTCTCCCTCCTGTGATGTGCAGTCACTTGGAAAGTGGAAACCTGTCCTTCAAACCAGGGCTGTTATTACGGTAGATGAGTTTGCAAACAAGGATGAGAAAAACAAACAAACCCAAGCCCGAGCCCTCCAGCTTGTCACGGAGAGAAGGAAAACAGCCACTTGCTGTGGCCTGTGGCTCCATCCCAGCCCCCCTCATGCCCACACTGAGCTCTGCTGGGATGCAGCATTCCAGTAACTCCGGCTGTCCCAGAAGTGTTGCTGCCATTACCTCATCCCCAAACCCACCAGCACTGGGAACAGGGCTCTGCTTGCCCCATGCCTGGCGTGCTGGGGGGCTGGCAGGGGGTGAGCAGATGGCTCAGGGTAAATTCCAGTTCAGCAGCAGGATGGGCAAATCCTCCACGGAGCAGGATGAAGGGAGAGGAACCTTATCAGGAGAGGAGGATTCCAAAATTATTGACCCACTGCCATCCCAGTCTGAGGCAAATCCAACAGCTGGTTTGGCCTAAAATGAGAAGGTTCATCCTTACCTTCCCTTAGAGCATTGGGAAATGGGATTCTCCTATAGGGGGAGATGCTCTGGGGTCTCCCCTGTCCCCACAGCCACAGGACAGGTCTGTTGTCCTCAGTGCTTGGCTGTTCTCCGGTCACAGCAGGCGACACAGCGCGAGGTTGGGAAGCACCACGGGTGTCCAGGAGCTGGGAAGCTGCAGAGGAATCTTCTGCCAGACCCAGAGGGAGGGAGGGAAGGAGAAGCCCAGCTGCAGACACGTCCTGTGCAGACAAAAGCATCCGGCCTGACCCTCCTCACACACGTCTGAGGAGCTTGTGCATATTAAAATAATCCCTTCAAAGAGACTGGCAGGGAGGGAGCACTGAAGTATTGATGAGCCCAGCTGGCACAGGGATTGATCCTGATGTGTTTGTGAAGTTTATTAATAACTTTAGAGGGGGCACACAGCACCCCTGCACAGACACCCCCTGCTCTGAGAGCCCCCCACCCAAGGACAAGGCAGGGGTCCCATCATCTAACCCCAGGCTGGGACATCTGTCACCACACCAGTCTGGCTCTGCCTCTCATCTTGACCTCCTTAGAGCCTTCAAACAGAGGAACAAACAAGAGATAAGGGCAGAATTTGATGCTGCTGATAAACACCAACTACAGTCAGGGAGGGGGGGAAGGGGGCACGAGGCAGAGCCTCAGACGAGATTCCAGCTCTGCCTCCTCTGGGCCTTTTTAATGCAACACCATGGAAATCCCCCACATTCCCATCTTTATATCTCCTCTCCTCCTAAACCCAGATCAACCTTTGCTCCAGCAGAGCAGCTCAGCACCCAGGAGAGGCTCTTGCTGCTCCTGATGGAAAAGGTTCTTCCCCCAGAGGGTGGTTGGCACTGACCAGGCTCCCCAGGGCAGTGGGCACGACCCCAAGGTTGACAGAGCTCAAAGAGTGTTTGGACAACGCTCTCAGGGACAGGGTGGGATTGTTGGAGTGTCCTGAGCAGGACAAGGAGTTGGACTGGGTGATCTCTGAGGGTCCTTTCCAACACAGAACATTCCATGATTCTATGCCCCTGACCCAGAGCAGCTCTGCTCTGCCCTCCTTCAGGACTCTAATCCTGATACAGATCAGAGAGTTTTCAGGTCTCTCTGTGAGACTTGCTGTGTCTTGTTTCCAGGCTGCCTTGCCTCTGCTTCCCTCCCTGGGTTTTCTAGGTAAATCAGATGGATATCAGTGAGGGTTTAATGTGACCCCCAGTCCCTCCTGCAGATAAGCCCAGCTCTGGTGGTGCCCAGCCCTGCACCTCCCGGGCAGGAGCTGGAACATCTGAGTTGCTCCTGGAGAAGGGATGGGCTGGATGTGGGGTCTGCTTTCAACTGCTGCCTCAAGGCCAGGTTGGGCAGGGCTTGGAACAACCTGGGATAGTGGAAGGTGTCCCTGCCCATGGCAGGGGGTGGAACGAGATGATCCCTCCAAGCCAAACTAGTCTGGGATTCCACAATTCTCCCCAGGTCTGCACATCCTGCCTGGCTCTCTGTCCATGCCAAACCTCTTCTGTCCTGCAGGGAAGCTGCTTTCCCAATCCCACCTGCATTCCTGCCTGAAATATCTGCTAAGCATCTCGAGCCTTGGAGAGACATGGAACTGCAGAAGAGCTGTGGGTCCCCAGGCCAGGTTTGTGTGGGCTCAGAAGGACACCAGTCACCCCTGAGACCACACGTGGGACGTGATCCAACACCAGCAGAGGTGCTCCTCACGCTGCTGACTGCAGCAAGTGCCAGCTCTGCACTGGCAAATATCACTGAAAACTTCATCACAAGCCCAGACCATCCTGGTGAGCCCATTTTAGGGCCAGAGAGAAAAGAGCTGCGTGAATCCCTGAGAAATCTGGAGTCAGATCTGCCCTCCTTGTGTTCCTGCCCTCACCATCAGCTCCTCTTGCTCGAAGCAAACGCTGCCCAGGCCCATGGGACCTCCCCATCCCACATCTCTGGGAGAAAGGGGAGGCAAAGAAAGAAAATATCAATTATTTTCATGATCTCTTCAACACCTGGATTGTCCTTTTCTCCCCCTGTTTTTTTCAAGGCTGTGCCAGGTTTCCCTGTGGAGGCACCTGCATCTCCACCACAGGACACCCCACATCCCCCACAGCTCCTCCCAGAGCTGCCCCCTCCCCATTCAGCAGGTGACTGTTCTCCTTTCAGCTCTTTTCCTCAACCTCTGAATCCCTGCACTTGTAAATCCTGGGAATGCACGTGGTGAGCAACCAGAATGATGTCATCTGGGGCTGCTCTGACTCACCCAAAGCACGGGAACAGCCTCAAAACACCAGGAGCAGTGATTCACAGCCCGGCTCCGAGGTGACATTGTCTACAGAGAAAGACAGTTTATGGGGCCAAAGCTCTTTCTTCCCACACCTGAGATCTCCTGGAGGTGGGACACTGAGATGTGGCCCCACGATGGCCAAATCCAGCCTGCCAGGGAGCTGGGGAGCATCCTGGGAGAGCATCCCCCACACCTGGCACACATCACTCTCCACCTGGGAATAGAGGGGTGCTGTGTCCTGGACTCCTCTTCCTCACCATTTGCCCATTATTTCCAAGACAGTTTCCCCAGGGCTGGTAGCCCAACGATCCCAGACTTTGAAAATTGCCCAAAAAGCCTGGCAGGGGAAAACTTGTGGGTGAGGAGCCTGCAGAGCCTGGTTTGGGTGCAAAAGATTGGACATTGCCCTCCCCTAGACCGTGTCTCTCACCCTGGAGAGCCCTGCTTGGCACTGGGATTTAAGCAAAATGCTGCCTTAATCTCATCCAGCTTCAAAGATTGGTTTGGGTTGGAAGGGACCCTAAAGATCACCCAGTTCCACACCCCTGCCATGGACAGGGACACTTTCCACCACACCAGGTTGCTCCAAGTCCCGCCCAACCTGGCCTGGAACACTTCCAGGAATCCAGGGACAGCCACAGTTTTCCGGACAACCTGTGCCAGGGTCTCACCACCCTCACACACAGGAATTCCTTCCCAATATCCCATCTATCCCTGCCCTCTGGCACTGAGAAGCCATTCCCCTTGTCCTGTCATTCCAGGCTGTTGTCCCAAGTCCCTCTCCAGCTCTCCTGGAGCCCCTTTAGGCCTTGGAAAGGGCTCTCAGATGTCCCTGGATCCTTCTCTTCTCCAGGTGAACTCCCCCAGCTCTCCCAGCCTGTCTCCAGAGCAGAGGGGCTCCAGCCCTTGGAGCATCTCTGTGGCCTCCCCTGGACTCACCCCAACAGTTCCATGTCCTTTGTAGGAATCCATGGAGCTGGTGATGCACCCACAGCTCAACTCATGGCCATGGTCTCTGAGCTAAGAGCAGGGTGTTGTGTTCACAGACTTGTTTTCCTCTCCCCATGCCGTGACTCTCCTCCTGGGCTGTATTTGAACACCTCAGCCCTGGGGCCAGGAATTATCCAGTGACTCACCAACCAGCACTGGGGACTCAGAGGGAAATTTGCAATCCAGAGCAGCCCCAAGACGGGCAGATTTGGAGAGGGCAAAACCTGGGACGAGGCCAGTCAGTGACAGGAAGGAACACAACCTTGGGTGCTCATCCAGCTGGGTGCAAAGCAGGGAGCACCCCATCAGCCCAGCACAGGGCTCTGACCATTCCCACCAGGAATTCTCCCCCTTCACCCCCATGGGGGATGCAGGGAAACCTCAGCTCCAGCCCCACTGAGCATTCCCACGGGATGCTGAAGCACTTGGGTGGGGGGTCAGAGTCAGCAGGACTTGCAAGAAAACCCTTCTGGTAAAGCAAGGCTCCAGAATCTCCATCTGACAGCACTTCCTGGGTTTATGGATGAGGGTCTGCAGGCACCCAGTGGAAAAGGATTCCTGTCAGGTGCTGCCTCCTCAGCCTTGAAAACAATAATTGCAAGAGCGAGCAGATGACACAGGACAGAATAATTTGGGAGATGAAGCACCAGGTGAGAGCTCTGATGAGGTGAGGAGGAGGTCAGAAGTATTGATACCTCAGGGGGGGAGGGACATGACAAATGGACCCACCAGTGAGAGAGATGAGGTGGGGTTTCATCCAAATGTTGCTGCTCCCAGAGCCAAAAGAGCAGTGAAAAGCTGGTTCTGTGCAGAAACCACAAACAGGAAAGAAGAGTCAAGAAGGGAGGCTCCAGGACCCAAAATATGGGGGGTTTGGGGTGGGAATTTTTGCAAGGAGGATGAAGGAAAAAAATAAATCACAGAAGAAAGCCTACCCCTCTCAACACCTTTTTTTTTGCACTGCTCTGGTGCCACACGGGAGAGCCCTGGGATGCAGGAGCAGCTCTGGAGGTGCTGGGGTCACACAGGTGACCTGGAAAAGCAGCTGAAGGCTGGTCCTGGGGAGCTGGAGAGGAGGCGACAGATGGTGAACCCTCCTGTATGGTAAATATTGCAGGAGAGCCTTGGTTTGCCTTGGCAGAAGCCTCTCCACCACCCGGGAGCAGGGATCAGAGTGGAACAGCCCACACGTGGGTTGGAAATGGCCACAGAAGAAGCTCTAAAGTCCAGGACCAGCACAGAGCAGAGACCAGCCCGGGACAAACAGACAGTTCTGTCGGTGACGGTGCTCCAAGGAAGACAAGAAATTTGGGAATGAGGTTGGGATGTGCTGATTTGCAGCTATCCCAAGAGGAAAGGGAGAGCAGCAGTTGTCTCCATCTCCAAAGCAGTGGCCATCAGCTCCCACCAGCTGGCAGGACACGGACTCTTATGGAATCATGGAATCATTTAGGTTGGAAAAGCCCTCCAAGATCGAGTCCAACCATCCCCCAGCACTGCCAAGGCCACCACTGACTCATGTCCCCAAGTGCCACATCCACAGGGCTTTAAAATCCCTGCAGGGATGGGGACTCCACCACTGCCCTGGGCAGTTGTGCCAGGGCTGGACAACCCTTTCCATGAAGAAATTTTCCCCAATATCCAACCTAAACCTCCCCTGGTGTAACTTGAGGCTGTTTCCTCTCCTTCTGTCCCTTGTTCCCTGGAAGCAGAGCCCCACCCCTCCTTGCTCCCCTGGTCAGGGAGTTGCAGAGCCAGAAGGTCCCCCCTGAGCCTCCTTTTCTCCAGACTAAACAATTCCAACTGCTTGGGCCAATCCAAGATGACCTTGAGTATCATCTCCTGAAGGAAAATGCTCAGGTGATCTTCTTTTCTTCCCAGCAAGGCTGGCTCTCAGCTGTCCTCCCGGGCAGGGGAAATGCTCCTGGCACCTGTTCACATGGACTGGAAAACATTTTGGGTGGCCTGGTCTCCTGGCAGCCTTCCCGAGGAACGGGATCATGGATCCAGGTCTGCCCTGCAGGTGCTCATCCCTGTACAAACACTGCAAAGATCCCCGAGAGATTTACAGCAGGAGGCACATTTGTGCCAAGTGCTTGGAAAAAGCCCTAAAAATCAGGGAACACGGATGTTTTGGCTCACAAGGGCAAGAGCTTTCCAGTGAGGAAGAGATGGCAGCAGAGCCAAGCCTGGCTGCAGGAGGGGGGCTGAAAGCTGCCCATTCCCAACCTGCTGCCAAGGTTTTGGGGCCAGGAGGGATTTTTCTCTCTGTTGGAGCCGAGCAATCGAGATCTTTCATTGATAAACAGCGTTTGATCCAACGGGGATAATGTGCTGGCAAAGCCAGACCCGATGACTCCAACAGGATTTGTTCCATCAGTGCAAAAACAGGTGTCAGATTTGGGGGGGAATTAAGGCCCCACACTGACAGTCACTGCTCTGGGACATCCAGGAGGTCTGTTAATGCCACACCCGACGAGCAGGACTCTTTTTGGAGAAGGAGATAAAGAGACAGAGTTTGTCAAGCTCTGTTGGTTCATCACGGACTCAATCTTGGAGCACTTTTCCGACCTTAATGATTCCAGGAACAGTTTCTTCCCGAAACAAGGAAATCTCCAAGTGTCATCTCTTCGGTTCAATAAATAAAATCGATTCTAAAATAAAGCAACTCAGCACTAGTGTGTTTTAAATGTGCATTTTAGCACTGACAGTGCTCATGAAAAATGTGATTATTCAAAAGCTCCTACAGTCATCAGGGCAGTGCAGCCTGCAGATATTGGCAACCCTTGGGCATTCTTCTTTTCCACCTGCCATTAAATGCACTTAAAGTTCCCATCTTAATATATCAGAATTAAGTATGTGCTTTCAGGCAGAGATTGCTGGAAGAAGTCCTTCGGTTTGTGCTCCACAGGTCTGGCTGAAGGATTGTTCCCTCTCCAGCAGCAGGAGGGTGATGAAGGGACCGGGGGGGTGGATTCTGCATCACTCTGGGGCCATTTTTGCCCTGAAAGGTCCCGGGGGGCTCATGGTTTCGGCCCCACAAAGAGGTCACTGAGCACCTCTCATCCACAGCAGGAATGGATGGAATATTTTGGTTGGAAGTGATGATTATCTAGTCCAACTACCTGATCGTTTCAAGGTGGACCAAAAGTTGAAGTAAATCGCTGAGGGCATTGTCCAAATGCCTCTTAAGTATCCCTGGAAATGTCCAAGGCCAGGTTGGACGGGGCTTGGAGCAACCTGGGCTAGTGGAAGGTGTCCCTGCCCATGGCAGGGGGTTGGAACCGGATGGTCTTTAGGTCCCTTCCAGCCCAAACCATTCCATGAAAAGTGTTTTGGGCTCAGGGCATCACCCAGCTCTCTAGGAAACCTGTTCTCCCTGCACACACACACCACTGCAGCAGAAGTGCAGTCATTCCTGCCCAGAGAAAGTCCATTCCTGGTGCACTTCCAACCCATATATTGTGCTTTGGGGTTTTTGTTGGGCTTTTTTTTTTCCCCACTGCCTTTTTTTTTTTTTTTCCCCCAAACAACCAAGTTTGGAAAGTCGCAGGAAATAAAAACAAGAAACTGCTGACAAGTGTCCCACTGTAATTGAGTGAGAACACAGAGCTCAGCTCTACAGATTCCCAGAAATACAGGCCAGATGTGGCTCTCCGGGGTGGCTCAGCCAAGCCACAACCCCTGAAATGATTATCCCTGAGACTGGGAAACTTCCCCAGCGCCCCTTCCAGCCACTCACCGCGACAGCCAGTGCCCAAACAACACCCAGACAAAGAGCTGGGAAAACACAGAGCTGGCAGCAGAGCCTGGAGGGGCCCTACCACTCCCCAGAGCTGAAGGTCTGCAGCAGGGATCGGGGAATCATGGAATCCCTGAACAGTTTGGGTTGGAAGGGATCTTAAAGATCACCCAGTCCCACCCCCTGCCATGGGCAGGGACACCTTCCACCAGCCCAGGTTGCTCCAAGCCCCATCCAACCTGGCCTCAGACACTTCCAGGGATCCAGGGGCAGCCACAGCTTCTCTGGACAACCTGTGCCAGGACCTCATTACCCTCCCAGCCAAGAATTTCTTCCCAGTATCCCATCTAACCCTGTCCTCCGGCAATGGGAAGCCATTCCTCCTTGTCCTGTCACTCCAGGTCCTTGTAAACAGTCTTTCTTCATCTTTCTTGGAGCCCCTTCAGGTCCTGGAAGGGCACTATTAAGTCACCCCAAAGCTTCTCTTCTCCAGGCTGAACAGTCCCAATTTTCCCAGCCTTTCCTCACAGCAGAGCTGCTGCATCCCTCTGATCACCTTGGTGGGTTCCTTGGCCTCACTCCAACACATCCATGTCCTTCCTGTGCTGGGGGATACTGGAAGCAGCTCATTTGATCCCCACAGGGCCCACGTTTCTCACCTGTGCACACACCTGAGCTTGAAAACATGACTTTCTACGTCTCTCTTAAATCCTAGCTGAGGCAAACCATGGGAAACTGGGAACACATTGATTTCAGAGGATCATTGCTGGGGTCTGAGCACCAGCACCCAGAGCCTCTCTCCCCTCCAGCTCACCCCCACAGTGCCTGAGCCCCTCTGGGAGGGTTGGAATGGCACAGTGGGTCTGCAGCAATCCCTCAGGCCCTGCAGAGCCAGCAGACAGGCTGTGGTCTGCCATGGAGGTCCATCTGGAGATGGGGAAGTGAAAGCAGCCTCCTCAAATCACAGCCTGTGTTTTCCCCTCCGATATCGAACACGAAGAACGTAACCCCGAGGTTAGGAGGGAAAAAAATTCCCTCCCTCCTCTCTCGTTGCAAACCAGATGGCTGACCAGGACAGCTGGGCTGGCTCTCCAAACACCAGCAGGTTGGTGGAAATCACATGTTTCAGACAGATGGTCCTTTCACCAAGAGTATCTGCCCAGCCTTGCCCGACCCGTGTGTGTTTTGTGCAAACAGATCCCTCCGTGCATCCCTGATCCCACACCAGCCCACGGCGCATCTGAAGCACTGAAGCTCCAGTTACGGAGCCTCCAGGCACTTCTGTCACCCTTTTTCGGGTGTAATGAGACTTTCCCCCTCTCCTCACCACGCTCAGTAAACCACTCTGGGAGGAAAACTTACCAAAAACCAGGAGGTGCTCTTCCATTATTTAAGCTGGGAAGAAAACCCGCCAGGCAGGCTCCCCCAGCACCACAGCTCTGCTCCAGCTGCCCAAACACCACACATCTGTATTTCTTATATCTAAAATGGGGCAGTGGACACCTCTCCATCTGCCTGGGAAGAGTTGAGTTCCCATTTTAGTTAAATCCCAAGTGGGATGAGCCCCAGCAGCAGCACAAAGGGGCACTTGGGTGCTGTGATGACCACGGGAGGCTGCAGAGGGTAGGGGATGGTCTCCCCCTCCCCATTTTCATGCAGTGGGGCTGGGAGGCAAAGCACAAGTGCTGGGACACTGCCTGGGCCACCCAACACGTCCCTCAGCCACGGCAGAGCAGTGCCAGGCATTCCTGCCTGGGAGGGTGGTGAGGCCCTGGCACAGGTTGTCCAGAGAAGCTGTGGCTGCCCCTGGATCCCTGGAAGTGTCCAAGGCCAGGTTGGACAGGGCTTGGAGCAACCTGGGCTGGTGGAAGGTGTCCCTGCCCATGGCAGGGGGTTGGAACTGATCTTTAAGGTCCCTTCCAACCCAAACCATTTAGGGATTCCATGACCACACTTTGCCTACACCAGACCTCTGGAAAGGTGGATGGTTGCTCCTGGAAGCCCACTACCAGATTAACCCCGGGCCATGGGGCCAGGGTAGCCCAGGGAAGCCCAGTTTACCCCATTTCTAATTTGGCACCCACTCCTCTCCGCCTCCCCTGACAGGTACAGGGGTGCCTGTTTGCTTCCCAAACTTCCAATGCCCCCTTTCTCCTGGAAGTCCCGCAGCTCTCAGCTAAGTACATTGAAGTTCCCAAGCCAAGAGTGAGGTTTGTGAGCCAATCCACCCCTCCCACAGCCAAATCCCTCCCCTGCAATGCCACACGTTGCTCCCGGAGCTCCTTCTCCCCTCTTCATTCGAGGAAAACCTCCTGCCACCTTTATTCCCATGGCTGGGAAGCGTTCTTCCAACTGCAAGACTTAACTCCCCGTGCAGCAGAGAAGATTTATTCCCTGTGTTCCGTTGGAGGGATTATCTCCAGCTGCCGTTATTCCCTTATCAATAATTCACCGTGCAGCCACGCTCCGGTTTGTGCCGGTGCTGCCGGCACCGTTCCCGACTCCAAGGGCAGGGAGTGATCCCGTCTCCTCCGACGCTGCTGATGCTCCCAGCGAAGCAGAACGAGCAGCTCTCCCCACAAATGAGTCACGTCCTCTGGAAGCTTCTCATCCCAGCCTCCCGTCGAGGAGAGCGGCTCCGCGGGAGGGTTGGGAGCCCTCGGCGCTGGAATAAATAAATAAAGGGGAGATAATTAAACTCCATATTTCAGTCTTCGAGGAGGAGTTCATAGAAAGGGGCTCTTCAGCTAGAAAATCCAATACAATTAAGTGATTAAAAGAGAAAAGCAGACATAAAACTCGAGGAGGGGAGGCCAGAAGAGCTGCTGTGAATACAAATCGGGCACCGAAGCCTTGATCAAGACTCACCCGCTCCCCCTTCGTTAGAAGCGCGAGCTCTTTGCTCTTCCCCTTTATCTCTCACGGAATAACAACTGTGATGCACAAAGCTCAGGATTAAACCAGCATCATTTCATTGGACTCATTTATCCTGTACAATGCCCGGGCACAAACGCCTCATTTCCCACTGAAGAGATGATCATCGGAATACGCGATACCATCTCGGCACACCAGCCTTCCACTGCTGATTAAATCCCAGCCATTAGGGTGATTTATGGCTCTGAAGGTGCACAAGTGTCGCTCGTGACTAAATTAGGCGCTGGGTGAGGGATGAAAGAGGATCTGCCCCTTCCCAGTTGTCACCGGGAAGCTCCAAAACCGCAGCTTGGATGAACCATCTCGGGTGTCCGAGACATCTGTGCAGCCAGTGACTGAACCTTTAATCTTGTGGGGTGGCTTTTCTCCAAACACCCTGCCACAGGGCCAAGCCAAGCAGCAGCTGAGGGCTCTTTGATCCAGCCAGGTGGATCTGTCTCCCGTGGATTTCTTGGCACATCTCTCCCCTGGAAGTTGTGCCTCCTGTTTCTCTGTTCACCTGCACGTTTCAATACATTGTGTCACAAAATCATGGAGTCCCAGAGTGGTTTGGGTTGGAAGGGACATTAAAGCCCATCTCATTCCAACCCCTGCCATGGATAGGGACACCTTCCACTATCCCAGGTTGCTCCAAGCCCTGTCCAACCTGGAACACTTCCAGGGATGAGGCAGCCACAGCTTCTCTGGGAAACCTGTGCCAGGGCCTCACCACCCTCATAGCCAACAATTCCTTCCCAATATCCCATCTATCCCTGCCCTCTGGCAGTGGGAAGCCATTCCCTCTTGTCCTGTCACTCCAGATCCTTCTCCAAAGTCCCTCTCCAGCTCTCCTGGAGCCCCTTTAGGCACCGGAAGGGGCTCTAAGGTGTCCCTTGAGCCTTCTCTTCTCCAGGCTGAACACCCCCAGCTCAGCCAGTCAATCCTCCCACGGCAGAGCAGAAAGGATCCCTCTGTGGGACAGCAGGATGCTCTTCAGCATGGTTTGAGCAAGGCAGAGGACAAATGACTGGAACATGGAAGTTTGGAGAAGGGGAATTCCTCATTGGATGGCCAGTGCCATCAGCACATGAAAGTAAAGCTGAAAATACAAAACCCAAAAGGTTGGATTTCAACTTTCCAGGGTGACTTATCCAGTACCTAAAGGGGCTCCAAGAGAGCTGGTGAGGGACTTTGGACTTTGGACAGGATGAGGGGGAATGTCCTTAAGCTGAAGGAGGATAGATTCACATCAGATGTTAGGAAGAAATTAAAGTGCCTACCAGAGAGTTGGCTCTGGAAGCTTATCCTGAGCCTCCATTTATCCAGGGACACGGTCATACAGGAGATCTGCAGTCCCTAATGCACTGCAGGAGATGACAGGAGTTCCAAAGTGAGGGACAACATTAAAGACAGTGTGACCAATGGGATGAAACAGTCAGAGCTGAGCAGCTTCAGGAGAAAACAGGAGAGAGGGGATAATAAAAAGCAAGGCTTAGAGCTTTGAGCCCCAGAACTCAAAGGAAAGGCAGCTCTGGGGTTCCCAACATATGAACAAGTCCAGAGGAGGCCACAGAGATGCTCCAAGGGCTGGAGCCCCTCTGCTCTGGAGCCAGGCTGGGAGAGCTGGGATTGTTCACCTGGAGAAGAGAAGGCTCCAGGGAGACCTGAGAGCCCCTTCCAGGGCCTAAAGGGGCTCCAGGAGAGCTGGAGAGGGACTTGAGACAATGGACGGAGGGACGGGACACAGGGAAGGGCTTCAAACTGGCAGAGGGATATTAGATGGGATACTGGGGAGAAACATGAGGGTGATGCCCTGGCACAGGTTTCCCAGAGAAGCTGTGGCTGCCCCTGGATCCCTGGAAGTGTCCAAGGCCAGGTTGGATGGGGCTTGGAGCAACCTGGTTTAGTGGAAGGTGTCCCTGCCCATGGCAGGGGTTGGAACTGGATGATCTTTAAGGTCCCTCCCAACCCAAACCATTTTGGGATTCCACGAGCAGTGATGTGGCTCCTGTGCTCACACTCTATTTTATCCTCAATCTGGGGGATTTACATCCTGTCTGGGCAGGATCCCAAAGGCACCAAAGGCAGCAGGTCTCTCCCCCTACATGGCCATGGGTGTGCAGAGGGGCTGGAGCCCTCAGCAGACACCTCTCCCGGGCACAGGATGCAATGCTCAGCCCCTCACTGCTCTTCCCTCATGGAACCCACTTCCCTTTCCATCCCAGCTCAGAAATCCACCCCTAAGGGTGAGTCAGCATTAGGTACCTCAAGATCCATGCTGAGCTTCCACGTGCTTGGACACCAACCTCCTGGTGCTTGCAGAGTTTCGGGGTAGATGAGCTCAGCTGGATGGTCACACCATGGAGTGGGGGGCTCTGAGGGGGGACAGGGGATGGAGAAGAGGTGGAGGAAGGGCTGGAAAAGGGCTGGAGGAAAGGGCTGGAGGAAAAGGCTCTCTGGGATTTACCTGCTGTGTAGGCAGGTAGTGAGAGGAAGCCCTGGGGCTGTGCCAGGGCTGTCCCTGCATGGAGCTGTGCCAGGTTTTCCTGCCAGGCTGTTGGCAGAGGATGGAGCCAGCACGCTGTGTGTGCTCCAGCACTTGATGCCGAATCCTGCTGGGTGATGTCTCCAGCCCAAAGGTTGGGAAACACTGTTTGCCTTCCTGCTTCCACCTCGGAGCTTCCCGTGCTTCTTCCTGCCCTGCCTGCTCCCAAGGGATGCAGCTCTCTGGATGCTGGATACAGGTTTTCCAGTGGCACTTGGGAATGGCAGCATCCCCAAGGGATGCAGCTCTCTGGATGCTGGATACAGGTTTTCCAGCGACACTTGGGAATGGCAGCATCTCCAAAATGTGCTGGTGCCTCCACTCAATCCTTCAAAATTTAAATAAAATTAAAACATGCAGTTAAATGGACCTAAAAGCACATAAACCCTTGAGCTGATACCATTTGAAACCACCTCCCCTAAGCACAGTTCTCACCCCAGGGAGGGAGAAATGCCAGAAATCACCTGGAAATGGCAGTGGATTCTCAGTGGAAGGAATTCAGCTGCTTTGCTGATAAAGCAGCAATATAAATCTCTAAGCTGGAGAGGTAGATCATTGAGAGAAAATGTTTAGAGAAATTAAATCCTTTTTTTGCTGCTTCTTATGCTAATAAGCTGATTTGCAGGAGGGCAACATTTAGGAAAATCAAATTCATCAACATCCCCATCTGTTCCCATTCTCATGCTGACTTTGTCAAAAATCAGCTTTCCTTCAACCAACACCCTCCTCACTCGGAACCAAAAGAGGCCAATTCTGGAGGGATTTGTAAATAAACCACTTGTGCAAAGCCAAGCCAGGAAAAAAAAAAACAACCACAAGGGAAAGGCCTGATTAATAGGAAATACATGTTGGGATTGAAGGGATTGAGGGGATGGCAAAGAGAATAAAGGACAGGGAATGACTAATCAGCTCAGCTGGGAAAATAACCCGGAGGGCAGTGCAGGCTTAATGATACCAGAATGGGGAAAGCTCCAAAACAGGACCCTGCATCTCTGCCTCAGCTGCTCTTGTTGCTCCTGGATGAAGCAGGATCTGGAAATAGCTCCATGTTTTGCGTGCAGGGACCAGCAAGCTCCTCCTTCAGTCCACGGGTTCTAGAAGGATCTCCTAAAAATGTCACAGAATCATAGAACAGAATCACAGAATGTCCTGAGGTGGAAGGGACCCACCAGGATCATTGAGTCCAACTCCACGTCCTTCTATTCCCTATGGGAAGCAACACTGACCTGGTTTGTTTTACTGTTCTACCCATTCACAGTTACTGATAAAACAGATTATCAATATAGTTAATTTAAGCAAAACACACTATGGAGAAGGTCCTATCTCAAAACATATCAGTTTGGGATTTCATAGAATCATGGAGCTGTTGGGATTGGGAGGGACCTTAAAGATCATCCAGTTCCACTCCCTGCTCCAAGCCCTGTCCAACCTGGCCTGGAATAATTCCAGGATGGGGCAGCCACAGCTTCTCTGGGAAACCTGTGCCAGGGCCTTATCACCCTCTCAGTCAACAATTCCTTCCCAATATCCCACCTAACCCTGCCCTCTGGCAGTTCGAAGCCATTCCCTGTGTCCTGCCCCTCCAGGCCCTTATCCCAAGTCCCTCTCCAGCTCTCCTGGAGCCCCTTTAGGCACTGGAAGGTGCTCTAAGGTCTCTCCAGAGCCTTCTCTTCTCCAGGCTGAACAACAAGTCAAGTAACAAGGCTGCGTTCCCATATTCTCCTTCAGGGGCAGGATTATCCTGCACCATCCCATATTCCATTTATTTGGCAATTTGACCTGTGCAGGCATTTTCTGCAGCATTTCCAACACTGGGGATCCCAGGTCCAAGGTGGGCAGCCCCATGGATCATTCCTGTGCTTGGCACAGGCCAGGCCAGGCGGGATCAGGTGGATGTGCTCCCCCAGGACATCCAGCAGCAGAACCTCCCTGGCAGATCCCACTGGGATCCCGCTGGGACACGCAGGCCAGGTGTGGGCACTGGGCTGGTTTGGCTCCTGGCCCTGCAGCAAACGGAGGGGAAAAACCTCTGACATGAGCTGCCCTGAGGGCAAACCTGGGGTTTGTGCTCGTTCACGGGGCAGAAAACGCAGAGATCTGCAGCTGCAGCCCAGGCAGGAGCCCCGGGCGGGATGGGGCTCTGCCAACACCTGCCCATTCCAGAGCCTTTCCGCCCCTCCGAGCCCGGCACAACCCGTAGGATCCCAGGGAGGAGCCCGTGTGTGACCTTGCCAGTGAGGACAGCGCGCTCTGGACAGCTGGCAGGACATGGAATCATGGAATCATTGAGGTTGGAAAAGCCCTCAAAGATCATAGAGTCCAACTGTTCCCCCAGCACTGCCAAGGCCACCACTGACCCACGTCCCCAAGTGCCACATCCACAGGGATTTTAAATCCCTCCAGGGATGGGGACTCCACCCCTGCCCTGGGCAGCTGTGCCAGGGCTGGACAACCCTTTCCATGAAGGAATTTTCCCAATATCCAACCTAAACCTCCCCTGGCACAGCTTGAGGTTGTTTCCTCTCATCCTGTCCCTTGTTTCCAGGGAGCAGAGCCCGACCCTCACCTGGCTCCACTCTCCTGTCAGGGAGCTGGAGAGAGCCAGAAGGTCCCCCCTTGAGCCTCCCAACGTCTCATTGTTCACTCCCAGGACTGGAAGTTCAAGTGATGCTCCCAATCACCACAGAATAAATCCATCTGTGGAAAGCACAAAGGAGTTGGATATTTCCCCTTGCCATCATTACCTCCATCCTGCTGCCAGGTGCCTTCCTGCTGTGCTTCCTTGAGCTCAGTCTTATTCATTCCCTGACATCCTCTCATCCACAAAGTTTTTCTCATCCACAAACCTGCTTTTTTCATTTATTCAGTCCATCCAAACATCCACAGCGTAAGGTGACACAGCCCAAAATATTTACATTTCATGCTTTCCCATCCTCTTTTAGGCCACGATCTTACCTCAGATCTCTCTGTAGAGCTGAAATTTCCTTCAGGGAAACACGGGTCCAAGCAGCCCCTCTGTGGCATCTCCACGTTGCCACCACGTGGTCGGATGGCTCCTTTCACTTCCTCTCCTTTTGGCCACACAACTTCTTCCACAAATCCCTGGAGCAAAGGCGGAGCAGCCCTTTGGGAGATGTGCTCCAAAGCCCCTTAAAAAAAATACTTACAAAAATGAAAAATCTGTTTCAGCAAACCCAGAGTGCAGCAGATCTCAACGTGAGGAGCAGGAGCTCTTGGTCAACTCCTAATTATCCTAATTATCCTAAACCAAGCAATGAGTGATGCCCTTGAGCTCCTCCCGAGGCAGGAAACAGGGAGCCCCAGCTGCACATTCCCCACACCACCCTGCAGCCAGATCCAGCCCCAATTTCACCAGGAGTGAATCTCCTGCAGCAGCTACAGCCGGGCTTCTCCATCTCCTGGGTGTGCAGAAGACAAAGGAGGCGTTTTCCAAAGCCACCACAGGACTTCAGGACAAGCTGAGGGATTTCCATCAGCAAATCTTGCCAAAATAATGATTAAACCCCCTCTTTATGGTGCCCCTGGTGAGGTGCTGGGCTGGCAGCTCCTCCTGCCCGGAGAGGTCTTGTTACACCACCCCAGCTGCACAATTCCAGCAGGGCATCCCAACAGCTCTTCTCCCAGGGCTGACAGCTTTGTTGTTGCCTCTCACGCTTAAGAAAACATACAGGAACCTCCAAGGAAAGCTCAGATCCCAGGCAGGGGGGCCTTGGATGGCTCCAGCAATCGCTCCACACTGGGTTGACAAGTGGTTGGAGCATAAACAAACAGGAAGGGCTGGATCATCCTCATCCTGAGGGTCCTGACAACCGATGCATCGACCAGGCAGTTCCTTCAGGAACCTGTCACCACACCCCTCAAACTGACTGCAAACCTCTGCACTTGAAAACAGAGATTACACACAGGTTGCTCTCCCTGAGCAAGAGAGATTTCAGAAGCATTTGGCTTTCGTTCATCTTCACGCAGTGATTTCATTGATCAGCTCCTGTAACATCAGATCCTTCGGGGACTCAGAACTTTTGGGAAGTCTGGCCACAGGCACAAGCACTGACCTAAGGGGGACACATCAGGTGTCATTCCTATTCTTGGGCACACACATCCTGCTTAGTACTGAGGACTTAATCTCCAGTTATTGTTAACAAGGTCCTGTTGAAATAAATAAATACATAAAAGAAAGCTCTGTATAAGACCACTTAAAATATTCCCAAATATTTGACAAGGTGACGGGAAGAGGAAGAGGAGGAAACAGTTACTTTACCATTGGAGAACCACTTATAGAATCCCAGAAAGTTTGGGTTGGAAGGGACCTTAAAGATCTTCCAGTTCCACCCCCCTGCCATGGGCAGGGACACCTTCCACTATCCCAGGTTGCTCCAAGCCCTGTCCAACCTGTCCTGGAACACTTCCAGGGATGAGGAATTCACAACCTCCCTGGGCAGCCTGTGCCAGGGCCTCACCACTCTCACAGGGAAGAACTCCTTCCCAATTTCTAATCTAAATCTACTTCTCCAACCGCCTAAGAAATCAGCTCTGCAATGCAGCAAACAGCCAGGAAGATTCAACAGGGGAAAACGTGGGATATTTTCCTGGGAGACCCATGGATTGAGCCTGTGGGCTCACAGGCACGAGGAAGAAAAAGTTTTGCTCAGGGAGTAACAATATCACATCCCCTCAAGAGCCAAACTGTCCTGCCCATTTCTTCATGTCCAGCATCTCTGGTGGCTTCAGGACTTCCCCCAGTGCCACAGGAATGGGAATATGACAGGGAAGGCACAAACCCAGAAGAAATCTTTCCTCTGAACACCCCTTTTTCCCTTCTGTTGAGTCCTGGAACATCCCACAAGCCAAGGAGTTGAAAGAGAAGATTCAGAGATAGAATCTTCCTGAGAAATCAACAATCCCACAAAGTGGGGAAAAAAAGGACAGGATCCAGGAGATCCAGGATCAGCAAAACAAAAATACTCTGGAAGGAAAAGCACAGCTAATAAATATATATATACACATATATTTTTTTTAATAGTGACCTTGCACTGATTGTTTCTCATTTTATACTTCTAAAAGTATAAAATCTGTTTTGTGGAGACATAATTTAACTTATACAAACCTTTTAAACAGAGACATCCAGGAGATGTCACTGGTGCCTTTCCCCCCCTCTGCTGTTCACAGGGATTTCAGAGCCTGCCCTCACTTCAGGGACATCAGTCACACACGAGTCCACATCCACCTCAATCCCTTGGCATTGGTTCCCAGCATTCCTGCCTGGCTTTTGGGCACCTGCCTGGGGAAGGTGGAACTCTTAGGACCTAAAAGTTGGTATTCCAGAGCTTTCTGGATCTGCCAGGCAGTTAAATTCTATATGCGATGCGGAACAGAAATGAAACTTGTGTCTGGAAAGTTTGAAGAGTTAAATAGGGAAAAATGGAGGAAAAGGGCAGAATCTCTTCTAGAAAGTCACTGAAGTTAAAGCCCACAGCAAGCTTTTGAAGGTAAGGAAAAGCTGGTCCAAGGGTGGATTGTAGGAAATCAGCCAAGAAATAAAACTCAGGGAAGAGCCAAAGGTGATGGTGGTTTCAGGTCAAACCAAGAACTCCAGGTGATGCAAACAAGGAACAAGACACCTGCAGGAGATACAATTCCCTCTTCTTAAATCAAAAAAAAAGAAAAGAAACTCAAAATTGAGGTTGTACTTTGGTGTTTCTAAACACTGCAATAGTTTATAAGACACTGAAATGTCTCCTCCCATCAGTCTTTGTCCCAACTGAAAGCTCTGATTTCCAAACCAAACCTGCAGCTGACCTTGGCAATCTGGCAAACACCGACTGCCAACAACACACAGTTGCTTCTTGCTTTCTCACCAGGGTGGTCCCAACCAATTTAACACCTAAATATACTTCAGTTTGACTTTTTCCTTGTTTTTTTTCCTTAGGAGTGGCTGCTATTTTCTGTTATATATAATACATTGAGTGGCAGAGGAGGGAAGTGAGGTTTTTATGAGCATCTACTTAATTCCCCAGGCAATGTCCATTCCTGACTCCTCCTGGGTAGCAACCAAGAGCATTATTGCACTTTCCCAGAAAACTCCACACATTCAGACTGCACCTACCACATCCTCAATACTCACTCCTGGAGCAGAGATGAAGGGAAGAACAGGGAACAGGAAAACAGGTGGCACCGGGAGTGTTACTCAGCAGTGCTCTGAGCATTCCCTGCCTGGATTCGTTTCCTCCTCTTTTATTTCAGAGCTCCCACAATCCTGAATTAAGCTTCCCACTCCAAGATTAATGCAGCAGTGTTGATCCCTTCAGCTCCTGGGGCTGGATACACTGTGGAGGTGGGAGAGGGAGGAGTCGTCTGCAGCTGAAACACCATCTGCAGGCGTTTTACGTAACTACAGAAAACAGTCACCAAAAAAAAAGGGGATTTTAAACCTCATTTGTCAACTCCAGCCCACATTTTTCTGCTACACAATAAACCCATTTTATTATCATTGCTGGCCAAGCCTGGGATGAGTGAAAGCTCCTTCCCAAACCATTTAATCAAGCCAGTCCTGACTAAAAAACACAAGCACCTCGGTGCGGCTTTGGTTTGAACTATTATTCAAACTCATCTTTTCAAAAAGATTTATCACAAAGATATTTTTTAGCTGCAGTGTTACAATTTTTATCCGTGGAAACAGCTGGTTCATCACTAAACAGCGAGACACTGGCTTGAAAAAAGAAGACACAAACACAGGAATCCAAAGCTGGTGGTTATTTTTTTACTTGAAGACTCTCCGAAACATTTTAAAAAAAAAAAAAAGTCTTGTTACAGGTAATTAATTCCTTCTGGAATGAAACAGGCTCAAACTGGTTTTCAAGCATCATCAGTACACACAAAGGACAGGCTCTTATACTTGTGTTACATTGCAATCTTCACTCAGCCTCAGTAAACATCTTTGGAATAGAGATTTTTTAAAAAAAAAGACAGCAAAAAACTTCAATATTCACAGGACAAAAGCACAACATTATGCAAAAGATGAATGGGAAGATCTACAGGGAGCAGCAAACCCAGGCTGCCTACAGATAATGCTTGCAGAAGTTACACACAGAGGCTGGATTCCAGCAACTGGGAACACTTACCCCTAAGAGGCAGGTTTGGGATTTGGTTGCTTGCCTGAGGCAGGGAGGGCAGTGAGAAGAGTGTGCAAAGGCAAAAGGTAAATTAGTGCTGGGAGTTCTTGTTCAACCAGGAGTCTACAAGTACAGCATGACAAAGAAAAGGCTGGTTGTTCTTTTCCAACTCAAAGTTATCAGCATATACTCTGTATATTGAACAAAGTTTCACTGGAAGTGAAAAAAATTAGAAAACCCTGCACCTATAAAAGCTACATGTAAATATATCCCAAGTGCAGCCAGCACATATAGTTCAGCTTTTAGCTTAATTTCTTAAAAACAGCTACAGCATTTCTGTGTCCTGCCTTCTCAAGCCCTCTCCAAACTAAAAAAATACACCATTTATCAGAGACAGTGCTACTGGTTCTCCTTAGTAGATCATGGATTTATTGCTTTATTTACAGAGGCTAAAATCTAAACTTTCAGAGAATTTAAGGCAACCCCACAAGCCCAACACCTCGAAGGCATTTCTGGCACACAGTGGTCTCTGTCCCAACACCAGGAAAAGTTTTATCTTAAAAAAAAAAGAAAAAAAAATGACAGGAGCTCTCATATTTTAACCCAAAGGACTCTTTCAAACATCAGTTCCATCTTCCAAACACACAACCCAGCACTGATGTCATTCCAGAGCTCCAACATTCAGGAAAGGGGAAAAAAAAAACCAGGGAAAAAGTCAAAGGAGGAAGATCCAAGACATAACAACTCATTCATCTCAATTTGGAAGATTCACTGAGATATTTGGATAACTAAATCACTTTTTTGCCATGAGTTATGATTTATCACATACACTTAAAATGCACCTTACAAAGGAGTGATCAAGACTGACAAAAAACCCCCATTATTACATGTTCTTAACTATTTATGAGCTGATTCACCTGCTGGAGCTCCAAATATTGGATTTCCCAATATTCCTTGTTCGTTACAAGCTCCTTGTTTGCCTTCTTAACCCTCACTGGGGGAGCAGGGATTTAGAGCTGCAGGGAAAATATCATTTCTATCATTTCACAGCATTTCTACGTTTGCTGGGTTAATCCTCAAACCCAAGTTTACTATTGACACAGATTTATCAACTGCCAGTCCTGCAAACCCACTCAGAAAAACAATTTAAAAAAAAACCCCACCAACTAACTACAAACAAAAAAACCAAACAAACAAAAAAACAAACCAGAAAGAACAGGTTTGTAAAAAAAAAAATTTAAAAAAAATCTAAACATGCTCAGTTTTAGGGTAACCCTTCCCTTGCAAATACTTTGGAAATTAAAAGAATATGGAAAATTCTTTACAAGATAACACTGGTCCAATGGGCATGTGCATTCTTTTTATTTCCATACAGAGTGAAAACAAATACCATACAGAAAACAGTAAACTACATTTTTTGGAGGAAAAAATTAAAGTATATGGTTCAAAAAATGGTTTTGTGAAAACAGGGAAAAAAAAATGTTTCTGTAGAAGAAATTAGAAAGCTGTTATTTCAACTTCAGGCCAGGTAATGCCTGCCTGGATTTTGCAGTAAAATTTGATTAAGTAGAAATCACTGATAATGTATTAAAAATGAGCCAGAGTCCTTCTGCCATCCAGCAGGGAGAGTGGAGAGGATTTACCCAGAGGACCCTGCATGTAAACTATTCCCACCTGGAGTCACAAACAAGATTTCATGGTGCTATTATTTGTGATTTTTTTTTTTTCAAGAGAACTACTTTGCCAAGAAGTTCATCTAGTTTTCTACAGCCTTTTCTAAAAGAAAAATGATGCCAATAGCAGGTTTCTGGTCAGCCAGAGAATCCTGCTACAGAGGGCTTGTGCCATCATCTCCTGTAAGACAAAAACCTGGGGGTTTGTAGCTCTCATTGTCGTAGCAAAAAGCAGTTTTTGTCACATAAAAAGCCTGGGACATGTCCCATAACTGAAGGAACTTTTCTCCCCTCAGCATTTCTTCGGAGCACAACTAGGTAAGATTTAGACTGAGAACCCTTTTTGAATACCTTGACAGCAAACAGATTAGTGCATTTTCCTTGCTAATGTTCCCCTCATGCAACAAGTCCACTGGTTTACATTCTGGTAAAAAATAATCCCTAGAGAACAAGTCGTTCCAGGAGCCACATCAATGATTTCTTGGCACTTCCCTGCACTCAGGCAGGAGAAGTTCCAGCCATTTGCAACAGCAAGTTTTACTTTTAAATACCTGATGCCAAAGATGCCTCTATTTTTTTTTTTTTGTCTGACTTCACGAAATGCATCCACATTACCAAGACAGGAGTCATTCTTCTCTTCAAGCTGAAGGATTTGACATTTATCTCCCTTTGAGTTGATGACTCAAACACTAATCCTGCTCACAAATCCAGCTAAGATTTATCCAGTGGAGCAGCCGTTTTTGCCAGGCGCTGCCTCACAGCCCTCGGTGACGAGTCTCTGTTGGACACCTCTTTACCCTCCATTTCATCATCTGAGTTATCTTCCTCGTCTGCTTCTTGCTCTTCATCCAGCTTTTTCAGCAGCTCACCTGCCTCTGGAGACAGTTTTCCTTAAGGAGAAAGGGAAACATGCACATACAAATAAACACCATGAAGATTTTTTAGCATCACGGGCGATCACGGGGAGCTCCACTCAAAACTCTTCCCTCCCTGCCCACGTGGAATTTCATGTCTTGCAGGTATGAAAATGCTCTAAAAGCATTTTTCTATCTCCCCAAAAAAAAGTTCTTTAAAAGTTTAGCTAAATGCAAACCCACTACAACCCCAAGGGCAACCAGCAAAGCGTCAATCACAGGCGCAAAGCCCCGCGCTCGGTCTCGGGTCCTGCAGGCACAAGTTCTGCACCAATATTTATAGATAAAATCTATATTTAATAGATTTACCAAATTGAATTAGAAGTTTACAGGGGGCTTACTTGACTGAGGGTACTGTGCTGGTCTGTGCCTTTTGGAGGGGCAGATACAGTCAGCCAGGAACACCATCATCTGAAACCAAAGGAATCAAAGGTGAAACCTCCAAACATTTCGCACATGGAATCATCTGGGTTGGAAAAGAGACTTTTAAGATCAAGTCCAACCATTTACTTAATGCTACCCTGGCGTGGATCCCACCCAGCCCCACCCCTGTGTGTGTGTCTCAGGGGTGCAGCAGGTCACTGACTGTTCCCCCTTGGATTATGGGGGCTTCATCCTGCTCCCCCATCCCTGTGTTCCAGCTCAGTGTTTCCCAAAAACAACTGTTAACCACTGAAGGCAGCACAAGTGTAACACACAGTGGTCACAATCTGTTCCAAATGCTTCACTTACCAGTCCCAGTATCAGTCCTGAGAACAGAGTTGCCAACCCAAAAATAGCATAGGAGCCCCAGACCGGTATTCCAAGATTTTCTGTTAAATAACCATGGCCATGCTATGGAATAAAAGACAAGAGAATCATTCCAAGAACAGCTGAATACCATGTCTGCTAAGATAAAATGAGATGAGAGATGTAAGCACATACCCTGATCCACATGGACAACTGGAACAAAGCTGACATGCTGCTCATCCTGGAGCAAAGCAGAGAAAAGAAACTGAAAACATCTTTAAGTCAGTCCCAAACCTGTATATTCTGAATTCCCTAACTTATTCCCACACTGAACTTCATGCCCCTGTCTGGTTTCCCTTCTAACAATTCATTTATATTTTCTGTTTTGTCTTTACTTCAATAAACCCCTTTCCCATCCAGCTACTTTTGGTATTAGTTTGTATAATCTTCCACATACAGACTGCTACAAATTCACAAACTTCCTCAACCTGGATCTGCTGGCACATTAATTTCAAGTTACTTTTATGTTTTAAGTGACATTTGGACCAACAGAGTATGAGGAGCCAGCTGGAATTCTGTTCAAGACGTTAGGAATGAAGCACTGGGAGATTTTATTAAAACCAAAAATTAAGCTATTAAAAAAAATCAGGTTATGGAAGAACTGAGAGATCTTCAGACACATTTAAGTTTAGTGTCTGAATATAAAAAATAATAGAAAACTTGGTAATCCTAAATTAATACCCCGTTTCACACATTCCTTGGTGTGGGATAGTATTTTGTTGGAGAACAACCATTCAGTTTGAAGATTCAAACAGCACTGTGAGTGCTGCTACACAAAGTAACAATGCCAACCTTCCTAGAACATGTAAATTTTCAGACACTTCATAAAACGAACGTTAAAAGAGGAAAAATCATGAACAATTGGGTTCATTTGCCTCAACCAATGGTGTCCCCAGCGTGCTTTGTCACTCAGTGTCTCAACTACTTTGACACCACCACACAGCACATGCAGCAACAACTCAAAGCCCCTCAAAGCCCCCAAACTTGAAACAATTCCAAAGACAGTGTTTCTTCTCAGCCTTCACTTTTCCTTTAACAAAGAAACCTTCACTCTTCGACCTGCTTTTAACTTTGCTACAGATACATTGTTTTAAACAACAGCTCATATTTACAACTATGTTGCTACATTATTTCCCACTTTTTTTATTGCTCATTTAGAATCCCAGAATGGTTGGGGTTGGAAAGGGTTTTAAAGACCATCCAGTTCCACCCCCTGCCATGGGCAGGGACACCTTCCACTAGCCCAGGTTGCTCCAAGCCCCTTCCAACCTGGCCTGGAACACTTCCAGGGATCCAGGAGCAGCCACAGCTTCTCTGGACAAGTGTGCCAAGGCCTCACCACTCTCACAGCCAGGAATTTCTTCTCAATATCCAACCTAAATTCCCCCTTTTTTCAGTTTGAACCCATTACTCCTTGCCCTGTCACTACAGTTCCTGATGGAGAATCCCTCTCCAGCATCCTTGTAGGTCCCTTCAGATACAGGAAGGAAAGAAAATTCCTAGAATTTTGATGGACAAAGCATCTCACTGCCTCATAAGCAACTTCAAGCGTCAGCAAGTCACCTACAAGACTTTAATAAAACAACACAGTCACCTAGAGCTATTTTAAGCCTTAAAGTAAACCTTGCTCAGGACATCTCTGCCATGGTGACAATGCCCAGGTCACCTCTGCCGTGATGACAATGCTGGGGACATCTCTTCTCTGATGACCATGTTTAGGTGACCTCTGCTCTGATGACAATATTCAGGTCACCTCTGCCATGACAACAATGCTGGGGACATCTCTGCCATGGTGACAATGCTCAAGTCACCTCTGCTATGGTGACAATGCTGGGGACACCCATGTTATAATGACAACAATCAGGTAACCTCTGCCATGATGACAATGCTGGGGATACCTCTGTTATAATGACAACAATCAGGTCACCTTTGCCATGATGACAATGCTCAGGTCACCTCTGCTCTGATGACAATGATGGGGACATCTCTGCCATGGTGACAATGCTGGGGACACCTCTGCTATAATGACAATGATCAGGTCACCTCTGCCATGATGACAATGCTGGGGACACCTCTGCTATAATGACAATGCTCAGGTCACCTCTGCCATGGTGACATCTCTGCTATAATGGCAACAATCAGGTCACCCCTGCTCTGATGACAATATTCAGGTCACCTCTGCCACGACGACAACGTTCAGGACATCTCTGCCACAGTGACAATGCTGAGGACACCTCTGCTATGATGACAATGCTGGGAACACCTCTGCTATAATGATAATGCTCAGGTCATCTCTGCCATGGTGACATCTCTGCTATAATCAGGTCACCCCTGCTCTGATGACAATATTCAGGTCACCTTTGCCATGAGGAAAACCTTCAGGACATCTCTGCCACAGTGACAATGCTGAGGACACCTCTGCTTATGATGACAGTGCTGGGAACATTTCTGCCATGGTGCCAATGTTCAGGTCACCTCTGCTGTGGTGACAATGCTGGAAACACCTCTGCTACAGTGACAATGCTGGAAACACCTCTGCTACAGTGACAATGCTCAGGTCACCTCTGCCATGATAACAATGCTCAAGACATCTCTGCCACGGTGACAACGCTCAGGTCACCTCTGTTACGGTGCCAACCCTTCCAGAGCTGAGGAAGAGGCAGGACACTCACCCACCAGGTTCACATTCCAGCACGGAGCTGCTCCCACGGAGGCAGCAGCAGGTGTGACACACCTCGGGGCCCCTCCCAGCACGTGTGGCAACAAATTCTGACAAAAACCAACCCAAAACTTACAGGAAAGAGGAAGGACCAAACCACGAGGACACTGGTTCAATAGATTTCCACTCCTGGTCGTTGATGAAGTTAATGAAGTCGGTTTTAGTTCTTGCACCCTGGTACCTCCTGAACTCTCCATCTTTGCAGCTGTAAATCAACAACAACAAAAAAAATCCTTTCTTTTATATGGTTCAAGCATGGAGCATTTGCTTCCACTCAACAAATTCCCTCCCACCACCTTGTCTATTTTTATATATATTTAATTACTTAGTCAGTTTTAATTCTTTAGTTGATATTGCCTCTAAAATCTTTTCCAAACGCCTCAATTACAAGTTACTCCCAGAATACTGACCCCACGAATATCTTGGCTGGCTTTAGGCTGTGATTCCATAAAGAAAAAAGATAATGATCTTCCTAAAGCACTTGCCACACAGCTGCATTAAAGATCAACCTACAGAGACACGATTGCAAAACAGAAACACCCACGAAAAGACAGAATAAATAAGGCCTGAAGGGAAAGGAAAAGAAATCATCTGGCAGTATTATAAGGTCACAGAAGGTAGGAGAGTGGTTGGGTAAATGAAAAGTAACTCCCATTCTTAAAGAGCATAATAAATCTCTTTTATTTGTCCCAAAAAATTAGGAAAAAAAATGTCTAATCTCCTCCAAAAAATCCTGTTGCACTCAGTACTTACTGATAGATGGTAGGAAGAGCTGTGATGATAAAACGGCCGCTTAATCCTGTAGGAAAACAGGTATTTTGAGAAAAGTATAAGATTTGTGTAAGAAAAGGCAAGAAATGTTATTATAAATCAAAATACAGGCAGTGGCACCCCCAGGTATCAACCTTTATATGCAATAAAACACAACCTTGTGCCTATCATAGTACACGTGGCCTAAAAGAAATTTGTCCCTGGACAAACAGCAAGGAAGTTTTTCCATGGTGAAAAAAAAGAGATGTCCAGGGGTAACTGCTCTGTTTGACTGTTTTGGTTGTAGCTCCTAAGAGAGAGACTCTCTCCTTTCCCCACGTGATCTGCAACCCCCAAAAACCTTGAAGAAAATAACCCAAGTGAGGCAAGTTTCAAAAACTCTGTGACTTTGGAGAAAGGGATCAGCATGGAGAACATCACGTTTAAAATCCCACAGAGATAAGTGAGATGGAGCAGAGGGAAAGCAGACTCTTTACACTCCCTTTTGCCAACCAAGGGAGGGACTTGCTACAGGGAAGGTTGAAGCCACAGCTTTGCTCAAAAAGTATGGCCAAAAATCTTCTGAAATCCTCCAAACCACTTCTCTAGAGAAAAAATATAATACAAGAAGAGAATGATAGGTTATCTAATTTATTTATTCTATCTATTTTATCTATTATCTGACTGTCTGCTGCCTGTGAAGGTGGTGAGGCCCTGGCACAGGTTGCTCAGAGAGGTGGTGAATTCCTCATTCCTGGAAGTGTCCAAGGCCAGGTTGGACGTGGGTTGGAGCAACCTGGGATAGTGGAAGTGTCCCTGCCCATGGCAGGGAGGGTGGAATAACACGATCTTCAAGGTCCCTCCCAACCCAAACCACTCCATGACTTTATTAAGCAAAATTACAGTGTTTAGCCACACAGTAATCTACTCTTGGTGGAGATGAGTTAAAGACTCGTGTTATCCCCTATTAATTCAGTTTATCTCCCATAAGCACCACTGTCTGAGCTGAGCATCCCCCGCCGCCCCCTCCATCCCCTCTCACCCGGCTGCTCCGTCACATCCACTTTGGCCACGTTCACCCCCAGGTCCTCTCCCCACTCGGCAAACTTCTCCCACTCCGGCTGCAGGTTCTGGCAGGCGGGACACCACGGGGCGTAGCTGTGCGTTGAAGGGGGGTAAAGCACAACCCTGTCACCAAAGACCCCGCCAGACACACACACAGACACACACCACACAAACACCCCGCACCCCACACCCCGCCCCGCCAGCGCCGCCCCACTCACAACTCCACCATCCACTCGCCCTCCAGCAGATCCCGCCACATGCCGTCCGACAGCACCTTCACGGGGCTGGGTTTGCCCAGCGCGGCGGCCGCCAGCGCCAGGCAGAGCGGAGCGCAGAGCGGAGCCCACAGCGGGGCCCTCAGCGGGGCCCGCGGCCGCCCCAGCGCCGCCATCTTGGGCCGCTCCGCCCTCCTTCCCGCCGCGTCAGCGCGGGACACGCCCCCCCCCCCGCCCTCAGGGGCCGCGCGTGCGCGGGGAGGCGGGTCCGGGAGTCCCTCAGTGAATCCCAGGGAATCCGGGAATGGTGCGGGTGAGAACGGGTTTTAATTATCTCATTCCAACACCCCTGCCGTGGGCAGGGACACCTTCCACTAGACCGGGTTGCTCCAAGCCCTGTGCAGCCTGGGCCTGGAGCACTTCCAGGGATCCAGGCCCAGCCACAGCTTCTCTGGGCAGCCTGTGCCAGGGCCTCAGCACCCTCTCAGCCAAGGATTCCTTCCCAATATCCTGAGTTTCTCCTCCTTCAATTTCTACCCATTACTCCTTGTCACAGGATCACTGAGGTTGGAAAAGCCCTCCCAGCCCGTGGATCCCCCCTGTGCCCGATGCCCCCCTTGTCCCCCAGCCTGGAGCACTGAGTGCCACATCCAGGCCTTCTTGGGACACCTCCAGGGCTGGGCACTCCAAACCTCCCTCGGCAGCCCCTTCCAATGTCCAATCACCCTTTCTGCAAAGAAATTCATCCTGATGTCCAACCTGACCCTCCCCTGGCACAGCTTGAGGCCGTTCCCTCTCCTCCTGTCCCTTGTTCCCTGGGAGCAGAGCCCGAACCCCCCCGGCTCCCCCCTCCTGTCAGGGGGTTGCAGAGCCAGAAGGTCCCCCCTGAGCCTCCTTTTCCCCAGGCTGAGCCCCCCCAGCTCCCTCAGCTGCTCCTGGTGCTCCAGATCCTTCCCCAGCTCCGTTCCCTTCCCTGGACACGTTCCAGCCCCTCAATGTCCTTCTTTAATTGAGGGGCCCAGAACTGGACACAACACTCGAGGTGTGGCCTCACCAGTGCCCAGCACAGGGGGACAATCACTTTCCTAGTCCTATTGGCCACACTTTCTGATACACAGTCACTGTCCTTGCAGCTTCTGAGAAATAGTCCTTCTCCAGCTGCCTTGCAGGCTACTTCAGATACTGGAAAGCGTCTATGAGGTCTCCACACAACCTGCTCTTCCCCAGGCTGAACGCCTCCACCTCTCCCAGCCTGTCTATAGGATAGGTGCTCCAGTTCTCTTACAACTTCATGGCCTCCTCTGGACTTGCTCCAACAGCTCCATGTCTTTTTTATGTTGGGGACACGAGAACTGCGCACAGTATTCCGGGTGGGGTCTCACCAGAGCAGAGTAGAGAGGGAGAATCCCCTCTTTCAACCTGGTGCCCACACTCCTCTGGATACAGCCCAGGATCCCATTGGCTTTCTGGGCTGAGAGTGCACACTGCCAGCTCATGGTGAATTTGTCATCAACCATCACCTCCAAGTCCTTCTCCAGGGGGCTGCTTTTAATCCCTTCTCTGCCCAACCTGTCAGTGTGCCTGTGATTGTCACATCCAGGGCAGCCCTCAGGGATTCCCCTCTGAGGAAAATCCCAATCCCTGCATCACCCCGGGGTTGTGGAGCAGAGCCACAGGTTATCCCTGCTCCTACCCAAAGAAGCTGTGGCTGCCCCTGGATCCCTGGAAGTGTTCAAGGCCAGCTTGGATGGGGCTTGGAGCAACCTGGTCTAGTGGAAGGTGTCCCTGCCCATAGCAGGGGGTGGGACGAGATGATCTTTAAGGTCCCTTCCAACCCAAACCATTCCATGATTCCATGGTCTTTAGCTACTTATGGCAGAAAGTAACAGCACTTGAGTACTTAATTCTCAAGCAAAAGTCAGGGAGAAGGACACTGGTAACAAGCAGACAAATCCCACTATCATCTTATCTCACTTCTGTCTCTCAGCACCTTAGGCTTTTCCAGGAAAGGAATCTCTTTTTCCATATGCACAAACTTTCTCTCCCACCAATTTTTCTCCAGCTCCTGCTCAGGATCAGCTGTAATAACGTCACCTTCCCTTTTCCTGCCTGGATCGTTCCTTTCCCTGCCCCTTTCCCGTAATTTCATATCCCACAATCCCGAGCCTTGGCAGAGGTCTGCAGCAGCCTTTGAGCAGTGCAGGAAAAAGAATAAATTTTTATTTTATTTTACTTTGGCAACTTATCTATAGTACAACGTGTATGTTCCCTTCTGTAGGAGAACACCAAGGCATCATTAAGGACTTGATGAGTCCTGTTGTTCATCGATTCAGTGCTCAGTAATAAATCACTGCTTGCAGCCCTCTGCTGGTCCTTTTGAGTCATAATTGAATTTTTTGAAATTTGTTATTGATAATCCAAGAATATTCCATTCAGCATCAGTAATGAGGTGAGACACAAGGAGTTGTCTCTGTTTAACCACCAGACTCAGTGATCCTAAAGGTCTTTTCCAACCTAAACAACTCTGTGATTACCAGCACGCATCCAGATCATTTGAGGTGTGATGAAGAATAAGTGCATGAAAATGTGTTGTGTTACCATGTGTAAATAAATTTACCACAGTAAATAAAAGGTTCCTTCAAAGGCACACCAAGCTCCCTTTGGGAACAGCTTGAAAGACCCTGAAAATGATGACTTCATACGCCCTCTACTTGCTTCCAGGAATTACTTTAAGTGTAATGGCTGCTCTGGGTTACTTTTTATCTCTGTTATTAATGTTACATTGACGTTGTCTTGTTTCTTTGTAAAGTTTTGAGAACAATTAGGCCCTAACTGTATCTTTTAGTTATTTTTTCCTCCAGCCTATTCCCCTCAGCCCTCCCGAGCTGCCTGCAGAAATATCTCCCTGGTATTTCAAGGTTCACAGCAGAATAAAGAAATTTAATAACCAAGTGACCTTAAGAAATAAACACATCTTTCTTTCTTTTTTTTTTTCCCCGTGTTCTTTTCCAGCGCTGCCACACAGAGGCAGAGTTGAGGCTGCTTCCAAACGGGAAAGAGTGAGGGAAGAAAATCCTTATCACTTGGAAACGACCTGGATTTCCTGCTGGGGACACCGTGTCGTTTTTCAAGATGTGAAGGGCTTTTTCCTTGTCCAAGTTCAGGTTGTTTTTCCAAGATAAAGGGGATTTTGTGGTCGGTTTAGTCCTTCCCACCAACACACAACCACAGCTCGATCAAGACTGGGGTTGCAAAAATCCCAAGTGTGTTTAAGTTTCATGAAAAGAATTGTCCATTTTGAGCGAGCACAGGAAAAGGCTGAAGCACAAGCCCAGATAATTGTTTGACAGAGGGGAAATTAGGAGTATTTTAACCTCCTCTAGTGGAAGGTGTCCCTGCCCATGGCAGGGGGGTGGAAGAAGATGGTCTTTAAGGTCCCTTCCAACCCAAACCATTCTGGGATGTGTTCTTCTGTCCATGGAGCTGTTGGGGTTTGATAGGGGATGAAGGATGATGAAGCAAAAAAGGCCTGTGTAATCAAGAAATCATTCTTCTCCTGATGACATCTGCACCTCAGAAAAATCAGATCCCACAGGTAGGAGTGGGAGGGAAAAGACTCAGCTTCCTTTGGGCTTTGTTTTCTTTTGAGCTGAAAATGGAGGCGGGGGGGAAGACTGAAATGCTTGAATGTCTCATTTTTCCCAAAGTTAAACCCACAGAGATGAACAAATTCTACAAAATCCAATCCAAAGTGGTCAAAAACATTAAAAAATGCACACAAATTGACCCACTGGGGGGGTTTTTTGCAGAACGTTGATTCACTTCTAAATTAATTTCTATATTAATTTCTATATTCATTTCTGTTTGAAACATGAACCAGTTGAAGCAGCTTTATTTTTACATAATTCATCTTCTTTTCCTGCTTTTTGAAGTGCCCTGAGGTGCCCTGAGGACGAGCTGAGCACTAAACCAGGCGGATGAGCAGCAGGAGCCCAAGGTCTGACCTTCTGAAGGACCACTTGAGGAGAGCAGAGGCCTGGCCAGGTGATTATTCCAAGCTCTGCAGTGCCTGGATGAGGTACAGCATTGGAGCCCTGACCTCATTTATAGCTCCTGCATTTATGAAAAGCCAAGAGATTATGCAGAGAGCTTTCCTGAGGGTGATCATATGAGGCAGGAGACATGAAGTCATCGTCCTAAAGCCCAAGGTGAAATCAGGCTGTCCCAAAAAACCCCAGGCAGGCCTAGGGATGCATCTCGTAGTGCTGCAGGAAGGAAAACTGATCCAGCTTAATTTTTTTTAGGGTGTTTTCCTAAGAGGTCTCCTAAAGGGGACTTTGTGGTCAGTTTAGTCCTTCCAACCAACACACAACCACAATTTGATCAAGTTTAGAGTTATAAAAATACCAAGTGTCTATGAATTTCATGAGTTGTCCAGTTAGAGTGAGCACTTCTGCCATGCTGTTTCCTGGCTTTATCCTTTAGGGAAAACTGGTATTTAAAATCTCACTCAGAGCAGTTTTCTGGGCTTAAGAGTTAGAAGACTAAAAATCAAGAGGTAATCACTTTTCTGTAGCTCAGCATTTCACTCCAGGAAGACAATCTGGGTATCAATTCTTCCCCCTACAGGAAAAAATCCTGTCTTTCATGGGAAATAATTCAATCCTATCTGCCTGAACTGAAGCCCACAGAGGTGCCTCTGACTTCCCAGGAGCCAGATTGGGCTTGGTGCCTGTGAACATGGTTGGGAAGGATCGGCAGAACCCCCTGTCCTGCTTGGAGAAAGCCCCCTTGGAAAGCACATCCCCGTCCAACAGCCCAGTCCTTCTGCTCTGCAGCACCTGGGATGTCCCGGCAAAGCCTCCCAGGGTCCAGAAGATCCCTGGGGGTTCAGGTTTTTGGGAGCTTCAGTGTGAGCAAAGACTTCCCCATCCTCAGCTCCTGCTGTTACACAACCCGTGCCCGCCTGCGGTTTGCGTCAGCTGCAGAAAATGCACGGTAAGGTTTGCTGCTTCCCACTTTGGAAAGCCACTTGGAAGACCTCGGAATTACAACAGCCCTTCTCCTCACAACCCTTCTCAGCCTTTCCTCCCAGTGCTAAGAAACTCCAGTAACTGCTAATTATTCAGTAATTAAGTGTCTCTCCGGGGTTGTAATTGTGAGTCTGGTCTCTCCCCGTCACTGTGTGCTCGTTAGGTAGCAGCTTTCTCAAGGCCCAAACAAATTCTCTCCTTTCCATTTGATTGGATTACAAAATTGCTTTAAACTCTGTGGAGATGATTAGGAAAAGTGTGTTTTTGCGCAACAGTTGCCATGGGAACTAAAGGAGAGAGAGATCTTTATAAACCACAAGTCAAGCAGATTGTGTTGCAGACAATTAATATTGTCTCGTTCATTTGCTTTAACTCTTTTGTGCACTTATCCCAAAATAGTTTTTGTCTCTTTTTCCATGTCAAATGCTGTGTCAAAGAGATTCTGCTCCCTCGAGGATTCACCCCTCATTCTCTTGCAAGGCCGTCCTGGTTAGTTGCTTCTTCCTCTTCTTCTTTGCCTCTTTGGTCTGGGGACACCTCTGGGTGGGATTTGGTTTGGGATTGGGACACAAGTGTGGGAGAAGTGTCAAAGCTCCCATCCTGTCACTGGAACCAGAGCACACTGGTGGCTGAGCTGAGCAGCTCTAAATACTTCTCCTGCACCAACCCCTCTGCCCTCTTTGCTAACACCCCAGACTCCTCAAACCTTCATTTCTTCTAATTCCATGTTTGACACTTCAGGAAAGAGAAGCTGATAACTGACCCAGTGCCGATCCCTCTGCTCTCCTCTCTTTCCAAACCCTCTTCCTCCAGCCCCATCCCATCTCCTGAGTTCTCTCTCACCTGCCCTCTCCCACATCCTGCCATCCTCTGGCTCTCCCCTCACAGCACAGGTATCACATCTTAAAAACAATTAGCAAAGGAATGTCCTTATTTTCCTCCAGACCTCTGCCTGACTCTTTGAATGGGAGGAATTCCCCTACCAAGGGAATTCAATATTCATGCATTTAAAAAGCAGGCTCCTCCTCAGCCCTCTCCCCTGTGTAGTGCTGACCTCCTTCCTCTGGATTCAGGGTTGAATATGGGATTACTCATTTTCCCAGGGGCTGATCCACCACTCTGTTGTTTCAGTTCTCCACAAACAGCATTTCTGCCCCATCAGAGGCAGAAGCTCCTTTCAGCGTAGAAGCTGCTTCATTTTGAGGCCACTGTTCAGATCCCAGGGTTGGGATCCCAGTTCTTCCACCATCCCACCTGTTTCACAAGAGCAGCCACGGGATTTGAAAAAGGCAAGGGCCAAACCACCAAACTCCCAGTTCCTGATCAAAATCAGGGGAGAGTGAGACGACCTCAGAGAAACCCAGGGGAGAATCAGCATTGCATGAGGTAAGCCTCCTCTTTTCCCCTGGCTCCAGCCTCCAACTGATTTTGGCAGAAACCTTCCAGAATATTTGTTCTGAGGCAGCCTGGAATTACATCAGCAGGCGAGATCTCAGCTCAGGAAGATGAGAGGAGACCGGGAGCAGGGGCTTGCAGTGGGAAATGCTGGGCAGCCAGAAATGTAGGTGCTGGCACTCCCTCTGCTCACACCATTTTGCTGCAAAACAGGCACAAACCAGAGAGCACAGAGCAAAGCACGTGTGTGTGCTCTTGCACACCCAACAGCCAGGCACAAAATGACCATCTCCTGCCCTCCAAATAGT
Organism: Neopelma chrysocephalum; assembly: GCF_003984885.1. Classification (NCBI taxonomy): domain Eukaryota; kingdom Metazoa; phylum Chordata; class Aves; order Passeriformes; family Pipridae; genus Neopelma; species Neopelma chrysocephalum. Next base: position 2,073,989 of record NW_020897915.1, read on the forward strand.
TATTTGCTCCGGGTTTACTCTGAGCTGCTGATTTTCCACCCCTGAAAGTTGCTCTTGGTTCCAGCAGACAGCGAATATTGTGCTGACTGAAACCCATTTGCTGCATTTTAGTCACAGTAAACCCGTTGCCTGGGGGCCAGCACAGGATTGTGCCTGAGGGTGTCCAAAGACATAGAAGGGAAAATGATATTAAAAGTGTTTTCTTGTAAAATGTCACTTTTTTTTGCAGGAGGAAGGTCTGGGCAGGTATTTTTGTGCTGATTTGGGAGCTCCAGCAGACGTTACGTGCACAGGGCAAGACAAAAATAGGCCATATTTAACTCATTATTCTCAGTCCATAAAAACATTCCACTTCAGGCCCAGTTTCTATCCTTAAAAATCCATGAGGCAGGGGAGATGTCAGCACACCTTGCATTTTCCCTGTCACCATGGAAAAGGAAGACTGTGTAACCCGAGAAGCTGGAACCAGGCAAGAAGAACCAGAAAGTGTTTTTTGTGGCCAGGGCTCCATGTGGATGCATTCCCAGTCACCTGCCTTGTGCAGGCTGTGAAGATCCAACCTCTGTGTTCCCTGCAGTCTCTGAGGCTGGAGGAATTTCTCTGGGAAGCCTGTGGGGAAGTGGTGTTGCTTTTGAAGCCAAAAATAATTCTTTCAGATAGACAACTTAACCTGTAACAGGCCCTTTACCTCACTGCTATCAGATAATGCTGGTCAGATGCAGGTCATGACCTTCTGGAGGATTATTAGATCAGATTAGATTAGATTATCTTCCTGGATAAAGTCAGGAGGGCCATGGGGTGAGAGGGAGATTTTCCACATATCCCCAGGCATCCAGGTGTTCTTTGGGGGGATCACCTCGCTCCTCCTTTTCTTTGCATCCCTGTTCCATCTATTTCAGCCTGCCCTGTGTGGGCACTGATGCCAACCTCTTTCTAGTCATATCCTTGCTGTTGAGATCAAACCCACTGCACCAGGCAGAGCCACAAACAGAGCCCTGGAAGCTTTTCCACCCTCGGAAGGAGACGGGCTGGCTGCTCTTGGCAGAAATCTCGCTGCTGCTTAATTGGAAAAAGGGTTTTAAATCAGGCTGGTATTTTTTCTTTAAGCAAGGCATCTCAAATGGAGAGCTCAGCATCAAAGAATCGAGCAGAGCAGCACAGAAGCAGCAGCAAGAGCATCTAACAAGGCAGAGGATGAGGCTCCTGACCCTGGTGAGGCTGGAAAGGGAGACAGCGCTTCCAAAGTTGTCTTTGAGCACAAGGGAACATTTCTCCTTGTGACTTTTCTGTTTTGCAGCAAAAAGAGAAGCACAGCAACAGAACAAAACTGTTCTTCCAGAAGGAACCATCATATCTAACCAAATATCTGCTCATTGACACTGAGGGGCTCCGAGTCAGGCTCACAAGAGCAGGAACAGCACATCAGGATTTTGGATTTAACACCCCTTCCCCATTTCTCTCCCTGGAAAGACCTTCTCTGAGTAGCCCCATTGCTGATGGGCATTTGCTCTCCTGGGCTGGGATTAGGTTGGCAGAAACTTTGCAGCTTTCAAATCCAAATTCCCTGAGACTGGAAGAGTTTTGATCTCACTCTGGACTTTATTATTTACATTTTCTTTTCATGGCCACGTGGTTTTGCCTTTGTACAGTGGGTGTGCATTGGCCACACTCATCCTCACAGGCAGCTTGTAAGGTTTCCTAAAAACTTCTGCTATTTTTACAACTAATTGTGCACTGCAGGAATTGCAGTCCCAGTCCCCAGGGAGTGTGAGGGACAGGCTGTGATAAGGGTGGACGTGCTGGGTCACTCACAGGAGGGTTTTTTTGTCACTCTGTACCTTCCTCCACCGCTGTCACTGGTGCCCAAGGGGTTACACTGATCGACCTGCAGAGCAGGAGTTGGTTGTTCTTTATGTTCTCTGTAAATTCAAATGGAAGCCTATTTTCACTAAAAAAAAAATATGGATTAATTCACCCCTTTGCAATAAAAACAGAATCATTTTAATATGTTTTCAGGGGATAATTGAGTTTAGTGATTCAGTGCTAAGAGCTCTGTCCCCTGTTCCTCAGAGGGTGTTCTCTCTGACACATTTATCCACATTCCTGCTGTGAAGAGCCCTGTAAGACCTGCCCACGCTGGAACTGCTGTGTGGGCTTATGCAAAATGTTCCTTCACCCACAGCTCCCTGCCTGCCTCTGCCTTAAAATGTCATTGAGAAACCTTCCAAGGAAGCTTATTGGACAAGCTTCTTTCCTAGGAGTCTGCTCCAGCAGGACCTGCAGGTAACAATCCCGTCTCTGCTGCAGAATTAGTTTGGAAAATGATGGGTTGTTTGGGGTTTTTTTTGGCATTCAAAGGAAAAGAATAGGGACGTGTTGTTATATCATAGTCACACACTGATTTGGGTTAGAAGGGACCTTTAAAGGTCATCTTGTCCACTCCCCTGCCACGGGCAGGGACACCTTCCACTAAACCAGGTTGCTCCAAGCCCCATCCAACCTGGTCTGGAACACTTCCAGGGATCCAGGGGCAGCCACAGCTTCTCTGGGAAACCTGTGCCAGGGCCTCACCACCCTCACACCCAACAATTCCTTCCCAATATCCCATCTATCCCTGCCCTCTGGCAGTGGGAAGCCATTTCCCCCTTGTCCTGTCACTCCATCCCTTGCCCCAGGTCCCTCTCCAGCTCTTCTGGAGTCCCTTTAGGCCCTGGAAGGGGGTCTCAGGTCTCCCAGGAGCCTTCTCTTCTCCAGGTGAACCCCCCCAGCTCTCCCAGCCTGGTTCCAGAGCAGAGGGGCTCCAGCCCTTGGAGCATCTCCATGGCCTCCTCTGGACTCTTTCCAACAGGTCCATGTCCTTCCTCTGCTGAGGAGCCCAGACCTGGACACCACATGCCAGCCTGGAGCTGCTGCTCCCATCTCTCAGGAGCAGAAGATACAAGTGATGGGGGACAGCGTGAAGGTCAAACACCAAACATGGGAAAAGTGGGACCCAGGGGGTTCTATCAAACATCTAAATCAGAGGCTGGAGAGACAAAAGGAATTTCGATAAAAGGAGTCCACAAAGGAGCAGCTTTTCCTGTGGCTCCTTCTTGCCTCTCATTTTCATTTATTTATGTTTTTCCTCATATCAACAACAGCCCTGTGTGCCCTTAGAATCAAACTGTACCTTCAGAGAAGCAAACAAACAGGCAATAAAACACAAACTGTTTCATTTTCCTGGTACCAAAACACAGCGCAGGGAGAGCAGGGAGGGGATCTGTCACTGCCTCACAGCTGAACTCTGCTCTCAAGCAAAATCCATCATAACTGCTCGTGCCTGAGCTGCAATCCCAGGAATCCACCACCTCCTGGAAGCGCCTCCTGCACCAACGTGTCTCCTGCGGCAGCGTCTCCTCCTCGCCTGTCTGCCGGGTGCAGGATGATAAGTCAGGTTTAATCATCTCCAAGTCTTATTCATACAGTGCTTGTTGTGTTTCAGCAGAAATTTGGTGCAGATCAGGAGCTCCTGAACACTTTAAAAGGGCCAATTTCACCAAGTTTGTAAGAGAATTATAGAATCATACAATCCCAGAGCGGTTTGGGCTGGAAGGGACATTAAAGGTCTTCTCGTTCCAACCCCCTGCCATGGGCAGGGACACCTTCCAGTGGAGCAGCTTGATCCAAGCCCTGTCCAACCTGGCCTTGAATAGGTATGAGCTGACAGTCAGCTCTTAGTGCACAATAAAGGGGACAGTTTGAGGATGTTTTCCTAGAGAACCAAACCACCACCAAGGGCTGGAGCCCCTCTGCTCTGGAGCCAGGCTGGGAGAGCTGGGGGGGTTCACCTGGAGAAGAGAAGGCTCCGGGGGAGACCTGAGAGCCCCTTCCAGTGCCTAAAGGGGCTCCAGGAAAGCTGGAGAGGGACTTTGGAGAAGGGTCTGGAGAGACAGGACAAGGGGGAACAGCTTAAAAATGCCTCTGTGGGGCAACCACAGAGAAAATCCATCCTAGTAAAACGCTTCCTGCAGGAATTGGATTCCACTGGAAATGAAGTCATTATTGTGGTTTTGGGATGAGACAATGGCAGTGAGCAGCAGCTCTGGCTGATGGATCCCATCTCCTTATCTCTGGGGTGGGGAGACAAGTCAGGAGAGCAAGGGCCAGTGTGTGTGAGGTCATGGTGGCCATGTGGCTCCAAATGCTCCTGGCTCTGCTCCAAAAAATGGTCAGGGAAAAGGCTCTAAAGTGATTTATGTAATGGACAGAGGACAGAGGACTTTTCAGGATGATGTCCCAACTGTGGTGACATTCCCAGGCACAGCGTGCTCTCCCTGTCCAGTCTGAGTGACAGGCACTTCCCAGTCTGTGGCTGGAGAGCTGCTGGGTGAAGGAATGACTGTGTCTGGTGTTGGGAATGCAAAGATCTCCTGTGTACAGGATGAACAACGGGAAAAGGAGCAGGGGAAGGGCGGGGACCAAAGACTGTCAGCAGCAGAGGTGGGGTCAGACCCAATCTCCTCTCTGAGATCTCCAGAGAGCTTCCTGGTTTTGAAGACATGGGCTGACCTGGTGTTGAAGATCTGGTGCTGAGCCGCTGGAAAGGAGGTAAAGAAGATTTTAGGGTGCTCTTGGAACACCCACAATTCCAGCTGGGGCTTGAGCACGGCTTCGTCATCACGGTTCGATCAACAGCCTGTGCTGCTGCCTGTGCCATCTCCTCCCCCTTTTGTTTTTAAGGTTCTTTAGTCACATAGGAAAATGTCAGGCTATAAAAAACTCCCAGAACAAAATCAAAAGCCCAAGCGAGAAGGAAAACACAGCTGCAATTCTGAGGTTGCTTTTCAGGTTGGCTGTGACCGAAATCCTTTCAGCACAATCCTTGCCGACGCCACACGAAGGCAAAACACCCCTGGGAGACCAAGGGGCCTGATTGGGTTGGGGACAGATGAAGTAAAACTGATCTAAATTGTTCTATTCAAGTCACTAAATTGGTGATATGAGGACAAATTTCTTCACCAACAGGGTGGTCAGACATTGGAACAGGCTGCCCAGGGCAGTGGTGGAGTCCCCATCCCTGGGCAGCTTTAAAAGCCATGTGGATGTGGCACTTGGGGACATGGGTTTGTGGTGGCCTTGGCAGTGCTGGGGGAACAGTTGGACTCGATGGTCTCAGAGGGCTTTTCCAACACTAAGCTGCTCCCAATTCCCAGGAAGGCAACAGGGAGCTTGGTGCTGGCACAGCCGGGTTCCCATCCCAGCTCTGGGATCATTCACCTTCTCCCCTTGTATCCCTGTGGCCAGAGGCCAATGGACAGAGCAGAAACCCCACACACATCCAGCTGGCAACCAGCAGGAGCTTCCCAAACCCTGTGGCACTGGAGCAGACAGACAATCTATCCCTCTCCAACCCAGTGATGTGAAGGATCATATCCCTGTGGAGCTGGTGCAGAGCCAGGGATCACTCCTGTGAAAGCAGCACCAGGGGGAAGCACGGCCATCCCTGGAAAAGTGCTGCCTGGGAGATTTTAGTGATTTAGATGGAGGTTGGGGCTGTCCAAACCCACTTTTAACACTGGGTAGGAGCAACCCAGAGACACAGGACTGTGTCCCCATTATTGGGGATGCAGGAGCCTGTGGATGCTCAGTGCCCTGGCACAGCAGGTACAGCCCCGGTGTCACTCCAGGCCTGCTGTCCTGTGCTGTGACAGGATGCTGTGCCACCCCATCCCCTCCACCTGCTCCACATTCCCTTGCAGTGAGGATGGGCAGATGGGCTCGTCCACGTTCCCACCACAGAGCCAGATGGGATCGGGATCCGGGGCTGAACTCAAGCTGCCAAGAGGCAATGCAGCAATTCCAGAAGCCTTTGAAGAAATCTGGGCTCCCAGCCACTGCTGGAGCAGTGAGCCCAGGCCACAGTCTGACGTGTGAAGTGCCTGCATCATCCCTGAGGAAAGTCTTTGGGAAAGCCAAAAGCTGGGGAGGCAGAGTATGGAAAGGAAACTTCTGGAGACTTTGCAAATGGACACACCACATACAGGCAAGGAATTATGCAGGTCCTGGGAGAACACCTGAGGAATAAACCACATATATTGTCCTGCTGTGACAGCATCATCCTGATCACAGGGATGGAGCATCTCTCCTACGAGGAAAGGCTGAGAAAATTGGGATTGTTCAACCTGGAAAAGAGATGGCTTAAGGGGGACCTTATTGTGGTCATCCTGTACCTGAAAGGAGCTACAAGAAAGATGGAGAGGAGCTTTAGACAAGGGCCTGGAGGGAGAGGACAGGGGGAAATGGCTTCCCACTGCTAGAGGGCAGGGTTAGATGGGATATTGGGAAGAAATTCTTCCTGTGAGGGTGGGGAGGCCCTGGCACAGGTTGCCCAGAGAAGCTGTGGCTGCCCCTGGATCCCTGGAAGTGTCCAAGTCCAGGTTGGATGGGGCTTGGAGCAACCATGGACACATGGAAGGAGTCCCTGCCCATGGCAGGAGGGTGGAACGAGATGGAGTTTAAGGCCCCTTCCAACCTAAACCATCCCGGGATTCTCTGATCTTAAGCTGATAGCTGGAGACATGAACCACGTGCACCATGAACAGCAGGGCTGTTTCTCTGATCTTCCCCAAACGGGGCTCCTGAGAGAGAACTGTCTGGAAATTCAGACAAAAACAGTGATTTTAATACACACACATCATCAGACAATGCAGAGGCAGTGCAATCCCACTGTGCCATTCCCAGGGGGAAGAGGTATGTGCTGGAGACCTTTTTGATCTAATAAAAACACTGCATAATGATACCCAACGGCTGAGAGCTCGAGTCTGAAAAATTCCAGCTGGAAAAAAGATGCACATTTTTAATGGGAGCTTGTGAATCACTGTAAGAGATTGCCAGGGGATGGGATAAATGATCCCTCACATGGAACCTGGTGGACACACCTGGGAGGGGGATGTTCTTCCACCCTCATGGAACCACTGCCAGCCTGTGCCTGGCAGATCAAAAGTGCTGCACAGCACGGTGCCTCTGCCTTAAAATCCAGGATATGCTTTTTCCAACGGAAAATGGCCCTACATAGAAACACAGACAGGTTTGGGTTGGAAGGGACCTTAAAGATCATCTCATTCCATCCCCCTGCCATGGGCAGGGACACCTTCCACTAGATCACGTTGCTCCAAGCCCCATCCATCCTGGCCTGGAACACTTCCAGGGATGGGGCAGCCACAGCTTCTCTGGGTAACCTGTGCCAGGGCCTCACCACCCTCACAGTCAGGAATTTCTTCCTAATTATCTGTTCTAAATCTCTCCTCTTTTAGTTTAAAACCATTCCCCCTTGTCCTGTCTGTCCATCCCTTGTCCAAAGTCCCTCTCCAGTTCTCCTGGAGCCCCTTTAGGCACTGGAAGGGGCTCTAAGGTCTCCTTGGAGCCTTCTCTTCTCCAGGTTGAACACCCCAGACCTCTCATCCTGTCTCCAGAGCAGAGGTGCTCCAGCCCTCACAGCATCTTAGGAGAGGGCTGCAAAGCCACTACTTCCTCCATACTCAATTTCCATGGCTGTTTCCCAAACATTTTTCCTACTCCCCACAACAAACACCATTTCACCCCACGTTTGACCTACAGGTTTGGAAACAAGGGGCTGTGCACACCCAGCTTTGGTTCAGTTGATCACCAAGACACGTCTCTATTTGCTCAGTGACCCAAGAAGCGAAATCACCACGTCTTAATCCGGCAGAACACGGGCCTGGGGAATACACTTGTAACACTCTCATTTACTTTATTCGCACAATCAGATTAACAAATGAATTTGTGCCGAGCCCCGTCTCTTTTACAGTCCGTGGATATTTCTCTGAGCATCTGGATGTCTGACAGTTTGTTTACATGATCACCGACATGAATAACTTAAATTATTTGGCTTAGCATCCCGAGCAGCCTCTATTGGAGCCGCCTGCAGTGGCAGCTCCCGAGGAATTTTAATGAGCTGTTAACAATGCGCGAGGGTTTTGTTGTTGTCTGCGGACACGGGCGAAAGGACCGGGGGAGTGACACCTATTGCGGGGCACAAAAGGATTAATAACCTGTTCTCAGCGTGCCCCTGTGGCTGAGCTGCCTGCCGAGGTGGCTCATCCCCAGGCCAGAGCACTGACCCTTTTCTGATCCCCCAGGGAATGACATGGAGCTGTGCCAGGGTAGGTTTAGATTGGATCTCAGGAAAAGGTTCTTCCCCCAGAGGTTGGTTGGGCACTGACCAGGCTCCCCAGGGCAGTGGGCACGGCCCCAAGGCTGCCAGAGCTCCAGGAGGGTTTGGACAACACTCTCAGGGACAGGGTGGGATCATTGGGGTGTCCTGTGTAGGGCCAGGAGTTGGACTGGATGATCCTTGTGAGTCCCTTCCAGTTCAAGATATTTCATGATTCTGTAATTCTATGACCTGGCAGGGTGGGATGAGCTGTGCTGTCACCTCTCAGCTTGTCCTCTTCGAGGAGACTCATTTGAAAGGAGTGATGGTCACTGCCCAGTTCTCCTCCATCCTCCAGGCAGGTTCCTCTCCAGCACTGGCTTGTGAGGGTGGGGAGGCCCTGGCACAGGTTGCCCAGAGAAGCTGTGGCTGCCCCATCCCTGGAAGTGTCCAAGGCCAGACTGGATGGGGCTTGGAGCAACCTGGGCTAGTGGAAGATGTCCCTGCCCATGGCAGGGGGGTGGAAAAAGATGATCTTTAAGGTCCTCTCCAACCCAAACCATTCCATGATTTTACATGCAGGGATGGCAGAATTTGTCTAACAGTTGCATCAGGCAGCAGCTGTCCTGGAGGATGGGATTTCAGACAGAAAGGCGTCAATAAAAGAAAAAAATGGATTTTACTGTAATATCCCACAAGGGAGGATTTTATAACGTAAATATGGAATCTCTGCACCAGAGCCAATCATTTCCCACTGACCAGCACGTGGGAAAATGGCACATCCAGTTTCCTCCAAGCCAAGGAGCTCCTGAAACACCTCTTGGAATCATTTATTGATACTAATTTATACTAATTTATCAACTCAAATGAAGTGACACCTGAACCTCGCTCTCCACACCACTCCGGGGAGCGCAAAGCCACATCCCACCAAAAAAAATCACCCCCCTGGACACGGGTGGCACTCGGGGACCACGTGAGACACAGTCCCACCGTGGATGAGCAGCGACAGCCCTGCTGGGGGAGAGGCTGGAGGCTCGGAAGGAGCAGCTAAAACGGGATTTGCGCACTCTCCTGTTTTAGCAGCGCTTATTCAGTCAGAGCAACGCGCATTCCCTGGATATTTTTATCTGGCGCAGTTCGGGAGCACGGTTCCTCGGGAATGCGGCTGCCTTACGCAACGTCCCCAACACGCTGCTGTCCCCACAGCCTGGCAGCCCCTCTGGGTGCTCCATCCCTGTGGTCCCCATGTCCCTGAGCCGTGAGGGGGATGTGGAGAGCTGGGGAAGAATTTGGGGGGAACCAGGAGCAACGCGTGTCCTCACCGCCGTGTGTTAAAGGAAGGAAGGACCTTTCCGGAAAAAAAGCCTTTGGAAGTTGAATTGTTTCCCTCTGCAGTGGCCATTTTGGAGGGGAACTTGGCAGGAGACATCCTCCATATGGATGGAGAAGGAGCCACTGCTCCCTGAGAGCCTCCCTTCACTTATAAAATCCTCAGGCATGTTGACCAGGCCCTGAAGAGCCACCTCTGGCTTCTGCCTGGCTCTGGCTTTTCCTGCCGCCCTTCCAGAGCATCCTGGGGGATGACACCTTCTGCTGGACACTTTTCCTTGCCAGGAGATATTGCCATATACTTTTAAAGTTGGGAAGAGATCAGCTGAGGTGCCCTGGAGGCAGGCTGAGGCTGGCAGCCCATGGAAGTGCCAATATGGATGGATAGATCAATGTTTAGGAATTAAAACCACCAGCAGCAGGGTCTCTGCCATATTCCTTTGCCTGCAGATTAAAGCTTCCTGTAGCAGCTTGGAATTTTGCTATGAAAAGTAATTTCTCCTATAAATATAATGAGTCACTGATGCCTGGGAACTGTTGTGTTGGAAGAGCTTTCTTACCTCCAGAGTCATCCTCTTTCAAAAAGGCAAATGTCTTATTTATTCCTTACTTGGATAAAGATTTTTCTCTCGCATTTATTATTTCCTGCTGCTGCTCTGTGAGTCAGGACACCTTGTACAGACACTGTAAAGTTGTGTCATTCTACAGCTGGTTATTTATGTAAGGGTAGATAATGACAACCATTAATTGGTATTTAAGGAGTTGTATTCCAGTCCCCCGGCAGCTTTTGTGCTTCACAAAGGCAGAACCACAGCTGCAATGAGCACCAGGAGAGAAGGTCCTCACCAGGGCTAAAGAAACACCCTAAAAATTGAATTAATGGACTCTTTTGAAAGCCACTGTGAGGGTGATTGAAGCCATTTCATGCCAAGGTCAGTGTCCCACAGAGACCAGACCTTGGAAAACATTTTCAAATACAGACTAAATGAGGGGAACTTGTAAAGTGTTTCCAAAACCATAAATCCTCTGCATGAAGCAGCAGGTGGAGAGACACAGTATTCACAGATCCAGATCCAGAGACCACTCTTTGGGGATGGTTTGAGTTTTAAGGCTTTTGGGATTCAGTCTTTGCCACCATGGGATGTAACAAAGATGCTGCCCAGAGAAGCTGTGGCTGCCCCATCCCTGGAAGTGTTCCAGGACAGGTTGGATGGGGCTTGAAGCAACCTGGGATAGTGGAAGTTGTCCCTGCTCATGGCAGGGGGTTGGAACAAGATGGGATTTAGGGTCCCTTCCAACCCAAACCAGTCTGTGATTCTATGAAAGCTTTTCCATTTTTGCTCTAGCTGTTTAGATAACCAGTGAGGCTCCCCTTAGCTTATAAGATTTTTTTCCACGGCCAGACAGCATTTGCAGTGTGGGGATATCTGTCAAAAATGATTCATTCCTTCCCCTCCTCTCCCTGCTGGTATTTTCCTCCCAGCCATAATAATATGCATTTTTCTCCCTTAATCTTCCTCACACTTTTGTGTTTGGGATATTTCATGCCCCTGGAAGGGGCTGGTGAGAGCAGAGGTGGGTTCCCCCCTTGCAGGAAGGGAAGACCCAGAGTGTGGCACAGGGACTTGTGTGCCAGCCACCTCCTCTCCCTGGAGATCACAGAGGCACAGAATCATGGAATGGTTTGGGTTGGAAGGGATCTTAAAGCCCACCCAGTTCCAACCCCCTGCCATGGGCAGGGACATCTTCTGCTATCCCAGGTTGCTCCAAGCCCTGTCCAACCTGGCCTTGGACACTTCCAGGGATCCAGGGGCAGCCACAGCTTCTCTGGGCAACCTGTGCCAGTGATATGACACAGCCAACCTGGAATTGCCTCCAGCACTGTGTGACCAAGCTCTATGTTCCCAAGCCAGCACAGGCCCAGCCTCCATTATTACTACTTGCAGATTTATATGAAAATGCTCCAAGGGCTGGAGGCCCTCTGCTCTGGAGACAGGCTGGAAGAGCTGGGGGTGTTCACCTGGAGAAGAGAAGGCTCCAGGGACACCTGAGAGCCCCTTCCAGTACCTAAAGGGGCTCCAGGAGAGCTGGAGAGGGACTGGGGACAAGGGATGGAGGGACAGGACACAGGGAATGGCTTCCCACTGCCAGAGGGCAGGGTGAGATGGGATATTGGAAGGAATTGTTGGCTGGGAGGGTGGTGAGGCCCTGGCACAGGTTTCCCAGAGAAGCTGTGGCTGCCTCTGAATCCCTGGAAGTGTTCCAGGTTGGATGGGGCTTGGAGCAACCTGGAATAGTGGCAGGCATCTCTGCCCACAGCAGGGGTTGGAACGAGATGGGCTTTAAGGTCCCTTCCAACCCAAACCATTCCAGGACTTCATGACATTTAAATCCTCTTGGACCGGCTTTGGAATCCACAGCCCAGGCTCCCCAGGATCCCATCACCCTGTGCTGGTGCGAAGGTTCAGGGAAGCAGCTGCTGAGCTGATATAAATAGGGATCTTGAGGAGCCTGTTTCCAAGTGCAAACAGCAGAGATGGCTTCGCTCTGCTTGGATGGTGCTAAATTTTCCCCAGCTCAGTGACAGGGAAGACAATGGAGATCTCAGAGGTTGGGATCCCATCCTCTGCCTGCCTTCGCCTCCGTGATTTCGCCTGCCCACCTCCTGCTCCTCCCCCAGCAAACCCCCACCCCCAGGCACGGATGGAGCAGCTGCCAGAGAGGATTAAGAGGCAAAGGGAGCTGGGAAGCCACCTGTCCTGCCTGCATATCCCTCTTGGGAAGCAGGCTGCTCTGATGGAAGGTGTTTGAGCTGACCATTGCAGCAGGATGGGTATCACACCTCCTCCCACACTCCCCACCTCCCTGTGGGGCCTTTCTGCTCCATCCCATTCCTTCCCCAGCCCTGATCACATCCCACCCGAGCCCACAGTCTCCGTGGGGTCTCCAAGAGAACATCTCAATTCAGATCCAAGCCCCTGAACCACCAGAGAAGGTCACTTGGAGAAGGGTCATTCAACCCCTGCTGATCATGGCCGGGGACACTCCCAGCCCAGAGTCCACCACATGTGGCCATCCTTAAATGTGCACCCCTTCCATTCCAGATCATCCTTTCCCAAATCCATTCCCTTGTGCAGCCTTGGCATCAGCAGATGCTGCTCCTTTTTGATGCCTGTTCCAGATGGGACCGTTTCATCTCCAGATTTCTCAATGCACTCAAGTCAGAGCTTGCGATTTCCTTTCAGATGCATTAAGTTCCTGCATAATTTTCAATTCACTCTTCATTTGTGGGTGATGAATAGAGGAGGGTGTTCTCCACCAAAGGCAGTTTATTAAAATGCAAATAAACTTCAGGCTGAAGGTCCATTGGAGCACTGAAAATCCCGTACATCGACAGGGAATATGAAACCTGGTCCCAGGAAGAACTTGAGGAGCAGAGTATTTTTAAGGAGTGGAGACAACATCATCCCCCACCACAAACACTGCCCACCTCCTCCTACTGAGAGACCTTTAGTGGTGGCTTTAAGGCATCACCCCAAGGCCTGGAGAGCCAGAGCTGGCATTTCCCACGCCAGGTCTCCTTGGAAAAGTTCAGTCAGAGCAGGTCGGCCACTTCTGAGGAAGAAATAAAAGCGGCAGGGGAGGGTGGACGAGTCTCTTTGGAGACTTGATATATTGGTAGCCGTGGCACCTGCCTGTGCTGGGCATGGATGGTGCCTGGGAAGGTCTTCTGGGAGAGATGTTCTCCCTGCTCACCTCTGGTCTACCTGTGGCTCCCCACATTCCAAGTCCCCTGGAGCCTGGAGCTGCTCCTTGGCGGGATACTCTCGCTGGAGCAGTCTCATGATCTCAGCAACCCTCTGAAAACACCATGGAGCACCATCCTGGATGGCTGGTGGTCTCCAAGCCTGGTCCTGCTGCCAACTGCTGTGTCCTGGGATTGTCCCAGACCTCCCAGGTGTCACCCAGTGCCACCCAAACACATTCCCTGTCCTTGGGCAGAGGAAACCCACCCTATCCTGGTTGCACAGGCAGCACTCAATACCCACAGCCCTGGGGATCCAGGAGCTCATGGATGCTCTGGATTCAGGAACACAGGATGGGAAGTGTGGGCACATCTCCTCCTTATTTGTGGCTAAAGCTACCTGGCAGTTTTGGAATCCAAGAGGCTGAGCAGGGTGGGAATGGCCATGGACTGCCTTCCATGGGGACTGGAGTGACAGGACACGGGGGAATGGCTTCCCACTGAGGGAGGACATGGTGGGATACTGGAAAGAAATTCTTCCCTGTGATAGTGGAGAGGCCCTGGCACATGTTGCCCAGAGAAGCTGTGGCTGCCCCTGGATCCCTGGAAGTGTCCAAGGCCAGGGTGGACAGGGCTTGGAGCAACCTGGTCTAGTGGAAGGTGTCCCTGCCCATGGCAGGGGGTTGGAATGAGATAATCTTTGAGGTCCCTTCTAATCCAAACCATTCCATGTTTGGAATCATGACACACAGACCCAATTCCTGCCATCCCAGGTGGTCACTGCCCAAAATAAACCCCTGAAAGCCTTCCAGCACCCAGTCCTGAAGGAGCTACAGGCTGAGGGAGGAGGGAGAAGGGAGCACATCCTGGAAGGGTGAGTGCTGCTCTTTGCTGGGGATCCATCCCAATCCCTGCCCACAGGGGGCATTCCCAGCTCTGCCAGTCCCCAGGGAGCTGTGTCACTTGTTGATTAATGTTCCTGTGTCCATCTGCAGCCAGGGAGGCCAAAGCCGTGACCAGAATCTATCCAGGTTGCCATGGCAGCAGGGAAAAAAAATTAAAAAAATAAAAAAAAAATAAAAAGGGAAAAAGCAAATCCTAGGGATGGGAGAAGGGATCTCCAACAAAACAAAAAGCCAAGATGATCTTAATGCCAGCACAAACCCACTGGAAGCTCCTGGGAGAAGAGGCAGGGGAGGTGTTGGCACAGGGAGTGGATGATGGATGGATGCAGAGCAGTCGTGGGAAGAGGAGGGGGAGGAAGACGGGTACAGTGTTACCTGTTTGTCACTCTGCTTCGGGGAGGGAAAAAACCCGTCAGAGCCTTGTGGGATGCAGGGATCAGCTGGAGACACTGCCACAGCCCACAGACTCGGTGAAATTCCCTTTCTGACATCGGAAAATGCTTCAGAGTTTCCTTGTCCTGTCCCACCTGTGGCTCGTGCTGGAGCCCCCCGGGCCAGGCACCAGCGCTCACCACCGGCTCCTGCATGTCCAGTGGTTGAAAGAACACATCAAAATGGGTTTGTTCCTCACCAGGGCTTTTCCGAGGTCCAGAAGGACGAGACTGACTCGTTTTAATTCTCCCCCTTTTCTTTTGCAGGCTGATTTTTCCCAGTCCTGTTCCCCACACCCCTCTCTGCTGGACATCCACCAGCTCTGCCCTAAGACACAGGGGCAGAGAGTCATGGAATCCCAGAATGGTTTGGGTGGGAAGGGACATTAAAGCCCATCTCATCCCACCCTCTGCCATGGGCAGGGACACCTTCCACCAGCCCAGGTTGCTCCAAGCCCCGTCCAACCTGGCCTTGAACACTTCCAGGAATGAGGCAACCATAACTTCTTTCAGCAAAGAAGTCCCCAAACCTTCCATTTTGCTGGGATTTCAGCAGCCCTTTCAAATTGCAGTGGTTGTAGTGAGTGGGTGGCTGAAATCTCCATAAAAATGATCCCTTTTTGCTTTCCTGGAAAAAGCCTTTGGTGTTTCTCTGCTAAAAATCAAAGCCAAAAGCAGGGAGGAAGCAGGAGTCATGGGCAAGAACCTTGGGAAGAGTGTCCAGCAGGTCCTGGCCCTCTAATTCAGCCACACCAGGGACAGAGCCATGCCTGGTCACTGCTCCCCTTCCAGCCAGGACACTCTTACCTGGCTGTTGTTGAATCTGTGGGAGTTACACACGTCTCCTCTTGGCTGTCTGTGAGCCTGAAGTCATTTCCTGTGGAGCAACCATGGAGCACCAACATCCTGGCACCCACCTTTTCCTCTTCCCGTGGTCCAGACATCTCCTTTCCCTCAAGCTCCTTCAGGATGCTCAGGCTGCAGAGCTGCCTCTCAGCTCCAGCACAGCAAAGGCAGTCAGGGTAAAAAAGGGAAAGGTTTTGCCTGGAGAGGGTTTGGTACCTGCATCAGGTGACATTCCCCTGGCAAAGTCACACTGCCTTGAGGTGTGTCTGCCTGGAGCAATGCCTCAGGCAAGGAGTTACACAGTTCTTCCCTCCTAAAATCCTGCTGCATCACCAGGACAGCAAGGACCCTCCAGGAGAGAAGTGTCAGCCTGTCACAGAGAAGGTGCACTGAGGACAGTTCAGCTTCCAGTGAGATGATGCACCAGATAACATGTCCCATGAGATGTTTTCTTCCCACGTCCTCTCCATCATCTACTCTCGCTGTGTCTGGACTGGATGGGATGCACCTCTTCTTCCACCCCTAGGCCAGGCTGGGTTCCTGGGTGCTGGATCCCCCAAATACACAGGGAATGTGAGTGTGGTTGGCACCAACACCCCCAAAGAAGGATTTCCAACTTTTTTGATGTTCACCTTGGTAGCAGAAGAGCAGGAGATGGCAATGGTGTGGAAGAGCAGCAACTGAACATCCCTGGTGGGTTGGATGTTGCTCCAGGATGTTGCCCAGCATCCTCCCCTGCACTCCACTGCCACCTGGGAGGAGATCAAACCAAAAAAAATCATAGAATATCTCAAAATGCCAGTTTTGCCCTTTTATTGAGATTTAAAATGTGACTTTGCCAGCCAGAGGTGGGCCTGCACGAGGAGTGGGCCGTCAGGAATGGGAACATGCCTGGTTTGCTTCCCTCACATCTCCTCAGCGCTTCCACCACCTCCCTGATTCATCCGAGCGTGTCACTGCACGGCAACAGCCTGGTGGGAACACCCACGCCGTGTTCCCCGAGGTGGGAAGAGGGGGAGATGTGCCAGGGAGCTGGAAGCAGCCATTCCTCTGTGAGGGGTGAGTATGGGATCAGTGACACCAATCCCACCCAGGGCTGGAACATGGGATCAAGGACACCAATCCCACCCAGGGCTGGAGCATGGGATCAAGGACAGCAATCCCATCTAGAGCTGGAGCATGGGATCAGGGACACCAATCCCACTCAGGGCTGGACCATGGGATCAGTGCCACCAATCCCACCCAGGGCTGGAGCATGGGATCAGTGACACTGATCCCACCTAGAGCTGGAATGTGGGATCAGGGACAGCAATCCCACCTAGAGCTGGAGCATGGGATCAGTGCCACCAATCCCGCTCAGGGCTGGAGCACGGGATCAGTGCCACCAATCCCACTCAGCACTGGAGCACAGGATCAGTGACACTATGCCAGCCCAAAGGGGCAGCTGTAGGATTTGTGAGGGATCTACCTGCTGCTGTCCTTCCCATAGCAGTTTGGAGTTTGTCCTCCCCTTCAGTTTGGAGCTGTTGGCTCCTATGGCTGCGAGGTGGAAGGGTTGATCCTCTCATTGCCTCTGCCACAGTCTGGCCATCACCATGGCTTCAGTTCAGTTCAGCTTCTGTCTCCCAGGGTTTGGCATCCAGCCACCAGACTTGGGATCTGAGGCCAAGTGATCCCAGGGAGAGGGATATCTCTCACAGCACCTGCCCAGGACATCCTGCCTCTTCACCCTTGTCTCCCTTCTGGTGGGAACCCGCCTCCCATGCCTTGGGAAGGGAAGGGAAAATGCACAGCGGCACAGCAGTGATTCCAGGCCAGGCTGGATGGGGCTTGGAGCAGCCTGGTCTAGTGGAAGGTGTTGTGGGCAGTGGGTTGGAACTGGATGGTCCTGAAGGTCCCTTCCAATCCAAACCATTCCGTGATTCCATGATTCTCTAAAACCCATGGTGAGGCATGAAGGCACCTTCTCCTGGCCTCTGGTGGAGGCTCTGCACCAGGGTGAGTGTCCTGGAGTCATGGGCTTCTCCTGGAGGCCACTCAGAGCAACAGATAAACTCATCCCATGGGAATCAGCCCATCTATATCATCCCACCCACCACCAGATGTCCACCATGAAGAGACATCACACCTCAGCAAGCCTCCCCAGGCTCCCTTCCCGAGTCCCTGCCTGATTTAGGAAGAGATGATGGAACCCTTGGACAGAGGCACCAGCCAGGGCTGCCCCTTCCTGCAGGACAAGCTGGCAAGAGCCCTGCACAGCTGGGAGGGAGCAGGAAAAACACTTCTTGCTCCCCAAGGGGGGTCCTCCATGTAGGCTGGTTCTCCAAAACCACACAGAGCTGCCGCCTGCACAGGCAGCTTTTCCAAAAGCCCCAAATATTTTGGGCTTAGTGGTTTGTTCAGTGGTTATTTAGAGCAGATGGACGTTGGCACCAGTTCCAGGAGCTCAGTGTCTCCCTTCACACGTAACACATCGCGGCAGATGTTGAACAGCTGCTCCAAGCACCTCCATCTCATCACCAGCACGAATCCCGAGGAATACAGGGAAGCAGAATGACTCCCAAAGTTATGCAAAAACACCCAACCTGGGGACAATTCTCCCATGTAATTACTGGGATGTTAAACACCGTTACATAATGATTACAGATTCCAGGTCAGATACTCCATACGTCACGGAAGCATGGAGTGTTTTGACATTTATGGGAATACTTTTTTATTTTTAGTTGGTTTGGTTGCCATGGCAGCGAGAAGAAATCTGCACCAGGCTCAGCTATACATTAGATTTGAGCCTCCCACCTGATACATCCCAAAAAGTTTTCCCCCAAAGTCGTCAGCCAGAAGCTGCGAGGGGTGGAAGGAGGCTTGACAAGAAAATAGCCCAGTGCCATAATTTAACGTGGAAACTATTCCTGAAGGCCCTCTCTAATGCCTAGGTGAGTGCAGGCACTCATCAGCTGATCAAGTTTTATTATTATATTTAGATACAATTTAGATTATATGTAGATTTTAGATTTCAGAACTTAGAATTCTAGAATTTAGATTCATTTAGATATCTTAACAGAGCAGGCGGTACTGCAGAGGTTGCTGGAGGTTGAACAGGTTTAGATCATGATGGATGAGCCACATTCTGCTCAAAGGAAGCAGAAATTGTCTGAAAATGAGAATATCATAAAATCCTAGAATGCTTTGGGTTGAAAGGGTCGTTCCACCCCCTGCCATGGGCAGGGACACCTTCCACTATCCAAGGTTGCTTTGAGCCCCATTCAGGTGGCCTTGAGAACTTCTAGGGATGGTTAAACAAGCCTTGAGTTGTTTGTGAAGCCAAGAAATTTCTATCAAAGTTTCCTTTTCAACGCTGAAGACATGGGGAATGTCACACCTTCAACACATCTTCTGAGCCACCAAACGTTCCCAGCTGAGTCTTCGGGCAGCAGGGAAAGGAGGATGGAGACAAACTCAGCCTGTGGGAGGAAGGACAGATTTTTTCTGGTGGGATGAGTTTAATATTGCTGTTCTCTGGGATGAGTCACAGGCTGGAGAAGTGGGGCATTAATCTCAGGGGAGATGAGTAAGTGGGCAGGATGGTCAAAGGAGCATCACAATTTATTATCTTCCTGTGTATTACCAGTGGTTCCTGCTCCCTCTTGATTAAAATCAGAAATTTGCCACTACTCCCCCGAGTAAAAAAAAAATAAAAAAATTTAAAAATAAATGATGGCACCTTTGCAAGCAAGCAGCAAATTTTAGATTTACAGATTTTTCAAAACATCTCTGAGGCATCATTTGGCTTCTCCCTCGCAGTCCTCCTGCAGCAGTCAGACATCCCCAGGTCCTGGCATCTTGCCAGCCTGGCAGTTCCTCCATGGAGCAATTTTGCCATCTTATTTCCAGGAGTGATTTCCAGAAGAAGTTTTTTGGGAGCTGACAGAGAAGCATCACTCCCCCTCCCCCCCATGCTGATGCCCACAGTCATGGCCGGAATTTATGTTGGAAAGTCCTCTGAGAAGAGCAATCCTTCAGCATTTGGGGGTTTATCCTCACACTGTGCTGCTGCTTAAGTGCTGATTTAATAAGGAAAGTGTGTGCTCAGCAATTGTAATTAAAGTCTGTTAAAGGAAAAAGAATCATTAAATATTTAAATGGGTTACACAGTTAATGTTCTCATTAGTGTCTCTCACTAATGGGCCTCCCCACTGCCCGGAGCAAGAGCAGCCTTGGCCACCTCCCCAGGTTCTTCAGAGAGGTTTGAGGAGTCAGGATGCAGAGGGTTGTTTAACACCCACTCTGTGTGGGTGGCAGTGAGTAACTTCCCTGGTGAACTGGGTACACAGGTCTGGAGATGTTGCTCATCAGCCAAACAAGCCCAGAGTGTCATTGTTTGGGGAGCAGGGGCGAGAGGGGAGCAAGAGATCACTGAGTCACACAGTGGTTTGGGTTGGAAGGGATCATTAAAAGCCGTTTAGTCCCATGGCAGGGACACCTCCCACTAGCCCAGGTTGCTCCAAGCCCCATCCAACCTGGCCTTGGACACTTCCAGGGATTCAGGGGCAGCCACAGCTTCTCTGGGAAACCTGTGCTAGGGCCTCACCACCCTCACAGCCAACAATCCCTTCCAATATCCCATCTATCCCTGCCCTCTGGCAGTGGGAAGCCATTGCCCCTTGTTCTGTCCCTCCATCCCTTGTCCCAAGTCCCTCTCCAGCTCTCCTGGAGCCCCTTTAGGCCCTGGAAGAGGCTCTCAGGTGTCCCTGGAGCCTTCTCTTCTCCAGGTGAACCCCCCCAGCTCTCCCAGCCTGGTTCCAGAGCAGAGGGGCTCCAGCCCTTGGAGCATCCCCGTGGCCTCCTCTGTACTCACTCCATCAGTTCCACGTCCTTCTTGTGCTGGGCATCTTTGCCTGCCTTCTACACAACAGGAAAAATTCTGCCTCTGGGTGTTTTCCCATTGGGAAGCTCCCCTCTGACTTCCATAATCCGTCTAACTACAGGAAACCCCACCACTATCCCAGGAAGATGCAATTCCCTGCCAGAAGTGAGGCAGCAGAACTGGCAGCAGCCTGCAGCCTGCAGCAGGCTCTGAGTGGTGGGAAGGAACCTTTCCTGGACAAAGGGAAATGGGTTCTGGAGAACCAGGCATCAAAAATGTTCAAAAACTCGAAGGTTTGGCTGCAGGCACAAAGTATTTCCTGGATCCCTCACGTTGGAGGCAGTGAGATAAAATGGGCAAAGATGCCACCTGGGTTCAACAAAGGTTGATCATCCACACTAATTTGGCATTTTTCCTTGCAAACAGGAGACCCCAGAAACAAATGGGAAGGGGTTTCATCTTCCCGAGCTCCTTCAGCGCTCCCGAAACGGTGCTTGGAGCAAATGATGTAACCAGTAAGAAGCTCTGGAAATTGTGCTGGGGCTGGAATTCTGGGAGCCCTGGAACCCTGCTAGACGTGTCACCAGCATTCCTGATGAGGGTCTTGGCACCGAAGATGAGAGTGACCTCAGCAGCTGTCCCAGTGCCAGGAGCTGTCCTCAGGATGGGGAAAAGCGGGATGTGCGGAAAACTGTGAATGACCTGAGGGAGGGGAACGGCAGCAGGGATGTGGATTTCAAGGTCACTCACGCAGGGGCTAATAAACAAGGATTTCTCCTGTCAGCCAAGAGCTCATCCACTCAAGATGATGAAGGAGAAGGAGGAGCAGGGTGTATTGGCTGGTGACGGGATGAGTTATGAGCTGCCGATGTCTTGAAGCCATAAAAAGGCAACTTTAACCTCTGGCTGTGTCCACTGAGGTGTTTCCAGCAGACACAGGGAGACAGGAGTTGTACAGTGGGTTGTACAGGAGCACCAGAGGCCCCCTGTAGCTGACAAGGCACCACGTGTGGCACCTCCAGGCAGGAGAGGAAACGTGTTTCCAGAGCCTGAAGCAGGTTTCCCGCACAGTAGTGGAGGATCTGCTTCCATCAGGCAGCTGAAGCCTCTCCAGTGGCATGGGGACACCTCTGGGAAGGCCCTGGGGATCCCCAGCCCTGTCCCAACCCCTCCTCTCAGGAGCCCTGAGCCCTTGTCCACTCTCTAATTTATCACTTTGAGGTGTTACGGGCATGGGATGAATACAGAGACTGCAGAGCTTGTTGTCTTGGCTCACTCCTCTCTTTTATTTATTAGCTCTAGCCCAGCTCAGGGCCTCATAAATCAAATCAAACTCACCCTCCTGGCTCCCCAATACCTGAACTACCCCCCCTGTTCATCTGCCCACTCCTCCTTTCCTCTTGAAATCCCACCCTGGACCTGAGTGCCCTGTGCTGGTGAGCAAGACAATTTGTCACCTTCCCAAGACCCTGCCAGCAACACACCTGTGGGAAGATCCCATCAGGCTTCCCGTGGATGAGAGATTGATCCATCACAGGGATGACGCTGGAAGATTAATTAGTGGCAGGCAGCCTTCAGCTCCGTGTCCCTCTGCTCCTCCCTCCAGTCTGCAACACGAATCCTATTGATTTTCCCTTCCTAATGTCCTGCAATCCCTTTGCTGGTGGGGATCCCAGCGGGAGATCTTGGAGCAGCCTCGTGTTTGCACGTCCACCTGCACAAAAGGAAAGCTGTGGAGGTTTCAGAACCCACTGTTCCCCAAAGCAAGGAAAGTTCAGGTTATTTGTCATCAAGGTAATAATAACAACATGAAAATACTTGTTAAAATGGAAAAAACAGTCCCTGCGTCCCAAGTAGGATTCCTAAGGGAAAAAAAAAACAAGTTTTTTACTATGAAGGTGGTGAGGCCCTGGCACAGGTTGCCCAGAGAAGCTGTGGCTGCCCCTGGATCCCTGGAAGTGTTCAAGGCCAGGTTGGACAGGGCTTGGAGCAATCTGGGATACCGGAAGATGTCCCTGCCCATGGCAGGGGGATTGGAATGAGATGGGCTTTAAGGTCCCTTCCAACCCAAACCATTCCATGATTCTATGATTCTGTGATATATGGAGGCTGGCAGGGCATGGAGGGGGATGGCCAGGAGCAGGTGATTGATGTCCTCATTATTACAGTTCACCAAGAGGATCCAAGAGCACTTCCAGAGTCCCCATGACTTAAATTTATCTCAGCCCCACAATGTCTTCCACATCCCCCCGGAGCAGAGGGTGGATGCAACAGAAAGGGGGATTCAACATTCCCACAGCAGGAGATAGAGCAGGAAAATTCAGGAAGAATTTCTTCATGAAAAGGGTTGTTAATCATTGGCAGGGGCTGCCCAGGGAGGTGGTAGAGTCCCCATCCATGGAGGTGTCCAAGGAATGACTGGACGTGGCACTGAGTGCTCTGGTCTGGGTGACAAGGTGAGGATCAGTCAAAGGTTGGAACGATGATCTTGGAGGTCTTTTCCAATCTAAATGATTCCCTGATTCTGTGTAAAGGTGAAGCTCCTGGCAAGAGCCACGCGAGAAAAGCAGGAGCCAGTTACTACAAGGCGACTTCTCCATCCTTTAACTTGGAATCGCTGATCACAGCGACATCAGACAAATGAACTGAGGTTGGGACAAGTAATTATTGCAGGTTCAGAGCTCTCAGGGCAGTGACAAGTGTGACAGCTGTAAATAATACACAGCCAGAGCACGGGAATGCTCACTGGGAGAACAGGGAAGGCACAGGCTGCAGTGCCAAGAAGAAAATAGCTGAATGTTTATGACCAAGTGCTGCTTCCAAATGTGCTGGCTATGTTCCTGTTCCTCTTTGTAGGGCTTTTTCCTTTTTCTGCTTGTTTCCATGATCATCAGGATCTCTCCAGCAATCCTAGACCTGCCAGGGTGAAAAATGGCCACGGGAAACAGGAGGTAAACAAGGAAGGATGGTTTTACTTCAGCAAAAGGGCAGCTCGAGGAATGAGAGCAGGGAAAAAAATGACCAGCTCTGAGCAGACACCAAAAGGAAGCAAATGAGGAATGCACAGCAGAGTCCAGGGGAAGCCACGGTGGATACAGAGCAAGCAGGAGCCTGAGGAAGGAGAAAGGGAAGAACAAAGCACAGAGCAGAAAAGAGACACACTTGGAAAGTCGTTTTCTCATTATCACTTGTCCTTTCTTATCAGGCTCAGGAATGGTGGTGCCTTCCTTGTGCAGCTCGGATCGTGGGCTTCTCCATCTGAATACCAATGTGGGAGCTTGGAATTGCACCTGCTCCCTGGATCCCAGGAACTGCATGGACCCACGGAGCCCCTCAGTGTGTCCCATCAAGCAGGGGACACACGGCCCCAGGGTGTCCCCCAGTACTTCTGCCAACTCCCCACCACGGAATCGGGCGCACCCAAAAGTGGTGGCAAGTGGTGGCTTGAGTGTTTCAAAAAATAACCTTGATTTCTGGGATAGCGGGATCCAAACCAGTTCCCTGCACTCTGGATATGCACCTACAAGCAGCCAGAGGAGCCAGCACTGCTGACTGTCCCTTTTTGTCTGGATATTTCCAGTGCCAAGCAGGTCACTGCCTCTCCTGGGTGCATCCAGTCCTCACCCTCTCAAGAGTCCTGGGGAGCTGCTGTGAAGCTGCCTCAGTTTCCCCAGCTTTGCCACCAGTCCCCCTGTGTCACCCCATGGCTCAGCACTGAGCATCAGGATCCTGAAGTATCCCTGCATCCTTAGGAACTGCCAGGAGCGGTGGCAAAGGGCCATCCTTTCCTTTGGGCCAGGGCCCCCCACCCCACATATGGGATCAGGAGCTGCACTTCTGCCCCCACAGTGGCTTTGCAGAGACTCTGCAGCCCCTCTGAGCTCCAAATTCCAGCCCCAGGCTGGATTCTCTGCCCACAAGTTCCCACACTTCTCAGGTCACGGCTCCTCTCCCAAGAGAAGTCATGGAATCCTGGAATGGTTTGGGTTGAAAGGGACATTAAAAACCACCTCATTCCAACGTCCTGCCATGGCAGGGACACCTTCCACTAGACCAGGTTGCTCCAAGCCCTGTCCAACCTGGCCTTGGACACTTCCAGGGATTCAGAGGCAGCCACAGCTTCTCTGGGAAACCTGTGCCAGGGCCTCACCACCCTCACACCCAACAATCCCTTCCCAATATCCCATCTAACCCTGCCCTCTGGCAGTGGGAACCCAATCCCTGTGTCCTGTCCCTCCATCCCTTGTCCCAAGTCCCTCTCCAGCTCTCCTGGAGCTCCTTTAGGCACTGGAAGGGGCTCTCAGGTCTCCCTGGAGCTTTCTCTTCTCCAGGTGAACACTCCCAGCTTTCCCAGCCCGGTTCCAGAGCAAAGGGGCTCCAGCCCTTGGAGCATCTCCGTGGCTTCCTCTGGACCTGCTCCAGCAGCTCCACATCCTTCTGCTGTTGGGGCCCCAGATCAGGACACAGTCCAAAGCCCCTGTTATGGGAGGCACAGAGCATGTGTGCCAACGGGCAGCCCCAAATGTGTGCACACAGAGAGAGATATAAGAGATGATGCAGAGACATTCCAAGCAATCTCATTTTTCCATTGGCTGAACAGGACCCGCGATTCCACGCTGCCCGTTGCCAGGATATTTTGAAGACCTTAGTCGACCTTCAGAGCGAGCAGGGTTGAGAAGCAGAGCCACGGGAGCCCCCCGGGGCCCCATTCCCGCTCTCCAGTGGCGGAGCGCGTCCCCACGGGGGCGTCCCAGGCTCAGGGACCGCGTCCCACTCCCCACGCGGGGCATCCCCGCATCCCACCGCTGCGACTCACGGAAAGCCGCCGGATTCCCGAGCGCGATGCCGTTCCAATAATCACCGCTGCAGCCCCACGACCCAACCCCTGAGCAGACTCCCTGCCGTCGGCGCTCCCAAAAGTCACCCCTTGCGCTGCCAAGAGGGGGAACCGCGGGAGCGCCCTCCTGTATCCCAGGAGCGGGATGCTGCGGGCTCCGCGCGGTGCCCGCAGCGAGGGCGAGAAACGCGGGGGCTGCAGGGCGAGGAACACGGGGCTTGGGGGGAGGGAGGCGCAAAGGCGTAGGGACGGCTCCCGGGGGCGGGAGGGGAGCGGGGAGCGGAACGGGAGCGGAGCGGGGGCCGAACAGCGCTGACCCCGCACCGGCCCCGCCGCCGCCGCCGCCTCAGCCCCGCGCGCGGCCCCCGCAGCGCGCGCCGCGGGCGGGCGGCCTTGACGGGCG
>NW_020897915.1:2104500-2194819 GCF_003984885.1 Neopelma chrysocephalum
CCGACCGACCGCCCGCCCGCCGCGCGCCTTACCGTTCCCCTATGGAAGAGATGGAAGAGGAGCTGAAATGCCCGGTGTGCGGCTCCTTCTACCGGGAGCCCATCATCCTGCCCTGCTCGCACAACCTGTGCCAGGCGTGCGCCCGCAACATCCTGGTGCAGACGCCGGACTCGGAGTCCCCGCAGAGCCGCCGCGCCTCGGGCTCGGCCGTCTCCGACTATGACTACCTGGACCTGGACAAGATGAGCCTCTACAGCGAGGCGGACAGCGGCTACGGCTCCTACGGGGGGTTCGCCAGCGCTCCCACCACGCCGTGCCAGAAGTCCCCGAACGGGGTGCGGGTGTTCCCGCCGGCCGCCCCGCCGCCCCCCGCCGCGCTGGCGCCGCCGCCGCCGCCGCGCAACGCGTGCCTGACCTGCCCGCAGTGCCACCGCAGCCTGGTGCTGGACGAGCGCGGGCTGCGGGGCTTCCCCCGCAACCGGCTGCTCGAGGGCGTCATCGACCGCTACCAGCAGGGCAGGGCGGCGGCCCTGCGGTGCCAGCTCTGCGAGAAGGCGCCCAAGGAGGCGGCCGTGATGTGCGAGCAGTGCGACGTGTTCTACTGCGACCCGTGCCGCCTGCGGTGCCACCCGCCGCGGGGGCCGCTGGCCAAGCACCGCCTGGTCCCCCCGGCCCAGGGCCGCGTCAGCCGCCGGCTGAGCCCCCGCAAGATCTCCACCTGCACCGACCACGAGCTGGAGAACCACAGCATGTACTGCGTGCAGTGCAAGAGCCCCGTCTGCTACCAGTGCCTGGAGGAGGGCAAGCACTCCAGCCACGAGGTCAAGGCGCTGGGAGCCATGTGGAAGCTCCACAAGGTGAGCCCCGGCCCTCGGGGTGCCCTCCCCGGTGCAGAGGGGCACCTGCCCGGCACGCCTTGACCCGCACATCACATCTTCCCCAGCACCCCCCACCCGCCCTCTCCCACTGGCGTTTTGGAGCCTCGCCGGAGAGGAGCGTTGCCCTCCCGGCACGGGGAGGTTGGCATCGTGCACGCGATGCTCCCGTGTGTCCCCAAATCGTGCAGATGATGCTCCCCCCGCGGGTCCCCGAGTCACGCCTGGCAGGGCCCGGAGGTGGATCGGGGACATCTGCGCCGCAGGGCCGGGAAAGCAACAGGGAGCGGTGGTTTCGGGAGGAGGGAGGTGTGAAATCTCTCGCGGGGGAGGATGTGTGGGGGCCGGGAGCTGGGCGCCGTGGGGTGCTGCTGGGGAAGGGGTGCCACCTCCCCCGGCACAGGGAGGAGGAGGGATGGAGGGATAGAGGGATGGCAGCGCGGTAGCGGAGCCTCTCGCGGAATACTGATCAGCTCTCGGGAGCGTACTCGCTCCCGCACACGTCCACGCAGGACGAGAGGATCCCAGCGCTTCAGGCGGGGATGTGCCGTCATCAGCTCCAGCTCAGCTCCATCCACCCCGCTGCCTCCCTCCCTCCTCCAGTGACCGTAGGAACTGGGGCAGAAGTGACTGGGACACGGGCGGACAGGGCGCAAGGAGATGGGCGTCACTCCTTGGATGAACATTGGGATAATTGGCCCCCACTCCGGCAAATCCGAGCGGGCGGGAGCAGGTGGGGCGACCTGCGACAAGGAGCTGGGGAGTGAGGCGGGGGGGGGTGACCTGCCTGGTGGAAGGGACTCGGCTGGATTGCTTTCCAGGAATGACTCAGTCATGCTTTGGAAGCGCGTGGTCCGTGGAGGACGCGGATCGCTGGGATGCAACTCTGCGCCCCGAATTGGGTCAGTGGGTGCACGCAGGGACAAGCTGTCGCTTGTCGTGGTGCCCCAAAAAGGGTAACACATTATGTTGTTGTGGGAGGAAGGGTTCGGTGGTGCCTGAAGCTGCTGGAAGGGGCTTTTCCTGACCCCGTTTTGCCGGGGGCAGGAACTCCTCCTCCCTGGCTTCCCAGCGCTCCAACAGAGGTGAGGCTCATGTGCCAGAGCAGGTTTTGGTGCCCTTGTCCTCGTCCTCATGTGCAGGGTGCAGCCAGTGATCCCAAAGCCAGCAGGAGCACCATGGCACAGGTGACTGCTGACCTGATCACAGGAGACAGAAACACAGGGAATTCCATCTGAACATAAGGAAGAACTTCTTTCCTGTTCAGGCCAGGCTGGACGGGGCTTGGAGCAACCTGGTCTAGTGGGAGGTGTCCCCGCCCATGGCAGGGAGTTGGAATGAGCTTTAAGGTCCCTTCCAACCCAAACCATTCTGGAATTCTGTGATTCCATGATCCTAATGTGGCTTCCCAGAGAGGCTGTGGAGTCTCCCTCACCAGAGGCATTCCAAAGCTGCCTGGGCACAGTCCTGAGTGACAGGCTCTGGGGAACCCTGTTTGAACAGGGAGGTTGGATCAGATGACCCACTGTGATCCCTCCCAGCCTCACCCATTCCATGATTCCTTGCTAGCATGGCATGAGCTGTTGGATGCTGTGAGCATCTTATTCCTCTTGCCTGTTACGAAACCCAGCGAGTGCTCGCCGTGCAAGAGCAGCCTGTTCTCCAGAGTCTGGTCCTGCTGGCTCAGCTCTTGGTGCAGGATGAACCCCTTTGCTCTGGGCTCACAGAGCAGGAGCAGAGCCAGGTCCAGCTGTCGGTGCTGTGCTCCAAAACAAGAGAAATCCAACAGGCATCAGGCCTTTCCATAAGGTTTTGGCTTCCCCTGCTTTGCTTGAGGTGCAGCAAGGCACGCACTGATACACCCACGAGCATCTGCACAACTTCATGTGCAAGTACTCAAATATTCCATTCCTTTTGTTCTTGATTAGGATGGTTTATCCTTCCCTGAATGCTCTGCCTTTCCTTCAAAATACCTTTTCCCAGGGGAGAGCTGTGGCCACGCAGTATTTCCTTGATGTGGGTAACAGACGTGGAGCTGTAACTGTTATTTCAGATAATGATTTTCGTGCAATTGCTTTCAGATTTTTGGAAATTGAAAAGCGGAGTCTCACCTGCCTCGAGTGAGCTGTGTTTCTGCAGGGGTTCCTGGCTCTTCCCTGGTGTTTGCTGGTTGGGGGAGAGAAAAGAGTCTCTTGTGTTAAATATGGTGTTATGGTATAATTGAAGGAGTGATTTCAGGGCCAGAGCTCAGATTGCTCCCTGAGGTGCCATCTAACAAAATCAAGAGAAGAGGCTATTGGCCTTGATTTTTGTTATCCAAACTATAAAATCAATGCTGTTGAACTTCAGACTTTATCCTGGTTGGGACTGGGCATTAAGGAACCAAAACACTGCAGATGTGAGCAGTGAAACCCATGGAAAAGTATCTGGGTGTTATTTTTTTGAGGGGACAGGCCTGTGGCACGAACCAGACTTGCTGAAAGGGTGTCTGTCCCTTTTTGCCTGATCTTTTCTCCCTGATGAGCAGTGTAATGATTACCTCCAGCTCCTAGGAAAGGACAAGCTTAAAAAATCATGGAATGGTTTGTGTTGAAAGGACCTTAAAGACCATCTCATTCCATCCCCTGCCATGGGCAGGGACACCTTCCACTATCCCAGGTTTCTCCAAGCCCCATCCAACCTGGTCTGGAACACTTCCAGGGATCCAGGGGCAGCCACAGCTTCTCTGGGCAACCTGTGCCAGGGCCTCCCCACCCTCCCAGCCAAGAATTTCTTCCTAATCTCCAATCCAAATCGACCTTCTTTTAGTTTACCCCCCGCTCCTGAGTTCCCTTCTGCCCTTCCAACACCTCTCCGTGTGAAATCCCTCTCTGGGATCCATCTGTGCTGCTCATTTCTGACCCAAGGAGGTTGTGATTCTCTCTGCAGCCTGTGATGACCCCGGAGTGCCTCCATGAGCTGTTGTTCTTGAAAGCAGCAGCAGTTCACGCCCCAGTAGGTGATTGTCAAGCCCGGGGGCGATCAGCGTTAAGTGCAGCGTGCTCGGCTTTGGAGCGGGAGAGCAAAGGGCTTTTCACGGGGGCCTCTTGGGGAACTGCCCCAATTTTCACCCGTGTGGCTCTCGCAGATGATCCTTTCAAAATAATCTGTGCTGAGG
Source organism: Neopelma chrysocephalum (assembly GCF_003984885.1). NCBI lineage: Eukaryota > Metazoa > Chordata > Aves > Passeriformes > Pipridae > Neopelma > Neopelma chrysocephalum. Next base: position 2,108,533 of record NW_020897915.1, read on the forward strand.
CACGGTCGGTTGTAATTCAGGGAGATGGGATTTCTAAGCTGTGAGAAATCCTCTCTCTTCCTATCTCCCTTTCAGGACCGTTGTCAGGAGAGGGGTAGATATTCAGAGGAACGGGGAGGAAAATGGGTTTTTAATCTGAATTGTCCCAGTTTTGTGCAGATATTGCAGCTGTCTGGGTTTTATCCTGGCAAGCTGGAGTGCTGCTTGGCATATCAGGAGCAGAAGCACAAGATGGAGCTGAATCATTTATTCTTTGCACATCCGAGTCCCTCTTGCTTTTGCTGGGAAGTGTGTGGTGAGTGCAGGCTCAGCAGCTTGATGATGTGTTTTTACAGATGGATGGATGCATAGATGGATGGAAGGACACATGGATGGGTGTGTGTGTGCAAATACACACGGGCTGGAAGGGATCTCCAGGGTCTCCCTGTCTCTTACAGCCCTGAAATCCCATCCATCCGTTGATCAAGCTCTGTCTCAAAAACATTTTACCCTTGTTGGTTCATGGTGAAAAGGATTGCCAGAAGTTTGTGGGTTCTGGTAGCAGGTTTTAAGCAGGTTTGAAAGATTTTGGGGTTAGGCACTGGAGAGACAGTGATGCAGAGCAGTTATTCCTGCCCCTCTCTCGTAGGGTATCCAGTTGTTGCCCATCACTCGTGTATCTGGCTGTGCTCTGCAGAGCCCCTGGCACTTCTCACCCCATGGCTGGACACCCTCCCTGGGGTGGGTCATGCCTGCCAGAGGCTCCTTTTGTCTTTGAGATCAGTATCCCAACTGCAGCAAAGGTGAACCTGGATCTACTGTGTGGGGAAAAAAAAGCTGAAGAAGTCAGTGGTTCCACGGCGAAGAGTTTCTGCTCATTTTTGGGGCAGCAGAGCAAAAAGCTTCCCTCTCCTTTGGGTTGGGATCGTGGGTTTCTTCTCAGGAGCTCACAGGGTGTTGCCTCTTCTCTCCACTACCATCCCATTCACATTCCTTTTGCCTTGTGCTTCCATAGAAGGGCAAGGAAGCTGGTGAAGGGTCTAGAGCACGAGTCCTGTAAAGGAGTGTGGTGGAGCCCCCATCCCTGGAGGGATTTAAAAGCCACGTGGATGTGGCACTTGGGGACGTGGGTCAGTGGTGGCCTTGGCAGTGCTGGGGGAACAGTTGGACTTAGAGATCTTTTCCAGTCTAAACAATTCCATGATTCTACACCAAGGCTCTGGGGTGGGATCACACTCTGCTCTGCCTGGAGGAGCAGGTCAGGCCTGTTCCAGTTCCTCTTGTGGCGAAGCAGAAACAGGTCTTGACTTCGGTGGAAGGTAAATAGTGCTCTCCATTATAATTTTCCATGGGATTTGACTGCCTGGGAAGGGATTGCCCAGTCCAAAGACACAAACTGTCCTCAGACTGCAAACCCCTGCAGCATCTCTGCAGGCTGCAGGAGAGCCCAGCCTGGGAATTTGCATTCCACGCTGTGTGGAAACAGTAATGATGGTCAGTAATCAGAGGCTAATTAGGGCTCACCTAGACCTCAGCCCCCCTCCAGGCTGTCACTAACACAGATGGGATGAGGGATGCAGGGCAAGCCCTATTAAATACCAAGAATCCTGTGCACAGCAGGACTTTATTCCAGCAGTTTTGCGCATCTAGGGAGAACCAGGGGTGGAAAACCCTGCCAGTGCCTCTCAGTTTGTGCCCAGGGAACAGCGGGCACAGGAGCCAAGTCAGGGGCGAGCAGACAGAGTTTTTCATCAGCTCACTTGGCCAGGCCCCTGTGCTTGCTGCCAGAGGAACTTTTGTGGGAATTTGCTTTCCTGAGGCACTGGGAATGTGCTGCTGTCGGGTCCGTGGGAATTCCTGCAGCCCACAGCGCTTGGGGAGGTATCCAGGGAGTTGCTGCATGGCCAAGATGTGTTTGCCTTTGCAAAGTAAAATATTTGCTGCCAAAACAGAAGCGAGGAGAATCCTTAATGTTTCCCTGTGTCAGGCAATGCTCTTTCCCAAGCTTTGGTGTGAGGGCCTTCCCAAATCCCACTGCCTTTGCTCCATCACCTGCCATCTGCAGGGTCCCTGCTCTCCTCCAGCAGTGCCCAACAGTTTTCCCAGTTGCTCCAGAGAGAGGGGCAAACAGGCTGAGATGCTTTAAAGTTGGGAAAAGCAAGTAAATGTCAGGGTCTGGAGCTCCAGGAGCAGCTGAGGGAGCTGGGGGGGGCTCAGTCTGGAGAAAAGGAGGCTCAGGGGGGACCTTCTGGCTCTGCAACCCCCTGACAGGAGGGGGGGCAAGGTGGGATTGGTCTCTTCTCCCAGGTAACACAGGCAGGACAAGAGGAAACGGGCTCAAGCTGTGCCAGGGGAGGTTAAGATTGGATATTAGGGGAAATTTCTTCACCCAAAGGGTTGTGCAGCCCTGGCACAGCTGCCCAGGGCAGTGGTGGAGTCCCCATCCCTGGAGGGATTTAAAAGCCCTGTGGATGTGGCACCTGGGGACACGGGTGGCCCTGGCAGTCGGACTCAATGATTTAAAGGCCTTTTCCAGCCTGAATGATTCTGTGATTCACACCAGCTTGTGTTTGCCCGGGATCTGGAGGTGAGGCTTCCACCTTACATTAATTTATTTAGAAAACAGCTTTCTGCCAGGTGGCTCTTCCCTCTGCACTTACTACAGTTAATGGAGGAAGGAGCAAACACAGATATCCTCTTAATCAAAGGTAATGTGGTACAGCAGGTTCTACGAGGTGTTCTTGGAGCCTGTGGAGCAGCTGATGCCAGGAGATGTCCTCTTAGTTATTTGCAGATGGAAATGGGCCCAGAGCCATCTCAGAGCGAGTGTAAATCACTGCAGCTCCATCCATTCCAGTGGGAAGCTTAGAGGAGATGTGAGGAAGGAATTCCTCCCTGTGAGGGTGGTGAGGCCCTGGCACAGGTTGCCCAGAGAAGCTGTGGCTGCCCCTGGATCCCTGGAAGTGCCCAAGGGCAGGTTGGACAGGGCTTGGAGCAACCTGGGATAGTGGAAGGTGTCCCTGCCCATGGCAGGGGGTTGGAAAAATCTGGCCTTTAAGGTCCCTTCCAGCCCAAAAATTCTGTGATTCTGTGATTCTGAAGTCCAAAAATACACTGACCCAACAGGATGATGCTGTTTTGTATTGTTTGTCTCAGGCCCTCCAAAGGCTTCAAAGCATCTCAACATGGAGATTGATATTTGGTTGGGTCCGTCTTCATCCAGAACGTCCCTGCACTCTGTAAATATCAAACCTTTTCCAATCACTCCACATCTTCTTTCTTTTATTGGCCACTTTATGAATGAAGGATCCCACTGGGTCCACATTCCTCGCTGCATTTACTGTGGTGCAAGTCAGGAGCACCACAGCTGGAATGAGTTAAAAAATCAGCCCAGGGACTAATTCTTGTGTCTCTTTTGTGGAATTTTCAGCAGGTGTGTCAGCCAGAGTTTCCCCCCTCACCACATCCCTAGCCTGAAAAAACAGTAGAATTAACAAACAGGGCAAAAACTGCACCTGGTGTTAAGTAAATGACTTGAGGGTGAGAAAGAAGCTTTGCTGTTCATTTACCAGGTTTCACAGGATGCACTCGGAGAGCTGACAGTGGTGCAGGATGGATCTTTGTTGGGAACATGATCTCAGGAGGCTTTGGGGCTGCTCTGCATTGCTTGTTCCTGCTCTTCTAAGTAATCCAGCACCCAAAAGCTTAGGTTTTCAGAGGGAAAATCTGCCTGGTGTCACTTATTGAGTCATAGAATCACAGACTGGTTTGGGTTGGAAGGGGCATTAAAGATCATCCAGTTCCACCCCCTGCCATGGGCAGGGACACCTTCCACTAGCCCAGGTTGCTCCAAGCCCCATCCAACCTGGTCTGGAACACTTCCAGGGATCCAGGGGCAGCCACAGTTTCTCTGGGCAACCTGTGCCGGGGCCTCCCCACCCTCACAGCCAGGAATTCCTTCCCAATATCTAATTTAAATCTCACCTCTTTTCTCCACCTGCCACAGCCTGTTCACATATAACCCCAAAATCCTGTTTAGGAGTCTTGTGGTGTACTTCCTAGATATTTAAGACATATGTCTTTTGTTCTCTTTCCTGAAGTTTCAAGAAACTTTCATCAGCCCTTGATGAGCCTGCGTGATTCACACACGCACTCATTTAATTCAGAGTGCTTTTGAATTGCATTGCTCTTCCCAGCTGTTATGAAAGGATAATTAAAGAAGAACTCCCCAACTCTCAAAACTGCTCTTTTGTCAGCCTTGTTCCCTGCTTTGTTCTTGGGATGAAGCATTTTTTCCACGGGGCCACGGGATGCATTTTACCCGTTAAATTGGCTTATAAATAAGCCAGTTCATTCCCTGTCCATTCAGATAGTCCTGCAGGGATGAATTGGATAAATATCTATTTAGAGCAAGCACATAAGCCAGAGGGAGCTGGTGGTATAAATCTCTGGTGACCTTAGCTCAGGTAATGTCCTAGAAGGAGAGGCAGAGGCTGGTGTGGAATTCCTCTGAGGGGTAAAGCTCTCAGGGTGAGTTTTTCAAATCCCCGTGGACCATCCAAGTTTTAAGTGGACAGAGCAGGATGGTTGGGTAAACCAGTGCTGTGGGACCACCACTGAGGGGTGTCTTGAGAGGATGAGGGTCCTACCAGGTGGGCATGAAAAGGAAAGCTGTTAAACTCTTTAACAGGGGGACATATCAATAGAAATATAGAGAAACTTTCCCCTGTACCAGTGGCATCTCCCTGATAAATGCAGAAAGGAGACCTGAGCTGAGAACAGCAGGTCAAAGAATTCAGCTTTCCTGTCAAAGGCAAATTTTGTTTGTGGCTCCTGTTTTGCCTTCAGAACTGGATGCAGGTTTGGGAACAGCCTGTCCCGGAGCTGGCTGGAAAAGCCTCAGCAGAGGTTTGACTTTTCCTGATAAGGGCAGAATTTCTAGGTAGAAAAGAACAAGATCAAATTAATTTTGAAATTTTCTTGAGCCAGCACGTGGCTGTAGCAGCAGGTGAGAGCAGAGAGGTCCCTGACTGCGAGGGGTGATGCCAACCTAAAACACAGTGGGCACAGCATGGATTAGGTTTTGGCTCACGATTTTGCATTTAATTAGCCATTAAATTCCCTGGGTTACAGAAATACAGAGGTTATAATAGGGGCACGCTCTGTTTGTAGCAGCAGAAATTGCTCTGGGAGGGATCTAGGGGTTGAGGGATTTCCCATCAGTGTTAATTACCCTTTCCCCTTTACTAACCTTATATGAGTTGATGGATTTTGAAAAAAAAAAAAAAAAAAGGATGGGAATTGGATGTTAATAAGGCATGCATGGATATTGCCTGGAGTGCTGTGGGCTGGAGCCACAGTTGCCTTTCCCAGGAGGAGGAGGTCGGATCCACAGCTGGGGTGAGGGAACACGGCTCCATGGAAGCGGATGCAGCAGCACCGAGCCACTGGAGTGGAAGATCATGTTTGCAACTCCAAATAAATGCCTCATGTGGAGATCCCAGCCTGGGTGCCCACACTGGGGCTGCTGCTTCCAGCTTGGAGAAGGGCTATAAAGCCTAAATACCTGGGAGATGTCAGTTAAGCTGTTTGCACAAACCCTGAGACCGTGGAGCATCTTTCAACCAGGAATCCTCTTTTTTTTTATTTTTTTTTTTCCTTTTTGGGCATTGGACCCTTGCATTTAATTCCATCTTTTTCCCCTTGCTCCTGGCTGGCCCTTGTGGATTTGCACGGTCAGTTCACTTCTCTTGTCACGGTGCCCTGCAGCAGGATTGTTCTCTGTGCGTGAATTAATGATGTTTTATGGCTTTACTTTATGCTCCAGGGTGCATCATGCATCCATAGCATCACTCCTCTGCTTTCCACCTGCAGCTCTTGGGGTTTTCTCTGGTGAAATCCCTCTGTTTTCCCAGACAGCCAGTGCCCCTTGATTCAAGATGTGTTAATTCCCTAATTCTGTTAAATTCACCATTTTTCTTCTCCCTGCTTTTTACCTCTTGACCTTTGCAGGCTGTAGGCAATGGAAGGAGCTGCTGCTACTACCCCATCCCTGGAAGTGTTCCAGGCCAGGTTGGACGGGGCTTGGAGCAACCAGGGCTAGTGGAAGGTGTCCCTGCCCATGGCAGGGGGTGGAACAAAATTGTTTTGAAGGTCCCTTCCCACCCAAAACCATTCTGGGATTCTGAGATTCCTGGCTCAGCACTTGGTGCACTGACTGGCCAGAGTCTCTGATCCTTTGTTAGCTGGAGGCTTTGCTGTGCCAGAGGGATTTCTGCTTGGGAAGGACCTTTCTATCTGTAGAGGTCTGGGTTTGACTGCAGTGTGTCATCCCTTCCCAGAAAGGTTTCTCTGATTCTGTGCTGTGGTCTCTCTGTTGGAGGATGTAAAGCCGGGAGAAGGGAGAGGGGGAGGGGTTGTGTCAAGCTTTGAAATGGATTATTTCTAACAAGGCACATTATTGATTTCAAGATGAAGACATATTGCTTTGGGGTCAGAGCCTCTGTTCCTTTCCTCCCCTTTCTGGCGGGGCTGAGCTGTGTTACCCAAAACACCCAGCCTGGAGCAGGGGAGGAGTGGGAAGATGCTGGCAGGTGCAATCTTGGCTGTTCTTACTTCAGTGAGGGAGGGAGCTGTGGCAACACTTCCCTGAGGATGCTGGAAAAGGAAGGGGTGGGCTGGAGATCAGTTCTCCCCGCCAAGGCTTTGCCTCTTTCTCCTGAGCAAATAATTGCACAGCCTCCCTGTCCATCCTCTCCTTGCCTCCCACTGCCCTGGCTGGTTCAAGGATGCCTCTTGGGAATGTGTGTTTAGCACAGCTCCTTTCCTCCAGTGGTGTGATGTGAATTCCTAACGGAGCACGTGGAGATGTTCTGGGAACTTCCAGCCACGCGGAGGGCGCCGGAGCTGTCGGGGCTGGGTGAAATCCCATCAGGGACATAATGAGAGCATCAGCCTCCCTGGGAAAGCACTTCCATACTTGCCCAGGCTTAAATTGAAGTCACAGAGATTTCAGGGCGTGACTTAAATGTTTTCAGGGGTTGGGGTGTCTGAGGTGGTAAATTGGTGAGAGCCCTTGATGTGCGAGCAGGGGCGGATTAACGGCGTTGTCCCTTGGCTCCGTGACAGATGCCACTGTTTCCTGGGAACACAGCGCTCTTTCTTTGGCAGGGTACAAGACAGAAGTGTAAAACAAGCTTTGACTTTCATGGCAAACCCACTGAAGTCTTAGCCCTGCTGTCTGAGGGAGCAGTCAAAGCGCCTCTGATTGTCCCGACACACATTTCCTCGGTGCTGCTTTGTAGTTCAGCCCGACTCCCTCTTTCTTGTGCCACTTTTAATCCCCAGCCAGCTCTTTGTGAGGCTCTTTCCGAGGAGGAGCAGCGGCGGTGGGTTCGTGTCGCGCTGTCACATAAAACCCACACAGCTCCCGGATCCATCCTGCTCCAACACTTCTCCCATCCCGACGCTGAGTTCCCAGGAAACGAGGGCCCGAAAGGGCGTTTGCTGAGCCCACAGCCTGGTGAATCACAGCGAGTGCGTAGACAGAGTTTCTCACCTAGGAGATTATTTCTCACCTCCCCCGGAGCACAGCACTTAAAAATTTGGGGATATAGGATTTTTTTTTAATTATTTTTTTTTTTTAGCCAACAACAAAGAGTTGTGATATTGTGTCATTTCGGATTTCGCCCGCTGGCAGGAGGAGGGGGGTGGGCACTGCTCCTTCCCCCTGCTCTGCTGATGACAGATGACAGCCCAGGGCGAGGGGCAAGGGGGTTATTTGATGGTGTTGGCTGTGGGAATGGTGCTGTTCTTCTGGAGCTGGGACCAGACGACCGAGCAGTCGATCCATCTGTGACTTGGGCTCTCTGTCGATTTCCTGCCGTGGTGCTGGGCTGTCAGATGGGCAAGGACACGCTCCAAGAAGCTCCAAGGAGGATGTTTCCTCTATTTCTGGCTGGCAGGTGACTTGCCCACATCTCTGCCAAGTTGCCAGCTGAGCAGCTGCCTGTTGCAGCAGGATTCTGGCTCGTGTTGCCTTGGCCTGCTGTTTGCTTGTGCCAGATGTGCCTGGTTGGCCTTGAGATGGGATTCCTGGATGAGCCATGAGCAATAGGAAGGTGCCCGAGGAAGGCCAGCACGCTGATCTCTTCTAGCCTGGAGAAAAGAGTGATGAGGGGGAACCTTCTTGCTCTCTACAACTCTCTGAGAGGAGTTTGTAGGAATTTGGGTGTCAGGATTTTCTCCCAGGGAATGAAGGACAGGATGAGAGGAAAAGGCCACAAGCTGTGCCAGGGGAGGTTCAGGTTGGAAAATTCAGGAAGAATTTCTTCATGGAAAGGGTGATGAGGCATTGGAAGGGGCTGTACAGGGCAGTGGTGGAGTCCCCACCCCTGGAGGTGTCCAAGGAAAGACTGGAGGTGGCACTGAGTGCTCTGGGCTGGGGGACAAGGTGGGCATCGGGCACAGGTTGGACTCGATGGTCTTGAAAGTCTTTTCCAACCTCTGATTCTGTGATTCTCTGGGATATCTCACCATTGTGTGAAGCTTGGAGGAATGTATCTGTTGCAGGGTGGAAAGGTAGAGGAGGAGAGGGGAAGGGAGATAAGATCCCACCTCACACTCTCAACATTCTCTTCCCCCATCTTGTAGTGCCTCAGCATCTGGGGAGGGTTCAGAGGCAAAGATGTTTTGCTCAGTTTGTTCCAGGCTGGGTTGGATGGGGCTTGGAACAAGCTGGTCTAGTGGAAGGTGGCCTCAATCAAACATGAGGGGACATCTGCAGTTGTCTGATGCTTCTCCAGCCAGGGGGGGAAACATGAGATGCTCTTATGGTGCTGTGTCAGTTCCTGGGATCATCTGCAGCTCGGCAGAGGCAGTGACAGTGACATTACACAAGGTCACTGGTGGCAATTAGCACAGATCATCCTTTGGCAGGACCTCGTGCCCTCAGCATTTGGCATCTCAGTTCACCTTGTGGTGCAGTGAAAGGAGCGTCGGGGGGATAATTTATGTCACGACTGCACAGGCTCTGTGTGTGTGTGGAGGGATAAAAGCCCTTCCTGCCATATGCCACGGCTTTGGCTTCAGCAAAGCTGTGAATTGTTGTCGTGAATCGTGTCCAGGTCCAAGAGGTTTGGGCTTTACAAAGCAGGCAGTGGCCTCCTGGAGGGAGGGAGAGACCCCTTAGCAGGGCCTGTTGTGACAGGATGAGGGACGATGGTTTTAAATGAAAAGAGGGTTGATTCAGTAGATACAAGGAAGAAATTCTTCCCTGTGAGGGTGGTGAGGCACTGGAACAAAGAAGCTGTGGCTGCCCCTGGATCCCTGGAAGTGTTCAAGGCCAGAGTGGACGGGGCTTGGAGCAACCTGGGATAGTGGAAAGTGTCCCTGCCCATGGCAGAGGGGTGGAAAAAAATGAGTTTTCAGTTCCCTTCCAATCCAAACCTTCTCTGATTCTGTGATATATTCAGAGTTGTCACCAGGTAGGTCATGGATCAGTTCCCTTCCAGTGGATCTGGTTTTCACCACCCTGTGTGTTACAAACAGTAAAATAAGTGTAATTTTAATCAAAAGCCTGCCAGTGGGGTTTATATTTATGCAGCCATTCCAGGAGGGGTCACATCCCTGAACCCAAGAAAACACCCACTTTACTTGCACATAACCCAAAATAACAGTTGATTTAAATTAAATATCCTGAAGTTTACAGGACCAGCATCATCACCTGGCAAGAGCCTGTGCTGCAGTGTGGAGTTCAGGGGGGCTGAGCTGATTTAAACTGCTTTACACTCTGCTGTAATATATGACCTATTCCTAGCTGTGCTTTGCAGGGATCTGGAGCAGAGTTGTTTGCCTAATGACCATCTCTGGGAAAAGCTTTTAACCTCAGTAAAATGCCCATAAAATCAATATTTGTTCTATTGCAGTCATTTGGTTTAAAGAGTTTACTTGGTTTGGGGGGTCTCCAAATTGATTTAAAGTTATAGTTTGAAGAAGCCAAGAGATCTGTGAATACAAGTAATATCAGAAATGTGTGTCCAGTGTGTAATTTAAGGCCAGATTCTTCCTCCTTCATTTGTCCTGGATGTCAGGAATAACTGTGATGACTTGAAGTAATTGAATCCTTCAGCATGAGGTTAGTGGAATTTGAACATTTCTATGCAGTTGGTAGGTAATTTATATAACAGTTTATGTAACAACTTGCTGCCTTCACCATTTTGCATGTGCATAAATAAATCAATCTACCTCTTCATTGCAGAGAATATTTTAAAATCAGGTAGTCTGGGTGGCTGCACAGCTCTGCAGCAAAAAATAACTGTTTGTTCTGAGGCAGAGTTCATATATAGATGATTATTTTTAATGTCTGTGCTCGGAGTGGAAGATAATATAGCCTGTAATTAAATACCTGTACCATCCCTGGCCCTAGATGGGGCATGGAGATGCTCCAAGGAGAAACACCTCTGCTCTGGAGCCAGACTGGGAGAGCTGGGGGTGTTCACCTGGAGAAGGGAAGGCTCTGGAGAGACCTTAGAGCCCCTTCCAGTGCCTAAAGGGGCTCCAGGAGAGCTGGAGAGGGACTGGGGACAAGGGATGGAGGGACAGGACAAGGGGGAATGGCTTCCCACTGCCAGAGGGCAGGGTTAGATGGGATATTGGGAAGAAATTCCTGGCTGTGAGGATGATGATGCCCTTGGACAGGTTGCCCAGAGAGGCTGTGGCTGCCCCTGGATCCCTGGAAGTGTCCAAGGCCTCTTAAAGGCTTATCCCATGGCACACAGGTCCCTCCTCAGTGGCTTTCCACACTGGAAATGCCTGTGACAGCTTGGAGCCCACGGAGCTGTTTGCTCCTGGTTCTGCTGCACGTGCAGTGAGCGTGTTTTGGGAGCCTTTTGAGCCCCTTCCCTGTGTGTGAGAGAAGGGAGGGAAGGACAGGCCTGGGCAAGCTTTGCTTAATGAGCTGCTTTTCCCTTCTGTGTTCAAAATTGGTTGTAAGTTTAAATAGTAACTTATTTAAATAAGGAGAAATTCTTCAAGGGAAAGGAACAGGCCCTGGCACTTCTGAACTCGCTCCTTGCCTTGCAGTGTGCCACCAGAAAAAGCTCAGGCTCCACGTTTTAGAGTCATATTAGAGACCTCTGTGTTTCTGGGACATTTGTGAGCAGAACCTTTGTTCTTTATTCCTTCCAAGCTGCTGTGAGAAGCAGCCACAGCATCTTCACAGAGGCTGGAGGTGAAGGTGGAGCACGAGGGCTGCCCTGGGTGGTACAGACAGGACACAGAGCGTGGGACAGCCGTGGGACAACCCAGGCTGGTCCTGTACATCCAAGGGGTTGTGGCAGGGACACTCAAGCCGACTGCCTGGGAGCTAATTAAGAGTTGGGGCTAATGAGCTCAAGCAGAGCACTGGGCTAATCCCACTGGAGTGGGTCTGTTGTTCATCCTGCTCTTGCAGGGTGGACATCCCACGGCTGGGACAAGAGGAAATGGCCTCGAGTTGCACCAGGAGAGGTTCAGTTTGGACATTAGGGAAAATTTTCTTCACCAGAGGGGTTGTCAGACATTGGAACAGGCTGCCCAGGGCAGTGGTGGAGTCCCCATCCCTGCAGGGATTTAAAAGCCCTGTGGATGTGACACTTGGGGACGTGGGTCAGTGGTGGCCTTGGCAGTGCTGGGGGAACAATTGGACTCCATGATCTTAGAGGGCTTTTCCAAGCTCAATGATTCCATGATCCCACCTCAGGCACCCTTGGGAGTCCCTGCATCCCTCTCCTCTGCACCCTGTAAACATCCCTAACAAACCCATACCTGCCAGAGCACCTTTGAGCACTGTCAGGCCCCCTGAAGCCCCTCTGCTCTGTGTGTGTACAGGCTGCTCCTAAGATCCTTCTCCTGAGCAGGTGCTCTGTTCACTGCTCAGGTCTGGACCTGCACCTGGAGCAGAATTAAGCAGCAGAAGGAGCAAAACTCATCTGAGGTTTGGTCCTGCTGCTCTCCTCCAGCAGCCCAGCAGCAAGGAAAACAAAGAGCATTTAACATTTAATCGGAATGTGTTTGCTTTCTGCACCCAGGAGATCATCTTCCATTCTCTTTAACGCTTTTTGGTGTTGCAGCAGAGCTGGAGATGGGAATACTGAGCTCCTGAGGTGCTGTGGACCAGTGCTGTGGCCACCTCAGTGCTGGGTTTGGAGTTGAGCTTGCAAATATTACAAAAGCACCCACGGAATCGTGGAATTCCAGAATGGTTTGGGTTGGAAGGGACCTTAAAGCTCATCTCGTTCCACCCCCCTGCCATGGGCAGAGACACCTCCCAACATCCAGGTGTATCCTCCCCACACTGAGACAGGATTATTCCCTAGGGACTTTTAGAGGTGTTTGCCATGTTTGTGGCTCCTTTTCTCCTCTTTTCTCCTTAGCCTGGTTTTTCATTAAGGTCTTGGAAGCTTTTCTTTTCCTCTGGAAAAGAAAAGCCCTATAACTCAAGTAAATGTGAATTATTCCCCCCTTCTCTTATCCCCTGGTATTTCCTGAATTCTTCACTTCTTCATAAATGATCATGAATGATTCAGTGGGTCCATTAACTGCTTCCCTCGTGGCACCAGGATGGATTGCTCAGCTCCAGTGATCCGGATATCCTCCAGTGGTGGGTTATGGAACCCCCTCACCTCCCCACTCTCTGTACATACACTGACAAGTTCTTCATTACTTCCTAATTAGCCAGACGTCCTTTCTTATTAAAGATTAATTTTTTTAAAGGCAGTCATTATCTCAGCTCTTCCAGGATTATTGATTTATTCTTCCTCCTTTTTTATTAATGGATCTGCAGCATCCTCATAATCCATCCAGAGCCATTTGCCTGCCCTATAAGGACTTCCATCCTCCCCTCTCCCCACCCTTCCCAGTATCCTGCTGCCTTCAGTGCTTTTATCACTTAGTCCCTCTCCCTGTGTTTTACTTTCCCTGGAAATCTTGGTGTGGGCTCCCAAGAGGCCACTTCAAAACACCTTCTGAGCTTGAGAGGGCAGGATTTCCAAAGAGCTCATTCCTGGATCGCACTGGGAGAGCTGGAATTTGGGATCCTCAGAGCTTTTTAGATCTTTGCACTTGCTGAATTCCCGCCTTCCTGCACTGCCCTGCACCTTTGCTGGCTTTGGGAGGCTCCTTCCTGGAGAACCTGATGCTAAAGCACTTCCACAGGCTGCTTGTTCCTCCCTGCCTTGTGCCACGATGTCCTGCTTCCCAAGGGAATTATGTGCCTGCCAAGGTGGCAAGTGAGGGCACCGTGGATCTGGGTCCTTTGCCCCTTGGAACCTTTTTGGAGCCCTTGAGCAAATCCCCAGGGATTGGTGTGACTCTGGAGCAAGGTGCTGCAGCCTGAACCTGCTGGAGAAATGAAAACCAGTCTGGCCTTGCTGCTGGAGAGTTTGGGGTTGTTTTCCTGAGGCCACTTCCAGCCCCCAGCCAGAGGAGGACAAAATTCCCCCTGTCCCCACCCAATATGGGGACAGAGGATCTGGCACAGTCTGCTCCCAGTCTGAGGTAGCACTTCTGGTCATTCTAAGTCTGGGAATGAGGTGCTTTCCCATCCCTCTCCTTCCCCATAAATCCTGTTCCCTCCGTGTTTTGGAGTCTCTGAAATCCAGGATGGCTTTTTGGGTATTTGCAGCACCAAATACAGTCTGGTTGCTGTCACATTTTGGGAGTAATCCCAAATCCAGCCCTTTCCAGCTTGGGAAGCTTGCATCCAGACACGAAGGCTCAGACTCCAGTGCCTGGAGGAAGGAGTTAACAGAGGAGAAAGGCTGAAATACTGTGTTTATCCTGCACTTGAGGTGAGCTCTGAGCTTTCTCGTGGTGCATTTTGCTGGCAGGATCCACCCAAGCATCTCTGCACTGCTGTGGTGAGTGTTGCATTCCCAGAGCTCCAGTATCCATGGTGATGGGGAGTGTTTCTACAGCAGTGCTTTAAAGGAAATGTGAAATCCTGGTCCTTGGAGCTGCCCCTTGGTCTCTGATGCAGAGAAATCTCATAGGAAGAGGAAGGACTGTGGAGCCCAAGGGGTTTGGGAGAGGTGAAAACTGGTGAAACTCCAGGGAGGTGACAAGGTGGGAGCATCTTTGCTCAGGTAAAGATGTTCATGGCAGGCAAAAAGCTCTTTTTTTTTTAGTATTACAGCCTTGGTCATAGGAAAAATCAGATTAGGAATGACCTCTGAGAGCTCAATCCAGCCCAGGAGCAGCAGCGAAAATTGAAGGAGACAAAATCCCAGTGGTTTGGGTTTGAAGAGACCTTAAAGCTCTTCTAGTTCCAACCCCCTGCCATGAGCAGGGACACCTTCCACTCTCCCAGGTTGCTCCAAGCCCCGTCCAACCTGGCCTGAAACACTTCCAGGGATCCAGGGACAGCCACAACTTCTCCGGGCAACCTGTGCCAGGGCCTCCCCACCCTCCCAGGGAGGAATTTCTTCCCAACATCCCATCTAAATCTATCTTCCTTCAGCTTAAATCTACTCCTCCTTGTCCTGTCAGCTCTACTGCCACGAGCTCCTTGTCTCTCCTGGGCTGACTGGAACCTTCCAGAGGCTCATGGCTGAAAGCAAAGATCCGGAGTGGTGGTATCCAGGGAGAAGTTTCCCATCCTGTTGGAGGGGGAAGGAATGAAGCACAAAGAACCAGGTGATCATCCATCTGCATCTTGGTTTTGCCTCCCTTCTCCTGCTGCTGCTGTGTGATTCCAGCAATCTTATTAAAAGCAGGAAGCATAAAATTAAGGATAATTTGCTGATGTTCAGTTGCCGGTGAAGCTTTGCCTGCTGGCAGAGCAGAGATCTCCCAGCACGGGCACTGTCTGAGCTGGAGCTCGCTGCTGTTTTTTCCTAGAGATGGGAAGGAGAGCTCAGGACAGCTGCTGGAATTGTTCAGCTCCCCAAAGTGTGTTTTGCTGATGGCTCTGGGCATCCTTGTTACACAGAACATCTCGGGAGGTTTAACGTGTCGCTTTTGTGCTCGTCAGGCAAACAGGAGCTTTAAAGCACTAGCCAAGAGCAATGTTTAGTGAAAAAAGACAGAGAGAATGTTTTAGGAGAAGCCACATCCTCTTAAAAACATGTCAGAGAAGCAGAGGGAGGGGTTGGTTGTGTGCTCCCGGGTCAGATAGGTGGTGATGGGTTTGCCTGAAGGGATGATGGTGCGCGGGGATTTATTTGGTCAGGTCCAACATGAGAAGGGCTCAGAGGAGAGCCCCAAAAACACCCCAGGAAGGTGCTGTGAGCTGTCCTGCATCAGGGAGAGTTGTGGCAGCACAGCCTCAGCTGGAGGATGGTGATGGTGTGGGGAGACACTTGCAAACCGTGGTGGTCCCAAACAGGGAGAGCAACTGGAGCGACCACAGGGAAAGGATGAGTGAGCTGGGCATGCATGGAGAGGAGAGGAGGCTGGAAAGGGGATTGTGATGGTCTTCAAGCCTATAAAGGGCTCTTTTGGAGGCTTTGTGTTTCCATGGGTACAGCAAGAAGTAGGATACTTAAATCATAGGAGTGGAAAAGTGGTTAAATTTACCCTTCTCCCAGAGCTGACTTTGGGATTGGGCGTTTGGACACATGGACAGCAGCCTGAATAAGTGCTAATGACCCCAAATACCTCCTCCTTCAACAGGGATTGCCCAGTATCCCATCAGGGAGGGTCAGATTGGGAAAGATGGCCCAAGGCTGAGAGAGTTTAGGTTTGAGACAGTGATGGAAATGACCATCATGGAATGGTTTGGGTTGGAAGGGACCCTTAGGGTCATCTCCCCCAACCCCTTCCATGCTGATGCTGTTTTACCTCAGATCCCCAGACTGCTTTTTGCAGGGACAGATGGTTAAGAGCAACAGCCAGAAGGAACATACACAGCAAAGCTAAAGGGTGTTGTCACTGTGTAGGACTTTGGATGTGCCCAAGGTAAGATTTGGGTGGGAGAGGAGATACCTTTTGTTGGGCCCATTCCTTTGGGAAAGGCAGGCAAATTTTTGGGTACAGCAGCCCATCCTTAGAGGCTGCAGCCTCAAGGATTCATTAGGAAATGCCAGGAGATGGGTGCCTGAAATGAATTCTCCCCCTGTCCAAGGGAAGGCCTGTGTGTCCATGGCCAAAGGGAATGAGATGCCATCTCCCATCTGTGCTTTTAAAAACCTCCTTTCAGCTAAATCCACGAGTAAATTCTGTAAAATCCCGGTTTTGGGCAGCAGCCAAGGAGGCAAAGGGCTGTGAAATGAGAAGCTGCTGCTCAGGCTCCGGGCTGGGATCTGGGAGAGCCGTGGTTTGGATGGACAGGGAGATACCGTACAGGGAATGCTGCTGCTGTGTGGCATTCCTGGTGCCAGCTCCCTGCTCCTGCTGGTTGGAAGGTGGGATTTACCTTTGTATGAAGCATGTGAGGCCTCCTTAGACGGAGTACCCACCAGTCCCACTGCCCCAGAGCTTTCTGGGCTGCACTGGGAGCACTGGACTTGCCCAGCATCACTAGAGCAGAGCAGGGCTTGGATTCCAGACCCCCTGGATGTCATATCAGGATCACATTCAGGAGGAAGGTGGCTTCACTGAGCTTCCCTGTGTGGTGGGACTTCATAGAATCATGGAATGGTTGGGTTGGAAGGGATCTTAAAGACCATCCAGTTCCACCCCCTGCCATGGGCAGGGACACCTTCCACTAGACCAGGTTGCTCCAAGCCTCGTCCAACCTGGCCTTGAACACTTCCAGGGATCCAGGGGCAGCCACAGCTTCTCTGGGCAACCTGTGCCAGGGCCTCACCACCCTCACAGCCAAAAATTCCTTTCCAATATCCCATCTAAATCTATCCTCCTTCAGCTTACATTTACACCCCCTTGTCCTGTCACTCCAGGCCCTTGTCCACAGTCCTTCTGCATTTCTTGGAGCCCCTTTAGGCACTGGAAGGTGCTCTAAGGTCTCTCTGGAGCCTTCTTTTCTCCAGGCTGAACCCCCCCAGCTCTCCCAGCCTTCCTGGTCACCATCCAGCCGATCACAGCAGTGGGGTCTGTCCCTGTACCTTATTCCCTCGGTGACTAAAGGCTCAGGGCTGGAGAATCCAATAAAATTTGCATTTCTAGGCAATTCAATGTCAAAGCAAAGTCAAGATGCTGGCGAGCTGTCAAGCCTGTTTATGGCTGTGCCTGACTGCAACCCCCAGATGGTTATTAAAGGCTGTAGGACAGGACAAAAGGATGGTCCATACACCCAGTGCAGGAGGAGGAATTGCCCCGTGGGGCTCTCAACCTGCTTTCCACTGTGCTTGGGCTGGGACTGGGGAAAAAAAAATCATTGTTTATGCAGGTAATCAGGTTTAAATTTAACTCCAAACAATGTAATCAGGTTTCAAGACTTTAATGCAATAATGGGATGGAAGAGCTGAAGTGTGAGTAACCACCGGGGTGGGCTGAGTGGGGAGGCACTAATTGGATTGGAGGCAGATGGAGCGTAATTTTAAGGCAGGAAGCACAGGATTTGCACCTTCCTGGAGGCTGGGCAGGGCCAGGACCACAGGCACTGCCTGGAGGAAGGTGTAGGAGAAGGTGTTTGGTCCTCACACACAGTGGTGGCCTGACATCTGTACCCCAAAAAATGGGTGTGGCAATCCCCTGGCAGCTTCACATGCAGGCAGAGGGTCTTGTTTTGTCCCCAGTTCCTTTATTCTGTACAGGACACAGATCTTGGCCCATGGGATCATAACCTAAGTCTTTGCTTCCATGTTTTTCCATCCGCCATGGAGAAAAACGGGATCTAATCTAGGCCTAAACCTGGTCAGGTTTGCCTGGTGGGACTTCCCTCACCATTTACAGCAAAAATCCTCCCAATTTTTGGAATAAAAAGATGCAGCACTAGTTTGTGCTGTTCCAACCCAGCAGGACCCAAACCTTTCCCTGTTACTGACCTGATTGGAAGTGGCTCAAAGCTCCTTGACCTTTTCTGGCAGTTGTTCCCCCGGTGCTCATTTGTTCTGCACAAGTAAGAGCGTTTCACAGCAGCCCCCCGGGGGAGCTCATTTTGTTCTGGATGGACTCGAGCCCTCTGGCATTCCCTGGGCCTGAAGGAGAAGGGAGGTCAAGTGGAGCAGTGGTTTGTGAGGTGGGTGACAGCAGGTTATTGCTGTGCTGCTTTTCCTCGCTCTGAGATACCAGAATCTCTGCCCTGATCCCTCTGCCAACAAACCCGAGCCCAGCCTGGAGGAAACGGGCTGTTTGCTGGGTGTTTTCACAACACACAGGTGGGTTTAAGGAAAAGAAAGAAAGAAAAATAGTGAGAGGACCTTGGAAGGAAAATACAGACCAAAATTTGGGAGGTTTGTGGATGCAGCCGTGGCAATCAGCCTGTCTTCAACATGTTACAGCAACGAGCTGAGGAAGGCAGAGGGTTTTTAATTTTCTTTTAATTAAGAATGACCATAAAACACCATCGCTGTTCCACATCCTACTCTTCATATCACGGGCACGTGGGAGTGCTTGGGAAGAGCTGACGAGCCAGACCATGGCTCGATGGTCCCTGGGCATCATGTGAATGTTTGCTCTGATGTTTGTCGTGCAGAGAGGCTCCTCTGTCTCTAAAACTGTGGTGGAAATTCATCGTGCAGAGCGGTTTGGCTTTAAAAGGACCTTTAAAGCTCATCATGTTCCACCCCCTGCCATGGGCAGGGACACTTTCCACTAGACCAGGTTGCTCCAAGCCTTGTCCAACCTGGCCTTGGACACTTCCAGGGATCCAGGGACAGCCACAGCTTCTCTGGGAAACCTGTGCCGGGGCCTCACCACCCTCACAGCCAGGAATTCCTTCCCAATATCCCATCTATCCCTGCCCTCTGGCAGTGGGAACCCATTCCCCCTTGTCCTGTCCCTCCATCCCTTGCCCCAAGTCCCTCTCCACGTCTCCTGGAGCCCCTTTAGGCACTGGAAGGGGCTCTCAGGTCTCCCTGGAGCTTTCTCTTCTCCAGGTGAACACCCCCAGCTCTCCCAGCCTGGCTCCAGAGCAGAGGGACTTCAGCCCTTGGAGCATCTTTGTGTCCCTCTGGATGGATGCAGACACCAAAGGGACATGTGCCAGCAGCAAAAGGATGGGCAGCTCCATGAGGGATGTGATGAGGCTGGTGGGAGGAAGCAAAGAGTTGCTTTGGCTGCAAAAGGCTGGATGAGGATCCTGTCGGAGCAACACCAGCACGGAGCTGCCTCTGGCAGCTGAGGAGCAGAGCTGTGACAATGGCTGGTCACTGTCACTCGTGCCCCAGCTGGGAGCACACTGATGTTTCTGTGCTGTCCTGTGCCTGGTGGCATTTCCAAACCCCCCTGGAAGCCTGACACGTTTGCTGCGTGTCAGTGCTGTTGTGTTGTGAGAGATGAATGAGGCTGGCACGAGGCAGAGCTGAGCGGTGACTCCTGCAGCTCCATCCCCTGCCAGGCACATTCCAGCCGTGTCCTGAGCAGCTGGAAGTGCTTGGAGCCCTCCTGCATCAGCACTCAGAACCCCATTCCTGAGCAGACAGGCTGGTTCTTTGCTGGAGGTGCATTAATAAGCAGAATAAGCACACAGCTGCACGTACAAACCTCTCCAGAGAAGCAGAGAACACAAAATCCTGCACACTCTCTTCCTGAATTTATGGAAAAGGGATGTTTAAGCACCCTTAAGGTGTTCCCCAACTCTCAGAGGGCTGAATACTGGCAGGGACCATGTCCTGCTCCTCCTGGAGCTGGAGACTGGAACCCATTTCCCTCGTGGCTGGAGGAGCCAGGTGGGACAGCACACACCCCTCTGTCCTGGGATACCTCCCGTGTGTGGGACATTCCCACCAGGCACAGCTTTGCCAGGCTCCCACTTCCAGCTGCAGCTGCTGGAGCACACAGGGCAGGGAGATGGAATGAGCCTGGCTGGCAAAGGTTTTTCTTGGGGAGAAATCACTCAGGAAAGTATAAGAGTGTAGCTGTCACCACCTGGAGGGAGTCCACAGAAAGATGGAGAGGGACTTTTTACAGGAGCATGGAGGGACAGGACAAGGGGGAATGGCTTCCCACTGCCAGAGGGCAGGGTTAGGTGGGATATTGGGAAGGAATTCCTGGCTGGGAGGGTGGGGAGGCCCTGGCACAGGTTGCCCAGAGAAGCTGTGGCTGTCCCTGGATCCCTGGAAGTGTTTGAGGCCAGGTTGGATGGGGCTTGGAGCAACCTGAGATAGTGGAAGGTGTCCCTGCCCATGGCAGGGGGTGGAATGAGATGGTCCTTAAGGTCCCTTCCAACCCAAACCATCCTGGGATTCTAGGATTCAGTGACTCTGACATCTCTGGGGCTCCCAGCTGCAATCAGACACATCCTGGCCCAATCAACAGATTTCCTTTCCTTTGGTGTGACAAAGGGCAGGACACGTTGCAGACAGACTTCTAAGAAAAAACACCCAGGAGATGAGTCTGTGCTGAAGGGAAACTTCAGGAATTTGGCTTCCTGGTGCCCTGGAGGGTGGGATGTTTGTTAGCTAGGCCTGCTGTCAATACTTTCCTTTGCTCCCTCTAACCAGCCCTGAACAAGCATCCAGGATAGATCCAGAGAAATGGATTATTGACATGGAGTTACCCACTGCTGCACCACTGCTGAGGAAGTCAGTGCATGACAGATATCAAGAATAATGTTGTTTTTAAGTACAAGGTAATCAAGGCAGTGGATCTAGTTATAATCAGCCTCAGGAAGCAGAGTTCAGCTTCTGGAGGAGTGTTCTGCAGGTCAGAAGGAACTGGCACATCAAACAAAATCTTTCCCATCTCAGGCAGCCACTGAAAGAGCATTATTATTGTTTTTAGGAAGCAACAATGTCATTGCAGAGCCCTAATTAGAGAGAAAGGTTAATAGAGCCAGACACTGCATTTCCTGAGAGGGCTGCTTAGCAGCTAATCCCCGTGGCAGCTGATCCCTGCTCCTTGTGGCTTTTTTCCTTCACTCTGATAAGCCTCTGAGCCCTGGGTTCCCCCTTACCACGGTGTAGCAGACATGAGGGAGTAGGTATTAGAGACTCAGCCGGTGCCCTGAGCTCCTGGGTCAGCTCCAAGTGTGGTGTTCCCTGGATTCTGGCCTGTTGTCCCAAGGGCTGCCCCCCTGAAGTGCAGTGCTCCTGTCCCTGGGCCATCATCCCAGCAGGAATAGCCCTCCGTGGTCCAGGTGGCCACTGGGCCAGTGAGGTGACACACACAGGAGATCCCAAGCAGCCACTTCCAGGGACATCCCAGGGCACAGCAGAGAGGGAACTGCTTCTGTGAGGGGTCTGGAATTAGACAAGGGGCGGTGGAGGAGGCTGAACAGGGTAACTGGGGAGCACAGCAGGAGGATGTGGATCTCCTGGAGCAAGTCCAGAGGAGGCCATGGAGATGCTCCAAGCACTGGAGCCTCTTTGCTCTGGAGACAAGCTGGGAGAGCTGGGGGGTTCACCTGGAGAAGAGAAGGCTCCAGGGAGAGCTGAGAGACCCTTCAGTGCATAAAGGGGCTCCAGGAGAGCTGGAGAGGGATTTGGGACAAGGGATGGAGGGACAGGACAAGGGGGAATGGCTTCCCACTGCCAGAGGGCAGGGTTAGATGGGATATTGGGAAGGAATTCCTGGCTGTGAGGGTGGTGAGGCCCTGGCACAGGTTGCCCAGAGAAGCTGGGGATGAATCCCAGCCCTGTGTTGCCCCCTTGGTTCCTGGGATCTCCCTCCACAGCACTGTGGAGCAGTGATGTCAGTCACATCCATGAAAACGTGATCCAGCCTGTCCTGATTCCCCCCTCAGACCTCAAGGTTCCCTGTGAGGGCTCCAGAGGGAAGGAGATGTGTCCTGAGGATCCCGTTTGGATCTTGGCTGGCTGTCAGCTTTGGAGCTGGGAGCTGAGTTCTTGCTGCCTGCCCTGCCCTGCCCCACAGGGAATGACTGGGAGGGATTTATTCCACTCCTGCTTGCATGAGCCAGCCACTAGCAGGGTTGAGGGCCTCCTTGCCAGGGCTCATATCCCAAAAAAGCCAGACTCAATCAGTGTCATCTCGGTTACAAGACTCCAAGGGACGCTGCCGCCCCAGACCAGGATGTGGGAATGGCTCAGTGCAGGAAAACAGCGGCTCAAGCGTGGATTTGGAATTCTCAACCTGCATTTCCAGCCTGATGTCTCTGTGCAGAGCTGCTGCAGGACCTCTCAGGGACACAGCCTGCAAGGTGCACCCCAGGAATACACTTGGAGCAGGACCAGGTGAGGGAGAGTCCAAATTGTCCTGAAACGTGGAGGGTGAACCTCAGCATCAACCCACTCCATAGATCTGTGCCGATCAATCCATAATATTTGGACTTTTTTAGTTTCTCCCCCTTACCTCATTTGCCCCCCTGTGTACCTGTGGACAGGCAGCAGCCCTTTGTTGTGTTTTTCCCAGCATTCCTGAAACAGATCCAGCAGTTCTGCCTGTGGTTTCAAAGGGATGTGTGTTTAGGTTTTGCCAGGGAAAAGCTTAGATGAGTTGTTGATGAGTGTTTATGAAGCAAATTAGGAATTAATTGGAAAATGTCAAAGGGTGCCTGCGTTTCTTCTCCCTAAAAATCAAAGCGAGGACTGTATCCTGTATCAAAGCAAGGACAGAACATCTTCAACACATCTTCAACACATCTTCAACACATTCTCACAGTCAGGAGCAGCCCAGGACATTCCATGCCTCCTGCTTTTGTTTAGTCCAAGGACTAGGGGCAGCCAAGCAAGTTGCCACACATGAATTGACCCACAGTGAGTGTCCCTGTGGGCAAAACTGGCCTTTTTCAGCTTCGACCAACTTGGAAGGTTGGACTTGATGATCTTGGAGGTCTTTTCCAACCTCAGTGATTCGTCAGGTTGCAAAGAATCATCCTGTATCTATCCTTTTCCAGGGGGATAAGCTAAACCAAGACTGATCCCACAGCAGTGCTTTAGATATAGAAGGTCACTGCAGCTCCAGTGAAGTTTAATAACTTCATCTGGTGTCCCCATATCTTTGGAAGTGTGTTATCTCACAGGCCACTTGGCAGCCCTGTCTGCTGGAGAGTTTTCCATTCCTGCTTGGTTGCCCTTGGAAGAAGTGGGGTTAAAGACCAAGGATGCTGGAATTTGGGGGTTCAGGGTTCAGGCCTGTGCCCTCCTCACACAGGGCTTCTCTCCCAGATCCTGCTGAGAAATCCTTTCAGGCTGCAGAGCACCAGCAGTCCCGGCCACAGCCGGTCTGGGAACCGGGGGATGGCAGGTTCGAGCGAACACAAGGATTCACAGCAGGAACAAAACACTTTTCTGTTCCATTTCAGCGTGGAAGCAGCAGCATGTGACCTGCCCCTGCAGCCTCCTAGGCATCCCAGCCAGGCTGTCATCCGTGTGGCTCCTGGCAGGGGGTCTGGAGGCCGGAGTTGTTCTTTCACAATTCTGACATAACTATTCCGCGCGTTAAAATCCACGCCGAGGGAATAATTGATGTTCTTATCCCGAGTCTCTTGCTTCCAGCGGCGTCTCCAGTGCTGGTTGATGTGCAGGGCTTGGCAACCAAGTCACAGCAGGTTGTTTTTAAAACATTAAAAGTCTCCTTTCAGGCAGGACCCCCCCAAAACCTGGGGCTGGTCAGGGTGTTGACCCCCGTTCCATTCTGCCACGTGTGCAGGGCGAGGGGCTTTGGGCAGCCAGGTGGGACTGGGAAAGTCACTGTGCTGGTACAGATGGACTGACAGACATTGCCACTGCTGCAGGATGTCACTGTGACCGGGGGGGAAATCAAACACACAATAAATGCAGCCAGGCTGGGAGGAGGCAGAGCACCGGCCTGCCCGGGGCCAGGGAATCCTGCGGCCACATGGGAGGCAGTGAAAGGGGTTTATAGTAAGGTCATGCTTGAAAAGAATATATCCTTGTTTTATTTCCAGGCTGGAGCTTTTGAATCAGCTCTGCCTGCTGGGGGAATACACTGCCCCTGTGTCTGTGTGAACAAAGCCAGTGGTCGGGGCCATCTGTGCACCCCAGGGAAGGCACATCGGGGCTGGGGCTTCAGCTCCAGGCTGGTTCTTGCCATCACCACCTCACAGGGAGCTCAGAGGAATGGTGTGGTGGGATGGGGATCCCAAGGAAGCAAGAAATCCCACAGACAACGGGGCTTGGGCCCAGGAGTGGGGTGGACCCAGGCTTGGTCAGGCCAGTCATCCTGGTGACATCCAGGCTCCTGTGGGACAAGGTGTCCACAGCTCCCGGCCTGAGCTCTCTCCCCTTCACAGGGATGTTCCAGGGGCTGCCCTTGGGGTCCCAGCCATGCCCAGCTCTCCCCAAACCCAACCAAGCACCCATAGCCCTGCAGCAGCTCCTTAGGACAGGATGTGCATCCACGGGCAAGATTTCCTGGATAAACAGTAACTCAAGTGGGTGGGAATAAATAAAAACCACCTGGGCTGAGCTAGTAAAACTCCAAGGGACTGGCAGTGATTTCTGCTCTTTGCTGTTCTGTTTCCAATGCTGTCAAAAAAATAAGTGGCTTTAAGAGAATCCTACCAGCTGGCAGGCAGCACTTTGGATTTGGGACTTGGCATAGGGCAAACTCCACTGCATCACCTCCCCCAGCTCAGGGGGGGCTGCAGAGGGGATGGGAGGTTTTTTCCCAGCTGAATTCCCTGCTGCCTCCATCCTGCCTTGGTCCACAGTCCCTTCTGGAGTGAGTCTTCCCTGTGCCAGCTTTTTGGGAGTGTGTGTCTGCTGTGTGGCTGCACAGGGAATGGGGGGAAAGGGTGGGAGATGAGAGGCAGGAGGAGGCTCCAGGAGGAAAATTCCCCTGTGCACAAAACACAGTCTTGTGTCCCCAGGGGTGCTGAGCACCCTCAGCACCTGGTGCTGGCTGTGGGTGCCCTCAGCACTGCAGAGGGGTGAGGGCTGGGTGCTCTGCACATCCCATGGACCTCTGGACATCCCAAACCCCCCACATCCCTCCATCTGCACTCTGGAGAGGCTGTAACTCCATCCAGGGCTGGGGATCCTTGGGGAGCTGCACCTGGCTGTCACCACCACAAAGGTGTCCCCATCTGGGGGTGTCCTCCCTCCTCAGGTTCTGCCTGGGGTTTTCCCAGAGCTGCAGTGGCAAAGGGCTGCATCCTTCCCCCAGGAGGATCCACCAGGTCCTGGGACCAACAGCAGCAGTGTAAAGGCATCTCTGCCCCTTCCAGAGACGCGGGGGCCACTCCACATGCCCTGGAATTAATTCTGATGTCAATAATATTGCCCCAGAGATAATCCTCTCTGCAGATGCCTGGCCTAGAGATGCAGATCCCGTGGAGGATCATCTGCCTGGCGGATCCCAGCTGCTCTCGGGGCCGTGGCAGAGGCAGCAGGAGCATCCAGCCCCGAGGAGCTCCTCTCCCAGGGGCTGCTCCATCCAAATAGTTTGCATTTCGTCTTCCTCCTGCATACCCCAGTTTCCCTGGCACAACTGCACTGAAGGAGGAGAACCAAGGCCCCCATGGAATGCAGCAGGGGAGTGGGATGATCCATTCCTAAAGGTTCCTTCCTATCCTGCAGTTTGCATGTGGGGGCTGTGCTCTCAAACCTGGCTCTGTGTGTGTGTGTGTGTGTGTGTCCTGCTGATGACAGGCAGAGGCTCTTCCATCTGTTGCTCTATTTGCAGCTTTCTGTCAGGCTCAGAGCACATCCTTCTTGTGGGAAATCAGGAAAACCTGAGCTGGAGCTGTGTCACCAGGAAAACCTGAGCCAGAGCTGTGTCTGATGCTCAGCAGCAGAACGGTGCAGTGTTGGAAAGGGGATAATTCAGATCCACATCCTCTTCCTGTCACCTGCTTTGGCTCAGAGTCACAGATATTTGCAGCTAAGGTCATGGAATCACAGAATCGTGGAATGGTTTGGGTTGGAAGGGACCTTCAAGACCATCTCATTCCATCCCACTGCCATGGGCAGGGACACCTTCCACTAGACCAGGTTGCTCCAAGCCCTGTCCAACCTGGCCTTGGACAAGAGAGCCAGGGAGGGATCTCTTTGGACAAGGGCCTGGAGGGACAGGACAAGGGGGAACGGCTTCCCACTGACAAGAGGGTTAGATGGGATATTGGGAAGGAATTCTTGGCTGTGAGGGTGGTGAGGCCCCAGCACAGGTTGCCCAGAGAAGCTGTGGCTGCCCCATCCCTGGAAGTGTCCAAGGACCAGCCCCTTCAGGATCCCAGGACACAGCACTGTGACTCCTCGAGTCTTGAGGGGCAGGTTTAGCCCAGGCTGCAGCTCCTGGTTTCTTTCCATAGGCAGCATTGAATCCAAAAGTCAGGCCCTCGTGACTGGAGCCAAAAGCCAATTAGCAGCAGTTTAGCTTCATCAGCTTCCTGACTGAATGCAAGTTTTAATTAAACATCCCATTCTAATTAGTCAGGCATCAAGCACACTGAACTGGCCTCAAGATTCAAAGGCTGCAGGTCCCGTGCTTTAATTAAAGGAGAGAAGCACATGAGTTCAACTCCAGCATCTGTGACAGCTCCTCATCCTTTCGAGGGCACGAGCAGAGCAGCTGGGAACGGCACCTTCTCCTACCATGGCTTATTCCTGTTTTGCCTCCGTGTGGAAGCTCCAGTGGAGGAACTGGCTGTGAGATGATTTGGTTGGAAGGAAGGAAGAAACAGGGGCTGGTTGCAACAGTTGGGATGTCAGAGCAGGTGTAATGCCAAGAGCTCTTTTGGGATCGGTTTTGGTGAGTTTGGTGTTCGCTGAGAGCCGGCTGAACATGAGCCCAGGGTGTGCCCAGGTGGGCAAGAAGGCCAAGGGCATCCTGCTTGGATCAGGAATAGTGTGGCCAGCAGGACCAGGGCAGTGCCCATCCCCTGTGCAGGGCATTGTGGAGGCACCTCCAATGCTTGGGTTAGTTCTGGGCTTCTCATGACAGGAAGGACCTGGAGGGGCTGGAGCGTGTCCAGGGAAGGGAACAGGGCTGAGGAAGGGTCTGGAGCAGCAGGAGCGGCTGAGGGAGCTGGGGGGGCTCAGCCTGGAGAAAAGGAGGCTCAGGGGGGACCTTCTGGCTCTGCAACCCCCTGACAGGAGGGGGGAGGTGGGGGGGGTCAGGCTCTGCTCCCAGGGAACAGGGGACAGGAGGAAAGGGAATGGCCTCAAGTTACACCAGGGGAGGTTTGGGTTGGATGTTGAGGAAAATTCTTCATGGAAAGGGCTGTCCAGCCCTGGCACAGCTCCCCAGGACAGTGGTGGAGTCCCCATTCCTGGAGGAATTTAAAGGCCCTGTGGATGTGGCACTTGGGGACATGGGTCAGTGGTGGCCTTGGCAGTGCTGGGGGAATGGTTGGACTCCATGGTCTTGGAAGGCTTTTCCAACCTAAACCAGGGCCTGCAAGCGAGCTGGGGTTTGAAATAAGAGCAACTGTTCCTCACCCTTGGTGGTGGCCAACACTGGAGAACCCAAGGCTTTGCTCAGTGTTCCAGATGTCACACGGAGCCAGCTCCACCAATCCAACACCCAGTGCTGAGCAGGACCCAGCACCTCCTAAAATAACAAACCCAACTCCTTCCTCGCCTCAGGGTGAACCTGGAGGAGCTCCATGGCTGGCAGCTGGGTTATACAGGAGGAGAACTGGACCAGACCCGACCGTGCAGAGTTAAAATGATGCTTTTCTCTGTTTCTTGGAGCGTGCTCAGCCCTGCAGAGCCCTCAGCCTTCTGTGCTCATCCATGCACTGGGACAAGGGAGAATCAGAGAGTGACAGAAATCCCTTTGTCAGCCGTGCCTGGGAAGGAGGAGGGTTATGGAGCTATTAGCGAGCACAAAGAGGGGACAGATTCTCTCCTAAGTGCTCTGGGGACAGAGATTTAAATGCTTAGCTCCCATTAATGCTAATGTGAATCACAGAGGTCTCTTCTTACAGCCTTGGAACAAGAGCACTGAAAAAGGGGCCAGCTTTCCGCAAAGAACAAATTCCCTTGATTTTAAGGCGCCGCTAAATGGGATTTTTCTTCATTTCACACTCATTAATTCCCCTGTCTGCGCTTGCTGAGGGTTGGACTCAGTGCACGGGAGCTGCATGCTGGATGATCCCCAGGGCAGTGTCCCCAGAGCGGGGTTCCTGACCCCAAAAAGCCCCAAAGATTTTTGCTTTCACGTTCCGTCTTTTTACAGGGAGGGGAAATCCTTCTGTCATGTGCCAGAAATATCAGCAGCTCTTGTTTCTCGTGATCTGGCAAAGGAGGAGACAAGGCTTGAGGTCCTTCAGACCCCCTGGTCCCATGTGGAGGGCTCCAGTATCTAAAGGGGCTCCAAGGATGCTGGAGAGGGACTTGGGACAAGGGATGGAGGGACAGGACACAGGGAATGGCTTCAGACTGACAGAAGGCAGGGTTAGATGGGATATTGGGAAGGAATTCCGGGCTGGGAGGGTGGGGAGACCCTGGCACAGGTTGCCCAGAGAAGCTGTGGCTGCCCCTGGATCCCTGGAAGTGTCCAAGGCCAGGCTGGAGCAACCTGGGCTAGTGGGAGGTGTCCCTGCCCATGGCAAGGGTTGGAATGAGATGGGCTTTATTCCTTCCAACCCAAACCATCCTGGGATCTGTGACTCCTCCTGAGTCTCCCCTCCCTGCTCCCTCCATGGAGGTCACACACTTGGGGGAAATCTGTGATTCCATCTGAGTCTGGTGATTAAATCCCTCTCTGAGGTGACAGCACTAAAACCTGGGTCATGGAAAGGTACCTGTGGAATTAATTCCTCCCCACAGCCTGTGACTTATATTAACATGATAACAGCAGCCAGAAGGACTTTGTCTTCCTGTGGCACACGGTTATGAATCCCGTTGTCACTGCCCTGAATGAATCCATGAATCCATGCACATTCCCAGGCACACTCCCTTGGCACATGGCATTAATTAGCCTTGGTTAATGGGCTAATGATGGGGGTGACTCTTGCCACGAGCAGCAGGGATGCAGCGGGAGGGCTGGGCAGGTGTTTGTTTCAAAGGGGATGTGTCCAGGAACGTGTCTCCGCTCCGGGAGAGGCTTGGAATGATGGGAACCCATCCTGGATGTTGGCACATGCTGATGAAAAGCCAAACTGTAGAGCTCCAGTGAGGAACCTGTGGCCACCCAGCCCCAGGAACTGGCCAGTGCACATCACAGACAGGTCAGATTAGGTGGAGGCAAGATTCATCCCGAGAAAGTTTGCCAGATCCCAGTTGTATGGCACGTGGTCCAGGGGCAGTGATGCAATGCCTGCTCCTGGAAGCACTGGTAGGCATCAGAGGGGTGAGTCCACTGGAGCATCTAATTGGAAATTAGGAAAAGGTTCTTCCCCCAGAGGGTGGCTGGGCACTGAACAGGCTCCCCGGGGCTACCAGAGCTCCAGGGGGGTTTGGACAATGCTCTGAGGGACAGGGTGGGATTGTTGTGGTGTCCTGGGCAGGACTGGATGATCTCTGTGGGTCCCTTCCAGCTGTGCCATGTGGATTGTGCTCTGGGTGTGCCCGGGATGAAGGAGCTGCCCATGGGCAACGCCCACTGGCATCCCAGAGCTCTTATTAAATTTTAAGACCACATTTAAAAAGCTTTCCTGTCAGGAAAGCCCCGAAGAATTATGTTGATGTAAAGATCACCTTTCTGAAATGTATGTTAACGGATTAAAAAAAGCCTTCTAAAGACTTAAAAGGGAAAAAAAAAACCCCAAACCCAACATGCTGCAGTTTTAACGAGGAGCTTGTAAACATAACCGACCCCTGCTGATTTTTTCCATTAATTGTGTGTGTTATTGGAGACCAGGGCCCTGCAGCTCTCAGCAAAACACCTTTGCTGAGCTGGGCTTAAGGCATCTCCCTAAATCCAGGAGGGCCGGAGCCGTGCACGGGCTGTGGAGGGTGATGGGGGTTTTACAGGGACGCAGGGCTGGGTTGTCCCTGTGGATTCAGGCTCTGACCTCGGCTCTCCTCCAGCTGGAGGAGGAGGGAGGAGGGATGGGGAGACCTGCTGAGCTGGCTTAGCAATCCCATTTTTATTAAGAGATGCATTCGCTGATTAGCTCCACATCCTAACGACTCGGGCACGATAAATTACAAAGGAAATGCAGGAGTCACTTGGGTTGGATTAACATCTCCTGGGGAAGCAGCAGTGAGGTCATTTTCTGGGCCATTAAATGGTTGCCACTCATTTGCTACGGCCTCTCTTCAACAGCAATTCTGCTTTTTGTTCTTGATTTCAGCCCAGCACCACCTCAGCAGTCCTTCTCTCCCATCCCACCTCCTCCCTCTCCCACGCTGCCATCCAGGGAAGCACAGCACCACCACGCAGGTGCCAGCCCGGTGCCAACATCCCGACCACAGGAGGGATGCTCCATAAGGTTTTTTTAGGGATTTAGGGACATCAGGCACCTTCTGGGCTCCCTTCTGTGTCTACCACAAAGAAAGCTCACCCCTCAAGCTCCACGGGGTGTTTGCAGGCAATTTGCAGCCCACAAAAGAGGCAAAATCTCTCCCAGAGGTGAATTGTGGCCGGTGATTTGCCCGGGCTCTTGAGATAATAACTCCTGCTGGCAAAGGGGGAAGATTCCCGAGTTAATGTTCAGAAAATGCCACTAAAATGAAAAGGCATTTGATTAACATGATGATGATTATTATTACCATGCTCTGCTGCTCAGCCCAGGCTGGGTGGGTGCACTCCCACCCCTGTATCCAGAGGAAGAAGGAGCACTGAGGATTTTGCTCGGCAGTGGAGGACCCTGCTTTACCTTCACTTTTGGGAGATTTTCACTCTGATTTGGGTGACCTGGCCTGTGCCCTTCTGCTGATCATCCTCAGCAGACATGGGGCAGATCCTACAGGATTTTTTGGTGTCTGACTCCCTGGAGAGCACAGATCCAGGGGAGGGAGCGGCTGGCTCACTTTGAGACCCAGGATGGATGGATGTGGCTTGTCCCTGATCACCCAGGGAAGCCTATGGAAGAGGTGGATGCTGATTATCTATTTCCCAAAGCCAGGGTATCCATGATGATGGCTAACCCTCCTCTTTTTAACCCAGGGCAGCAGAGGCAGATGGACACCTCAGTGGGATGCTGAAGGCAGTGCTGGGCTGCAGCCCATTCCCAGCCCAAACCTCCCACTCATCCAGGGTGATGGATGAGTCCTGGACATGGAAATGACCTTGCTCTTTCTTCCCCCTGCAGAGCCAGCTTTCCCAGGCCTTGAACGGTTTGTCAGACAGAGCCAAGGAAGCAAAAGAGTTCCTGGTCCAGCTCCGGAACATGGTGCAGCAAATCCAGGTATGGTGCCTCCTGCCTGAGGAACAGCCCCTTCCCACCAGGATGAGCTGCTCTCTGCCATCCTCTGTCCCATCCCCCAGCTTGGTTTGGTGGGTGTTCTCCCAAAGGGCCCCACACTTGACTTTTCATATGACTCCCCTGAGCCGTCCCCAAAACTGCTCTTCCCAAAGCTGCCGGTCTTGAGAGGAGCAGCAGAGAGCCCAGCCCTTCCCATATCCGCCATAGGTAGATCCAAGGATGTGGCAGGATGGACCAAAACCTGTTCCTCACCTGCCACCAGCACATTTTTCCACGACCCAAGGGTGTAAGCATCCCACGTGCCAACGCTGTGGATTGCTGGGTTCCACTGGTGTAGCTGCACGTGCAAATATGGTCCGTGTGGCATCATTAAAAAGGAAAATCAGGTTTCCCAGATGAACTGGGGGCGTTCCCAGGCTGTGACTCTCCCTCTGCCCTGCAGGAGAACAGTGTGGAGTTCGAGGCCTGCCTGGTGGCCCAGTGTGACGCCCTCATCGACGCCCTCAACAGAAGGAAAGCCCAGCTGCTGTCCCGGGTCAACAAGGAGCACGAGCACAAGCTGAAGGTGAGCTCAGGTGGTCTGAGAGCTTCTTGCAGGGCTGGCAGCGGATGGGAATGAGGACTAGGATGCTGTTTGTTGGGGAGGAGCGGGGAGGTCACTGGGAAGCCACTCTTTTTTTCACATGAGCTGAATTCCGTCTTGCTGCAGATGCCCAGCCCGCTCCCAGCGTGTCCCTCAGCAAAGTGCTGCTTCCTCCAGGTGGTTCCCACTGAATTGTTCCATCACTGGGCCAGTTCCTAGTCATTAGGTCAGCAGAGCCGTATGTACAGCATCCACAGGCTGGAAAACGACCTTGTTCATGTCCCATGTTGCTTCCAAGCTACTAGAACAATCCTACAGGATGCTGAGTGTCTGTAACTCCTGCTGGCTTCAGCTGAAGTTCTGGGGCACTTGGTGTCGTGAGATGCCACTTTTGTCACCAGGCAGGAGCAGGATTTACTCTGTTTTATGTGCTTGGTGAGCACCTCGTGGCCTCAGGGTGGTGACTGCAGTGAGATTGATGGTGTTGGGGGAGCAGAGATGCAACTCTTGAGCATGAGCTGTGAAAATGGGCCCGTGGTTTGTGTCGTTCCTGCAGTCACCACACCACGTCTTTCCAGCTGATTTGGGGCTGAGAAGGGAAGCAAAGGGCCCAGCCTCACCTGGGGGCAGTGGAACAGGTATAGCCATGCCCAGTATCTGTTGGACAAGGTAGTTGCACCCTGGACATCACCACTGGGGTCTCAGCTGGACTGACATTTGTGATTCCAGGATCCCTCTTCCGAGGTCATTTCAGTGTTCTGTGTAGAAATTTCTTGTGTCTCTTCTCTGGCTCCACTTGCACCCCCCTCCAGCCTTGCTTTGGGCCACCCAGGAGGCTCCCAGAGGGATTCCTGGACCTGCCTAAAATGAGGGAGAAGACCACCAGTCCTACGTGCCTGCCAAGGATGGGCAGCACAAGGGCACTTCCACGGGGAGAGGGACAAAAGGAGCTTTGTGGGACCGAGCCCACCGTCAGTGCCCACCAACAAAGCACAACCCTGAGCAGCCATGGCACAGAGGGGACCCCCACTGCCTGGTGGGCTCCCTCTCCCTCATCCCCTTCAGGGCATGGTTAATTAAACTCTCACAAAGCCGGGGCAGCACAAAGCAATTTCCCTGCTCAGCACAACCCGCGGGGGCCTTTCGCTTTTTGGCCGGAGGAAGGGATCTGCATCCCACTGCTTGCTCCCACCTCCATCCCACCCCCACCCACACTCTTGTTGTCAGCTGGGATTTGTCATCAGCCAGGCCTGGTCCTTAAAAGATGGAGCAGCCCCTGGATGTCAGACTGGACCTTTAAATCAGCCCTCGAGCCTCCCTCCGTGAAGGATCGAGCTCTTGGAGCTCCCCATGTGCTGCAGGAAGGGCAGGAAGGGCTCTGGGTGCTCTGACAGATGTGATACATGAGCCTCCCTCCAGTTATAGAATCATGGAATCATGGTTTGTTTTGGAGAGAACCTTAAAGATCATCTTTTTCCACCCCCTTGCCATGGGCAGGGACACCTTCCACTCTCCCAGGTTGCTCCAAGCCCTGTCCAACCTGACCTGGAACACTTCCAGGGATCCAGGGGCAGCCACAGCTTCTCTGGGCAACCTGTGCCAGGGCCTCACCACCCTCACAGGGAAGAAATTTTTTTCCTGAGTTACCAGTAGCACCCCAGCAGCTGGTGTTTAAAATCCCAAAGCTGCTCCCTCTCCTCTGCACTCCATGGATTGTTGGGCAGATTTTTAACCTTGAATTATTTGATTTTCCCTTTTAGCCCTTTCAGGGATGGGAGGGGGGTGAGTGATAAACACAGTGGTGCTGCTGTGCTTTTAGGCTTGTATGGGAGGGGGGAGTCTTGCAGCCCTGACCCACCTGGTGCCAGGTGGAGTCTTGCACACTGAGATTGGCTTCCTGTGGCTCCAGAATCATCAGGCTGGAACACATATCCCTGGTGAACACACATCCCTGGTAAACACACATCCTTCCCCTCTGGCCTGGGGACAGGGATGGAGAGGGTCTTGCCTGCTCTCACAGGCTGCAGAAGGGACAGGGGGTGCAGGAGAGTCTCAGTCGTGTGGGTACCTTTGTGTTTCCCTCTGGGGAAGGGGCTGCCCAGGTCATCACCACAATCCCCTTTGCCCCCTCCAAGGAACCCCCCGGACAAAGGCAGCACCTGCAGCTCCAGCTGGACACAGGCTGGGCTGGCTTCACTCCAAGGGTCAGGGGATGCAGGGAGACATGAAAGGGGAGCAGCATTGTGCCTGGAGCAGCTGCTTCCCAACGGGACATCCCCCCCCAGCTGCCTGAGGCTGAGGGGGATAACAAAGCCCACAGCTCTTGCCCGGAGGCTCTGGAGCACTGGAAGTTCTTGTGATTAAAGGAAACAACATGAAGCTGAGTCAGGGGAGGTTTAGGTTGGATCTCAGGAAGAGGTTTTTCACTCAGAGGGTTGTCAGGCACTGACCAGGCTCCCCAGGGCAGTGGGCACGGCCCCAAGGCTGCCAGAGCTCCAGGAGGGTTTGGACAACGCTCTGAGGGACAGGGTGGGATTGTTGGGGTGTCCTGGGCAGGGCCAGGGGTTGGACTGGATGATCCTTGTGGGTCCCTTCCAACTCAGGGTATTCTTTGATTCCATAAGTGTTGCAGATGGAGCAGGAATGCTTCCAGTGTGTCAGGGAGGACTGTGAGCAGGGTTAACCCTGAAGCAGAGGGGCCACCTCCCCACCTCCACCTGCCCCACCTGCAGCAGCATATGGTGCTCAGTGCCATCTCTTTCTGCTTTATGTGGAATTATAACCCATGGTGGGTCCTCCTGCAGGACCCTGGGGCTCGTCCTAGGTCATGTTCACATCAGCACAGGGCAATTTTGGCCACTGATTTGCGCTGACAGCTTCACCCCTTCCCATAAGAGACCAGCCCAGAGCATCTGAGCCCCTTCAGATCCAAAGGAGTTGCTCCAGCAGCCGGCGTGGAGCCGCAGTGCCCTGGCTGCAGCCGGCGTCTCCATGGGCTGCTGCTCCTTCCCAGTGGGATGCTGGCCATCCTGGCATGGTGTGGCACCGTGTGAGGGAGGAGGAGAGGCCCAGGGGGGCAGAGCCTGCCCGCTGGCACGGGGCCACTGGTGCCTCTCCCCGCTGAGCCCGAGTTCCCGTTCCTGCGGCGCCCGGAGTTGGGGTCGGCTTGGCTTCGGGACTGACCTACTTTGTCCTGACACATATTCCATGGAGCCAGGCACCAGTCCAGGTTTGCCTGTGGGCCAGCACTAATTACTCCAGAGAGGTCTGTGAGGACACGAACTTGGAAGGGACATTTCCCTGCCCGTCTCCAACCCGCCGCTACACTTGGATTTGGGATTGGGAACCAGGGCCTTAAAAAGTGACATCTGGAGGAACGCTGGGGCCAGGTGCCTGCTCCACTCTGGGACACACCTCCTTGTCTGTCCTCCTCATTGCTGGCCCTGGTTTTCGAAGGACCAGTGTGGTTTTCCCCAAGGGATGATGCCTTTACAGTTTGTGCAGGGGACACAGAGGCTTCCCTGTGCTGTTGTCCCGGGAAAAAAAATCTCTCCTCAGCCCACAGCACACAAGGACTGAGCTCTGCAGGCACCTCTTTAAGCTCTCAGCAGTGTGGTGGATCATTCCAGTCTTTTTCTGGCCTTCAGGCCATAGGATGCCTTTGCTCCATGATTTCATCCCATTGCTTTAGCTGCAGAGCCCATTTGGGCCAACAGGAGTTGTCACATTTCCCAGGAGAGCTAAATCCCTAGGAAACACTCCCCAGGGGCTCCTGTCCATAGCACTGGATCTCCAGAGATGAAATACTGGTCCGTGACCCTTCTTTAGGGGTTACAGTCAGGGTTTTCCAAGGGAACTCGGTGTCCCCTGTTGGATTAGGTCACCGGTGGTGGTAACGCAGCAGCTCTGCCTTTCCCAGCTCCAGCCTGAGCCTCCTCTCCCAACAGCAAGTCGCCATGGAAACATCCACCTGGAAAAGCTCTGCTTTTAGAGGACGTGTGGCCGTGGGATTCAGGGTCTGTCCTGGTGGGTTTTCCAGCTGGGATTTTTCCACAGCAGCACCTGTAACACCACCCCCCACCCCCACGGGTGACTGTCCCTGCCCATGGTGTGCCCAGGGTGAGGAGATTCCATGTCCTCCGTGTGACATTCCCAGCAGGACTCATCCCAGGCGCTGGGAATGTTGAGTGCCTTGAAAACCTGTTATCTACCCAAGCACTAAAAAAGAGGAGGAAGGCGAGGGAGGCATTTGAGTGGGGATGAGTGCTGGTGTTATTGCCTTCCAGGAGCTGTATTAAAATGTAAATTATAGTTAATGTCACCTTACAGGGAAGAAAAGCTCTTGAAATAAAAGTCCTATTTTAAGGTCTGCTGTGAGTGCACACAAAAATCCTTTTTATAGGCTGTAATTAGCAGCCAGGTTCTGGCTGTTACCTCATTTGGCACCTAAAGGGGGAAAAAAAAACAGTATTTGGTAGAAATGACCCCAAATAGAATGTATGGAGCTTCCCAAACCTCCTCAGCAGCTGAGCCATGGAAGAGCCAGGCTCCCTACAACCACCTGGGAGGAGGTTGGTGCCAAGTGGGGGGTCAGCCTCTTCTCCCAGATAACAGGAGGAAATGGCCTCAAGTTGCACCAGGGGAGGTTAAATTGGATATCAGGGAAAATTTCTTCATGGAAGAGGTTGTCCAGCCCTAGAAATGCTGCCCATGGCAGTGTGGAGTCACCATCCCTGGAAGAGTTCAAAAACCATGTAGATGTGCCAGGTTTTCCTGGCGATCTGGTGGATACCACAAGCCCTTCAAGGTCTCCTGAGGCTCCCCCTCAGCCCAGCACAGCCTCTTGCACGAGTCCAAGGCCTGAGGAACTTCCAGATTTCACTTCCAGCTCTCTTCATCGACACACCCTTCATTACTGGGGTAACAGGGAGCTCCCAGGGAGTGGACATCCCTCATGCAGGAGGAGGACCACAGGATGCCTGAGGCCATTTGGAAAACTTTTCTGCTTCACTGGCCCTGCTGGGTTTAGACCAGGCCTTCAAAGGCATGGGGGGTGTTTATGTCTTATTCCTCAAACCTTTAATTTTACTAATCACAGTGATTAATGGAGCCTCTCTGTCCCTGTCTGTGTCCAGTTTCTCTTGCAAGCTGTAAAGCCATGAAGCCCCACTAGATCCCAACCAAAGATCCCTCTCCTTTCCTTGAAAACAGTTTGGTCCTGGTGAAGGGAACATGGATTTCCACTCTTGGTTTTCCTGCTGTGGAGATGCTGCAGCCAAACTGCTGTTGTCATGCTCTGGTTCTCCAGGTGGATTTTGCTGGATCCCTGAGGGATCACAGAGTTATGGAAGGGCTAAAGATATGGGCTGAGACAGAGCTGCAGCCACAGCTTTGGGTGCACCTCAGCCAGGCTGCCCTGGGCTGCTTCTCCTTGGATTTTGAGTGTTTCCAAGGCTGGAGGCTCCACAGCCCCTCCCTCCTGGTTTTTTACCACCTATATGGAAAAAATAAAAGCTTTTCCTTATGTCTTCACCAAGCAAATGCTGTTTCTTGGAGGCTCCTGCCTGGCTGGAGGGAGCAGATGGCAATTCTGCTGGTAAATACTTGGAAAACATCGACCCTGGCAGGGAGAGGCTCACAAATTCATTATCCCGGGCAAACCAGACAGAGATTTAAGCCGCAAAGAACATAAGAAGATTGTTTCCCCAATCCCATCTTTGCTGCCTTCCTGGTGGCACGTGCCTTTCCCCCAGAGGGGGGGTCTTGCATGAAGGAAGGAGGCGGCTTTCCTGGGCATTCCAGGTGGGATCCTCGCTGTGCCCCTCTGCAGCCCAGCAGGCAGGGGATGAAAAACCTCGCTCTGGCTCATCAGTCCAGTCAGGATATGCTCTGATAATGAGGTTGGACCCCATGGGCTGGTCTTACCTCACACTCAGAGACCCAACATCCACGCAGCCAACAGCCCTGCCAAGGGCAGGACAGCCCCCAGCCCCTCTCTGGGAGCAGGAGAGATCAGAGGAAGGCAAAGGGCTGCTTTGCACCCCCTCATTGCACCTTCTGGATCCTCTCCCCCCGAAGGACTGAGCATCCCCACTGAGAAAGGAAATCCGAGGGCTTGCCCACGCTCTCCAGAAGGTCAGTGTGGGAGTCAGATCTCCAGGAGCAGCTGTTGGCTCTGCTTCGTCCTTACAGGACCTGAGGGGCTCCAAGAGACCTGGAGAAGGACTTTGACAAGGGCATGGACTGATAGGACAAGGGGAAATGACTTCCCACCGCCAGAGGGCAGGGCTAGATGGGATATTGGGAAGGAATTCTTGGCTGGGAGGGTGGTGAGGCCCTGGCATAGGTTGCCCAGAGAAGCTGTGGCTGCCCCTGGATCTCTGGAAGTGTCCAAGGCCAGGTTGGATGGGGGCTGGAGCAACCTGGTCTAGTGGGAGGTGTCCCTGCCCATGGCAGGGGTTGGAACAAGATGGGCTTTAAGGTCCCTTCCAACCCAAACCATTCTGGGATTCTAGGAATCGCCACAGCAGAGCCATTCCAGTGCTCTCAAGTGTTAGGAACTGGCACTGAATGAACTCTTCCCTCTGCTGACAGCATTTGAAGCCAGAAGCAACGTGTGCTCCATCTCAGGGCGATCCAGCATCTCCACAAGCCTCCAACACATCCCCTTGGTCCAGAGGAGCAATATGGGAGCTCCCTCTGCTGCCTGGTCCAGCCTGCACCCTCCCCATGGCCTGGGCTTGCTCCAGCCTCCCCCTGCCACAGCCTGGCAACACCAGGCTGCTGCAAGCAGCGAGGAGTGGCTACTCCCTAAAAATCTGGAACCATCTCAGAGACTATTCCGTGGCATTCCACAGGAGAAGATGTGTTGTCTCAAGTCTCCCCAGGTAGAAGCGACAGGACGAGAGGAACCAGCTTCAAACTGCACCAGGGGAGGTTTAGCTTGGATATTAGGGGAAATTTGTTCATGGAAAGGGTTGTCCAGCCCTGGCACAGCTGCCCAGGGCAGGGGTGGAGTCCCCATCCCTGGAGGAATTTAAAAGCCCTGTGGATGTGGCACTTGGGGACGTGGGTCAGTGGTGGCCCTGGTAGTGTTGAGGGAACTGTTGGACTCGATCTCAGAGGGTTTTTCCAACCTGAATGATTCTGTGATTCTAAGTTGCAAGGCTGGTAATTCTTTTCTTCCTGCTCGGTGATTGAGCAGAGGTGATTAAATTGTAATTAAACGACACGTGATGGGATTGATTGGCCTGCAGGTGTCCTCTCCCCCCTCCAAGCCCAGGTTCATTCACTGCAGGAGGCTGACACGTGCTTCATTCCACCTCCCCATCCCTCAGACAGGGATGCTCTGGGGATGCTCACAGGAGGAGCTGCTCCTGTGCCTGTGGAGCAGTGGGCACATGGGCACTGTGCTCTCTTCACCCCTGGCCACTGCAGCTTTTCCCATCTGCAGATGCTGATGCAAAGCTCACCTTCCCTGTGGCACCCCGAATATCTGTGCTCCATTGAGCTGCACAGCTTTGTTCAGTGCCAGTGGAGAACTTTAAACAGCTTTAAAGCTCTTCCAGGGGAAAAAAAGGGAATTAACTGTCATGAGCATGTCCCTCTGAGCTTCAAATTTCTCTTCCTGAGCTGCTCTGCCAATCTCCAGTGGCAGAAATGCTCCTGACACCGGGTGTAGGATTCAACATGAAGGACCAGCCAACCTTCAAATACACCCTTGTGGTATCCAGCCTGAACCCTTTCCTGCCTGCTGTGCTTCTGGGAACATCAGCAGAGCCCTCAGGCACCACTAAACACACTTGTGCTCCTCTGCTGGGATGCTGGAGTGTGATCCCTTGGGGAACCAGCTGTGGCTGCAAGAAGATGTGCCTTGGTGTGCAACCTGGGCAAGCCCAGGCAGAGCTCTGTGTGCCATAGGGAGCCCAGCAGGATTTATTTATCTCCTCTCCCTGGCACTTCTCTGCCTCTGAGGTGGAGAAAATGAGGCAGTTCTGCAGTATGGGCATCTTAAACAGATCCTTAGAGCTGCAGCTGGGGGAGGTGGTCTGTTCATTCCTCTTGGAAATACCAAATTACCAGAGTCCTTATCCTGGGATGTTGGGTGCAGCTGCCCCAGAACCAACCCCACAACCCAGCTCCATGCCAAGGATGGATAGGGCACCTGTGTATCTATGGAAGTAGGCATGTTTTTTGCAGGAATCTCATAAGCTGTCATTTGGAAGCTGTCTTTAATTAAAGACAGGGCATGGAACTGTCCTACTGCTTTGAATAGTCATGTGGGTTAATAATTTTGAGCTAAACAAGGCTTGTTGGAACAGGTTGCCCAGAGAGATTGTGGACTCCCCATCCCTGGAAGTGTCCAAGGCCAGGTTGGATGGGGCTTGGAGCAACCTGGTCCAGTGGAAGGTGTCCCTGCCCAGGCAGGGGGGTGGACAAGATGGTCCTTAAGGTCCCTTCTAATCCAAACCATTCCGGGATTCTCTGTTGTTGTTCACCAGGTTTTCAAAGATCTGGAATTCAGAGTCTTGACCAGTTCTGCCTTTTTCTGTTCCCTTGAGTCTCTGTCTCCCTTCACACGCCCTGACCCCGTCCCTGTGCCCGCACAGCACCGAAGCCCTTTGGCTCCACATCTCCCAAAACCCCAAGGAGAGCTGAGCCCCCCCTGCTCTCCCCTCACAGGTGGTGAGGGACCAGATCTCCCACTGCACGGTGAAGCTGCGCCAGACCACGGGCCTGATGGAATATTGCCTGGAGGTCATCAAGGAGAACGATCCCAGCGGGTTCCTGCAGGTTGGTGAGCGGGAAAGGCGCTGCAGGGCCGAGGGTAAGAGGGTGTCCTGGCTTTTCCAGCCATAAAATCAAGGGCCAGCCTCTCATCACCTCCAGGTTCGCAGCAGGAACAGGGTAGGGACGTTTCTTGCCCTGACTGGAGGAACAGAAGGTTTGGGGATAAATTTGGGATTTAGCGGGAGGTGGTGGGTGGTGTCTCTCTGGAGCAGGGATCAGAACGTGCTGTCTCGTGGCTCTCCATTGGGAGACCAACATAACAGCCCTTGGGAACTGCATCCCACTGCTCATTCCTGGGCTGGTCCCTTTGGCACCAGACCCTGCCCCTGGGTTCCCTCTGCCAGCTGATCCTGCAGGGAAGGGCGATGCTGGAAACCACGTGTGACATCCCAACCTTTGGGAGGCAGAGGGAGGGAGGAGAACAGGGCAGGGGCATGGCTCAGCACACATCCCAGTGATCCGTGGTGGCTGAGGGTGTTCCTTGTCCCCAGATCTCCGATGCTCTCATCAGGAGAGTGCACCTGACCGAGGACCAGTGGGGAAAGGGGACACTCACCCCCCGCATGACCACAGACTTCGACCTGAACCTCGACAATGCCCCTCTGCTCCAGTCCATCCACCAGCTGGACTTTGTCCAGATGAAAGGTAAGGATATTTCCAGTGCCTTTCAAAAGCCCACATCTTCCCATTCCATGCAGCTCCTCACAGGGAAGGGGGAAGGAGAGGAGAGTTTCTCACCTTCTCCCAGCAAGACTGGGCACCCCAGACCCAGAGTTACGCCCGTTCCTGTGTGTTTTCCACTCCTGGGCCAACCATCTGCCTCCCTGTCTCAGATCCCTGGGCCCCTGTGTGCCAGACCAGGGTGCCTGGAGCTTGGCTTTGCCTGGAAAAGCAGTCTCAGTGCATTAGGAAGTTATTAGTGCATTAAAAAGTGCAATAGAAAGTGCTCTGCAGGTTGGGACCTCTATCTTGGGAGCAGCACAAAGCTGTTCCCAAAGCTCTGCTCACATACCCACACACACTCACTGCTGAGCAGCATCTGGCATGGGCCAGATGTCCCTCCAAGCACACAGAGCCACGTCACTCAGCTTGGGGACTCCTCTCCCTCCCCTCTCCTCGCTGTAGGTTTGGACCTTCCTTTTGGTTTAAATTTCCTCCCCGTTCTCCGTTCCCTCTGTGCTCACTCTCCTGTACCACCAAGAGCTGCTGCAACCTGTGAGCAATTTGGGATTTAGCAAGCCCAGGGAAGCTGAAAAAGGTGCAAAAAGGGCTGTGGACACACAGGGAAGCTCAGGAGGACATTGAACATTGGCTGTACCTTCAGCTGGTGCGGATGAGTTGCGTGGGGAAAGGGCCACCAGCTGCGGGTCTGTCCCGGCTCTTTGTTCCCATCACAGCTGGAATTCCTGGCTTGGGAGCTGTTTGCACACCCCAGCGTGTCTCAGTGGTCAGGGAGAGGAAGGCTGATGAGCACAGGGCTCCTCTGTCACGATAATGAGCATCTTCAGGTCATTTTTGCAGCAGTGAGGAAGGGCCACGGCTGCTCGTGGCTGCTAATCGTTAGCCCGGCTGTTAATTTGAAATGTCAGTGATATTTTGTGATAGCAAGCCCAGGGAGGGCTGGATTGCTATTTTACATTAGCCCTCCCTTCCTGCAATTTAGCCCAGAGGGTTATTTTTAATTAATAAGAGCAAATCTGCTGCTGGTTTAGCCGCCCACCCTCCTCTCATCATCTCCCTCCTCCTCTCAGCTCACCCTCACTGGGGAAATAAGTTGCTGGTCTTTTTTAGACTAGCAGAAGGTGGGGTTTGGATCCCAAATCTGTGTTGCAGCACCAGGGGAGGGAGGGCAACATCTGAGGTCTTGATGAAGAGCAGGTGAGGAACAGGTACTGGGCATCCCACACCCTGTGCCAGCCTGGCACTTCCTGAGGGTCCAGCCCAGGAGGTGGAGGAGTCACAGAGGGGGAAAGCTGAGCCTTTGCCAGCAAGTCCATCTTTTTTTCTCCCAGGCATCCATGACTCCTCTGCATCTTGTCTGGATTCTCTGTTGTCACTGGCTCTTGTCCCTTTGGGCAGTGAGGATGAGGAGGGTGGACGAGCAGCTCTGTTGAGAGGAGATGTGTCAGTGGACATCTCCCTTCCCTGTCATGCTGTCACCCTTCCATGCTTTTCAGAGCATGGGGTCAGAGACAGGGCTGCGTGACACACGTGGAGATTCCCAAATACAGCAGGAAAAAACCTGTGTAGGGAGCCATAGGGGGTACTCAGCCCCACAGCTTCAGGTCCTCTCCTTTTTGTTACAGTGAATTTATTTAATGGAAAAGCAGAGCAGCACTTGCTGCTGGCCTGTAGATAAGTCCAGGCTCAGGGCTCTGTGGAGCTTTGGGAGAGTGTCCCAGGTTTGGGATTGGCTCCTCTATATCAAGTGTATTGCTGTGCTGCCAAAATTCCCCAAAATTAATTAGAAAACAAGAATAAACCAGAGAAGCTCTGGGGAAACCTCAGCTTCACCAGGCTGTGAGGTGGAGGAATTTGGAGTCCTTTCTGCTTCCTTTCCACCCTAACACCCTCCAGACCACAGTTACACCCCTAGTGCTGCCTTCACAGCCGGGAAATAAGTGCATCCCAATGAATGCATCCTCCTCCTCCTCCCTCCATGTGGTGCCAGCAGCCAGGGTTCCACTGATTTGGGTTTAGTTTCCTCCCCAGTGCCGGCCCCGCCGATCCTGCAGCTGGAGGAGTGCTGCACCCACAACAACAGTGCCACCCTGTCCTGGAAGCAGCCCCCCTTGTCCACAGTGCAGGTGGAAGGATACATCCTGGAGCTGGATGATGGGAACGGCGGCCAGTTCAGGGTGAGTGCTCGGAGCAGGTCCCAGAGGGAAGGGGACGTTCCTGCCTCCGGTATTTCCCTGCCGTGAAGTGACCTCAGAGTTCCTCATACTTCTTGCAAGTCCCCTGTTGCCTGGAAAGGGGAATGGCTTCCCACTGCCATTTGGGATATTGGGAAGGAATTCCTGGCTGGGAGGGTGGGGAGGCCCTGGTGCAGGTTGCCCAGAGAAGCTGTGGCTGCCCCTGGATCCCTGGAAGTGTCCAAGGCCAGGCTGGAGCAACCTGGGCTAGTGGAAAGTGTCCCTGCCCATGGCAGGGGGTTGGAACAAGATGGTCTTTAAGGTCCCCCTTCCAACCCAAACCATTCTGGTATTCCATGATTGTATGAAGCTCCGTATTTTTAGGTTGCTGAATATTTCATGCAAGGTATGCTAATTGCTGTGAAAACTTCATGCTTTGCCAGCTGCCAGCAAGCAGAGGTGTTTAAGGCCTGAGGGCTTTTAAATTGCTGTAATTACACAATTAAAATATGATTTTTCTCTGATCCGACACGCTGATAATTATCCCGGTGTGTTCACATCCACCCAGAGCAGGCGCAGGGACCAGCCCATGGTGCTCTGGATTCATCCACAGAAAACTCAGGCAGGCAGGAGTCAGAGCAGAGTCCAGGTGGAAGAGAGGTGACATGGGTGGGATCTGGAGAGAGAAGGGAGCAGGAGGCTGGGTGTGGGGAGACCAAGGCTTAGTGCTTGCCTCTGATAGTGTTCCTTCCCAATATCCCATCTATTCCTGCCCTCTGGCAGTGGGAAGCCATTCCCCTTTGTCCTATCCCTCCAGGCCCTTGTTCCAAGTCCCTCTCCAGCTTTCCTGGAGCCCCTTTAGGCCCTGGAAGGGGCTCTCAGGTCTCCCTGGAGCCTTCTCTTCTCCAGGTGAACCCCCCCAGCTCTCCCAGCCTGGCTCCAGAACAGAGGAGCTCCAGCCCTCGGAGCATCTCCATGGCCTCCTCTGGACTTGCTCCAGCAGCTCCACATCCTTCTGATGTTGTGGGGGCCTCAGAGCTGTGTGCAGCATTCCGGGTGGATCTCACCTGAGCAGAGCAGAGGGGCAG
Organism: Neopelma chrysocephalum; assembly: GCF_003984885.1. Lineage (NCBI taxonomy): Eukaryota > Metazoa > Chordata > Aves > Passeriformes > Pipridae > Neopelma > Neopelma chrysocephalum. Next base: position 2,153,110 of record NW_020897915.1, read on the forward strand.
GATCCCCCCCCTCCCCTGCTGCCCACACTGCTGGTGCTGCAGCCCAAACTCGTGTCAGGGAACAAATCACAGGGTCAATCTGCTCTGCTTTAGCCACGTAGCGCTCACAGGTCTGCCCCAGCTAGCAGAGCAGGGCTGAATCCCGTGCATCCCGACCTCCAGGAGCTGTTCTCCCAGCCCTGGGACTCCACAGCGTGGGCTCTGACCGTGGTTGCCTTGCAGGAGGTGTACGTGGGCAAGGAGACCATGTGCACGGTGGACGGGCTGCACTTCAACAGCACCTACAGCGCCCGGGTCAAGGCCTTCAACAAGTCAGGAGTCAGCCCCTACAGCAAGACCCTGGTGCTCCAGACATCCGAGGGTAAGGAATCGCAGCAGCTCCAGCCCGGAGCGCTCGGACGCCGCTCACACGCAGCCTCCAGCACACCCCAGCTTAGCTCTGCTGGTGCTCCAGTACCTGAGCATTCCCTGCGGGAAAGCCAGCGCTGACCACGGGGGAAAGGGGGTGCCAGGAGCCTGAAACAGTGCCCAAATTCCTGTCTCACCCCTTTCCTTTGCAGGGGGTGTTTTCTCTGGGGAGGTGCAGTGAGAGGTATTTAAATTCCGGGTTACGTGACACAAAGGGAAGCTCAGGTGTTTTCGTTAATCCCGTTTAAAACAAAACACTGTCAGCGTTGCTCCTGAGGGCTGTGCGTGGCTGGAACCACAGGATTCAGCCCCTGGAAGTGCAGGACAGGGAGCAGAGGGACCACAGAGCCATGTGGGTGTCCTTCCAGACCCAGGGATGCACAGCCGGCCCCGCCAGCATCGTCTGCATCACCCCCACAGCAGCAGGAGCTCAGATGGAATATTAAACACTCCCTTGCAGGCTGCAGAGGAGTCTCCCCGCCTGGCTTTAAGTATATTTGTCACACCAGGCCCTTAATCCAGGGCGGAAAATTGGCTTATTTCTGCCATGCAGGTGGAGAGTGGCGGGGCTGCATCCGAGGTGGGAGTCGGAAGCAGCTGTGGAGGAAGGGATCAGCCCCCACCAGCACGTCTGCTGCCCCACAACCTCACTACCAGGCACAAAACCCCTCCCTGGGAGTTTTCCATGCTTGGTGGAATCCCTTTTCCTTACTCCCAGACTAAAACATCTCTTTTCCAAGCCTTGTGAGGACTTTTTTCGGGGCAGCATCCAGCTGGCTGGCAGCTGGGATCAGAAGGGAGCACACACAGCTCGTGGGGTGAAAGGAGGGCAAGAGCTTTCCTGCCACAGAACATCTCTGGTGGCTTTGAGCAAGGAGAAAAATGGGTTTTCTGCTGAAAAAGTAGGAGACAAAAGCAGAGCAAGGCTACACTGAGCATTTCTCTTGCTGCCTGCACTTATCTGCAGGAGATAACCATTCCAGTTTGGAAAGGGAATGTGCCAGGCTTGGATGCGTGGGCAGCTCAGCAAGGAATGGGACTCACTCACATGACAGAGTGGAGAGCAAATCTGTGACAAACCTTCTCATAGGAGAGGCAGGAAACTCAAATCACAGGCACAAAGGCCTTGGCACATCTGCCAGAGACACATCAGTGTGAGAGTTTGCAAAGCTGAGTGCCAGGAAGCGTCCAGGAAACCTCAGCATTCCTGGGGATGGGACAGCCCGGGTCCTGCCCCGTGCTGGGGTGGCCAGGACCTCCACCAAAGCCAACAATTCTCACCCACTTCACTACCCAGCTTCACCAGCCTTGGCAGGAGACAGCAGAGCTTTGGCTTCTCATCGCATTTGTGTCTCGTAAGACCCATTTGAGACACAATTCCCTCACCAAAACCCGCTGGGCTTTAAGTCATCCCCAGCCAGGAGTCTGCAGGGTCCCCACTATGATCTTCCCAGCTCTGCCTTCTTCTCATAGGTGTTCTCACTCCCGAGTCAAGCCCAAGCTCAGCTCCAAAATAGAAAGGAATCTGGGAGAAAACAGCTGTTCCTGGTCCCAGCAGGGCCGTGCTTGGGGCTGGTGCTTGGTCTGTGGAGCAGAGAGAAGTTCCACTCTCCGGAGCACCGGGATGAAAGTTTGCTGCATTCAGCCTTTTCCCTTGAATGAGCTTTTGCATTTGTTGTTCCAGCACGGAAGAAAGAGGGAGGAAAAGTCAAATGGGCCTGGAGCATTTTGTGCTCTTAGAGGCCGTCTGAGCTTTTAGGATTCAAAGAGAAATAAATTACATCTGTGTGCAGCTTCCGGATATCCGAGGGACTCGCTGAATAGAGCTTGCACGTCGCAGCTCTCTCTTAAGGTTGGGCTTTTATTTCTGGCTTTTACAGCAGCATCAAGGCCCTTTAAGAGCTATTTTGTCTGAAGTAGGCTTAGCTTTCCCCTTCAGCTGAGCTGTGCAGCTTCCTGCAAAGAGCTCGTGTGGGGAAGAGGGGACGAAAGGAGAGACGGGCTCGATGCAAAGAGAACATCTCTTGGAACGTGGCTGTCCTGCTGTAAGTGGCTGTGAGGAATTCTTTATTTAAAAGCTGGTTTCTAGTCCTGGCCGATGAGATCCTGTGGAAGGGAACTGAAGCCTGTTCTTCCTTCAGTGAGCAGTGAAACGGGTGCAGAGCGGGGAATGTGAGACACCTTGCAGGCCTCAGAATCTGAGGAGAACAAGGTTGAGAAGAGGGTGAAACAGCCAAGGGGAGCCAGGCAGCACTGATGGGAATATCCCATCCCATGGGAAGGTGGCACTTGCACAAGTTACAGCAAGAGCCTCTTCCCAGCCCGTGGTGTGGGGCATCTTCTGCTCATCCCAAAGGAAACTATTGCAGTTCAGTCTTCAAAGCTGGTTCTTGGTGCCGCCAGCAGGACAAGGTGGTTCCTGGCTGGGAGAAGGGCAGTGCCCCAGAGCCCTTCCCACATGCTGGAGCTTCCCAGGGATGAAGATCCTTATCATCAGCACGGCCAAATGGGAGCAAGGGCTGAAGGCAAAGTTCTTTTCCCTGAACCGTGTCCTCTCCTGACCTCATGTCAGGCTGTTTCACATCAGCCCTAGGAGTGCCTCCTGCCCTGTCACATCTCAGCCAAAGGCTCCAAGGCTCTGCCTTAATCTCTCTGTTACACAAGCTCCTGGATGAAGTCCAGCTGTAGGCTGGGAAATCAGTCTGGGAGGGGTTTTGCAAGGTGAGCCTGTCCTGGGGCACAGACATCTCCCAAAAGCTTGGCCTGTGGCAGCACTGCTTGGCTCTCCTCACCCCTGGGAGACCTCAGGTCTCCCCCAGCCTCCTCCTCCCTGAGCTGGGCAGCCCCTGCACTCCTGATCTTCCCTCATCCAGCAGATTTTCCAGGTTCTGGTCAGTCTCCTGCTGACTTAGAGACCTTCCTAAGGGATTGGAGCCTGCAGGTGGGCTGGCTGCTGGGCTGCTTTTCTCTGCACAGGTTTCTGAGATGCTTCTGAGTACCTGTGGTGCTTTTCCCTGTGCTGAAAGACAGGATGAAGGACCAACTCATCCCAGGTGGAGATGGAGAAGAGGGGGCTGTCCCTGCCTGCTCCCCAGGCCCAGAGCTTCCACCTCCCTTCCCCAGCATAGTCAAACCCCTCTTCTTTTCTCTTCTTTCAAAGCCAGCTCCTCGTTTGGAGCCCAGCTTCAAATTCCTGACCGTTCATGGAATGACCCTCAGCAGCAGCCAGGGCTTTTTAACCGGCAGCTCTTGGAAAGGGGTGAAAATCCAAGGGGAAACAGCCTCCAAGGAGCTATAGGGTGCTAATTAGGGGGAGCCATGAGTGTGGCTTCTCATGGTAGCAGCTCCTCTCACTGTTGGTTAGGCCTTAGAGCCCGTCCCTCCTTAAGCTTGAGCTCTGGTTTTTGACCTGTTGTGCAATAATTTACGTAACCCGTGTCTGACCCCACTTGACACCCTTTGCCTCCACAGCCTCGGCCGCAGCAGCAGCAGAAGTTACAACCCACTGGGCAAAGAAAAGTTCCCTTTTTACCTGTTTTAACATGATTTCCAGCTCGATCCGTATTCACAGCTGAGATGGGAAGGCTGGGGATATTCAGTGTGCCGGGAATTTGAGTGTGTGGATGGCGGATTCCATATTTTCGTGTTGACATATCCCTAGACAAAGGCTAGGGAAGAAGTTGCAGGAGGTGACCGTGTGTGAAAACAGATGACCCGAGGGGTTCCCTCTGCTCTGACATTTTTCTGTGAATCCCGTGAGTTAAATTCTTGCTGTAAGGCTCAGATGTGTTTTGACAGGTACAAAGGGATACCAAGAACACAACATCCCGAACAACCTTTGAGTAAGGTGGGTGCTTGGTGGTTCTTTAGGGTGACAGAGCTTAGCACAGCCCTGAAAAATGCCTTTTCAGTGTTACCAGCTGAATTTTTCCACCATTATTGTGCGCAGGAAGGTGTGAGATGTATGAAAAGCACGATGGGGAGTGTGCATGGTAACCTGTGAATTTTTTTAGGTGCGTTACTATGAAGAGGTGCAGGACCCCCCCTTTAACGAAAAAAACCTATTGAAATTTGTCGTGCTGACATGGGGAATTTTGAAGATGAACACGTTTTCCTTGCCGGTGCTGCCAGGCAAGGCTGCCCTGAAGGGCCCGGCTGGGTTGCACGGCACCAGACATTCCCGCCCCACGCGCCGGAGCAGGATCCGAGCGGTGCCGGAGCGTCCGTGCTCTGCTCCAGGATCCGGGCTCGGGCCATGGAGCGACGCCGTCCAGAGCAGAGAGCCCGTTTTCTGATCTCTAGTTTGCGTTGATCTTACATTTAGACACGCAGTCAGAAGAACAGACCCTCCCTTTTCCAGTGCCTTTGGAAAGATCGCAGCTTCGTAGAATGAGTCCTTTCTCCTCCACCCTTAACCTGCAACCCAGCTTCTCGGGGAGATCCTACTTTGAGCTAAGATCTTCGGCCCACCAGCTGAGCTTGCATTCTTCCTTACAGTCCCTGAATTCAGCCGGTGAGCTGAGCACCTCTGGCGTTTCCTCTTGGTCTGTGCTTCTGGGCATCTCCAAACTATCTGTTCGTTCTGTTCCGTTGTGTTTGTTTTTTTCCCATGACATGCGGATGGATGGCAGGGGGAATTCTTTCTGTTTGTCACTGGCCTGCTCCTGCCGCCGAGGGGGGGTTCTGGTGGCCTGGTTCTTGTGGTGTTTTCGTCTGTATGTGGGCAGTTTGGGGTGATGGAACAGCACAGTAACTCCTCATGTGGGTGCTGTTCTTGGCAGGGCGTTGCTGAACCCTCCGGCACAGCCGGCAAAGCAGATCCTAGAATTCCAGACTGGTTTGGGTTGGAAGGCACCTTAAGGACCATCCAGTTCCAACCTTCTGCTACAGGCAGGGACACCTTCCACTAAGAGATCCCTCATCTCTAGTTTGCATTGATCTTGTGTCAAGGGACAGTCAGAAGGAAAGACCTTCCCTGGGAGAAACCTGTGGGAACACCCCAATGGTTTGTTTTCCCTACAGAGCCAGGAGGCACAGCCTCTGCTGTGAGATTTGGTCTGTGAAATCAGTTTGGTTGATTAAATCTAAACCCTTCTTAAGCAAGAAGCAAACCTGGATGCAGGCAAGGTCTAACTTGTTGCCTGGAGAGGTTTTGGACTCCCCATGCCTGCAAGCGTTCAAGGTTGGACAGGGCTTGGAGCAACCTGGGATAGAGGAAGGTGTCCCTGCCCATGGCAGGGGGTTGGAACAAGATGATTTTAAGTCCCCCCCCACCCCAAACCAGTCTGGGACTCTCTGATTCCAGCTCAGGCCAGCTCACAGCCCAGCTTAGGACCCTGAAGACATGGGCTTGCATCCACTCAGCTTTGAGCACTGGGCTCGGCTCTTCCCAAGCCAGACATGACTGTACCAAAGCCTTGTTTTCCGCAGAGCAGAGGACACCACTCCTGTGATGCCTCGCTCATCTGGCAGCCCCCACATGAGCGCTTGGCTTCCCGCCCTGTTCCCGAAATCCTGGGCTGTGGTGGGACGCAGGCAGGTTGGGCAGAAGGAGGGATGGTTTCGGGCAGCCAGCGAGGAGCCACAGGCACGGGGATCTCTCGGAGCTGTTTTCTAACCAGTCTCTGCACATCTTCCTTTGCTAAAGATCCTGGGCCCTGATTCTCCCGCCGCTCCAATGGCGCAATTCCCGCCTTCCTCTGGCGTAAGCCCGGGAAGAATGGGGGCCCCCGATCATTTGGTTTCCATCCCATAACACGGAATGAGGAATGCTGCAGCATGACCCTTGCCAGAATAACCGGGGGGACCCTGCAAACTTTCTTTTCTTTGTGCTTTTTTTGTGTTTTATTTCTCATCCTGCTGCTGTGAGCTGATGGCTTCAACGCTGTTTTTTTTGTTAGGAATGTTCCTTCCTTTGTGTCCAGTGTTCTGAGACCACCGCACTGGCCGTGAGGGGTACCTGTGTGGGCAGTGTGGGCCCTCTGCAGCCACACTCTGAGGTGGGGTGGGGGGGGACAGGGAAAAAGGGGGCCCTGAACACCAAAATGGGCTCCCTCACAAGAGCTTGGACCACAACGATGGGCAGAGACCTTGAAAAGCACTTTTTGAACAGGGGCACGGGGCACGATTCATTAAAACAGCCTCGGGAGGTGCCAGGCGAGCACGGCACGGAGCACAACCACAGCCAGGGGCTTTCCCACCAACAGGCACGTCAGGAGGGGGGAAAACCAGTCACAGGGCTCCACAGGGTGTCCTTGAAATCCAGAACCTTTGGTGAGTGCTCTTCCATGCAGTGCCAATGTGGGGCTTTGTGTTGTCCTCTCCACCTGGTGAGGACAAGCCCCTGGATCAGGACAAGCCCCTGAACCAGTCCCTTGCTGCATCCCGGCTCCCCAGAGGTATTTGCAGCCACCAGTCAGGCACAGGAGGATAAAGGGCACCCCAACACATCCTGCCCATGCAGTTGATGCATAGCCTGGTGTCCTTTGCCCTTCTGCCCCCAGGGACCCCCTTTCCTTCTCGGCTCCTGCCCAGACTGCACATCCATCAGGGAGGCAGCCTGGAAAAGCCCGGTGCTCCCTGTCCACTGGGACACACCAGTGGCTGCTCCTTGCTCAGTCCCTCTCCTCCAAGGAGTGGTTTTTCAGTCAATCTTGAGAATATTTACCAGGCAGCCAAGACACTCCACCAAGGCTAAAACTTCCTGCTCCTTTTTCTGGAGAAAAGCTGAACAACTGGGCATCCTGAGGAATCAGGTCGCAGTCCACCCATAAACTCACGTGTTGTGTTTGTGGCTCCTCTCGTGCTCTCTGGCTTTTAATGGATCAGGCCTCCCGTGGCTGCTGGACGCTTAGTTAATGATTAAATGCTCCCAAGTGTTTATCAGGTGGTTGTTGTTCCTCAGCTGTGATGTGTGAAATGTAGTATCTCTCTATAGGATGCAATTTTGACACACAAGGATCGCCTTACTCTCAATTAGGCAAGTATCTTTATTACAATTAACTGGCACCTACTGCGTGTTGCTTCATCTTTTTTTTTTTGCTTTTTAATCTTTTAACTTTTCTTTGGCGGCTGAGCAGCATTTCTTGCTCTCACACCCTGCTTGCAGAGCACTCTCGGATGTCAGAGAATCATGGAATTGTTAAGGTTGGGAAAGCCCTCTGAGATCATCGTTCCCCCAGCACTGCCAAGGCCACCACTGACCCACATCCCCCCAAGTGCCACATCCACATGGCTTTTAAATCCCTCCAGGGATGGGGGCTCCACCACTGCCCTGGGCAGGAGGCAAATTTGGAGGGAGAGTGGTGATTGGTGTAAGATGTAAAGACGTTTTTAAGTTTTTCTCCCCGTGTGGTTTTAAAGAGAAGCCTGAGGTCAGTGCTCTGGAAGTGGCTCTGTAATTAAGAACTGATCCTACTGCTCTCCTCCTGCTCTTTTAAACTCCCAGAGGGCAGGGTTAAATGGGATATTGGGAAGGAATTCTTCCCTGGGAGGGTGGGGAGGCCCTGGCACAGGTTGCCCAGAGAAGCTGTGGCTGCCCCTGGATCCCTGGAAGTGTTTGAGGCCAGGTTGGACGGGGCTTGGAGCAACCTGATCTGGTGGAAGGTGTCCCTGCCCATGGCAGGGGGTTGGAACTAGATGATCATTAAGGTCCCTTCCATCCCAAACCATTCCATGGTTCAGTAACTAAAACAATACATATTCCCGTTCACTAAGGGCGCTTGAACGTGGGCCAAATGCTGGTGAGGCAATTAGCCCCTCTGCAGCTAATTAAAACAAGGTGGTTGCTGCTTGCCTGTCCTCTTCAGACTGCCTGCAGGGTCAATCTTGTTCACCCCCCTGGGAGAAGGAGTCCCCATCCCCGTGGGATTCCTTCATCACCGTGCCAACCACCCGAGCCCATCTTTGTGCCGCCTCGCCCCCACCCTGATGCAAAACCCCGAGAGTTCCCTGCTCTGGCTGGAGACACAGACAAGCAGGAGCAGTTTCTCCTTCCTTCCCTCACCCGACCTGACAGTGCTGTTTTCTCTCCCGCATGCCTTTCCCTGGGAATGACCACAGTCGACATTAAAAAAATGGTGGCAGGTACGGCCGGGGCTGTGTCGGGTGGCGGCCCCGGGGGCGCCCGCGTTGCATGTGACCTGTCCCTGTGCAACTCCAATAAACCAGTGAATCAGTCTCACCAGAGTGCTTTTATTTTTCAAGCCGTGTTCCCTCCCGCAGCCGTCAGAGTTTGTTTTGTGGATGTGTCACTTCGCGTGTTTCGGTGGCCGCCGGAGAAAACCACCTGGGGGGAGCCGGGGCTGGTGGCTTGTGTCCCTCTGCCTTGTCGAGGATGTGACACTGTTATCTGTCAGATTGTCAGCGTTTAAACCAGCAGCTGTACTGAGTCCTGGAGGGTTTTTGGGGCGTTTTCCAGCCTTCCCGTGATCTGGCTCTTGTCTTGCGTGTGGCTCGTTGCTCAGCAGGGAGGTTTCCTGGTGTGACGTAGCATCTCTGTCGATGTAGACCTTTCTGTGTGCTTTTGGTTCCCAAAAACAGCCCTCAAATACACACACAGAGTTTATCTGCTGATCCTCAGTCCCCTTCCCGCACTGACCTGACCCTGCAAACTGCTGCATGAGTAACCAGCTCTCAGTTGTAAAAGTTATGTCCAAGGCCAGGCTGGGCAGGGCCTGGAGCAACCTGGTCTAGTGGAAGGTGTCCCTGCCCGTGGTGGGGGGTTGGAAGGAGCTGGGCTTTAAAGTCCCTTCCAACCCAAACCATTCCATAATTCTGTGTTAGCTAGAGCTTGGACACCTGTGTGGTATCTCACGTCTCCTGCTAGGGCCAAATTTTAGGAGATCTTGAGGATCCTGCAGGCTCATGAGCCGAGACAGACATGGGGAGGGGATGGAGACATGGACCAGCAAGAGCAAAACTCCTCCTGGCCATAAAACCTCAGCCACACTGGCAGCTGCAGCCAGAGGAGCTCAGAGCACCCCTCCACCACGGAAGTTGCCCTCTGTGAGCCAGCAGCCCCCTGCACTGTGCAGCTCCCTGCGTGCTCCGTGTCATTCCCTGCATGCAGCATGTCCGTGTCCGCTCCACGCGCGGCTCCGGCGGCCGCGCCCCGGCCACGCTGACCCGGCCTTGTTTGTGTGTTCCAGTGGCTTGGTTCTCTTTCGACCCTTCCTCTGCCCACGCCGACATCATCTTCTCCAACGACAACCTGACTGTCACCTGCAACAGCTACGATGACAGGGTTGTGCTGGGGAAAACGGGCTTTTCCAAAGGGCTCCATTACTGGGAGCTGTCGATCGATCGGTACGACAACCACCCCGACCCGGCCTTCGGCGTGGCGCGCATCGACGTCCTGAAGGATGCCATGCTGGGCAAGGACGACAAGGCCTGGGCCATGTACGTGGACAATAACAGGAGCTGGTTCATGCACAACAACTCCCACACCAACAGGTACGTGGTTTGGAACAGGGTCTTTCCTCCAGGGAGACTACAGCCCAAGGAACAGCCTGTGGCTTTGCCAATGGCACCTACAGGTGCCCATGGGAAGGGAGGCATCAGTCCCAGTCGCCTCTATGAGAGGATGTGCCCTTGCCCCGAGCAGGGACAGTCCCTGCCTGCCTGGTGCTGCCTTGCTCCAATATTCCTTCCCTTCTGTTTCCATGCTGAGTTGTCCAATGTAGCATCCCCTTCCCAGTAACGCCCAACTTGCGACTCCTGCAATAAGAAAACAACATTTCCCGTGATCCCTGTGCCGCAGCTACTGCTCGTGTTCCCTGCAGGACTGGGGACTTGGCTTGGGGAGAACCTGGTGTCACCTTCCTGCAGCCTCAAGGGACGTTCCCTCGTGGATCAGCAGGTTTTGGTGTGGGTCCTGCAGCTTTGCTCCCCAGTTCCATGTGTTTCCCCCGTGGCTGTGGCTGCTCTCAGGGTCGCTTTGCCCTTGGGAACATCACGAAACAGGGAGGATTGAGGAGGAGGTGCCCAGGGATTCATGAGCACGGCTGGGATGGGAGCAGGTCATGGCTCCTGGGTGACATTCAGCATCATCACTCCTTGAGGTCCAGGCCCTGAACCCTGAGCCAGGAGCATGGGGGACGTTAAACCACCGATCTCTTCCCCCGCAGAACCGAGGGTGGGATAACGAAAGGCGCCACGGTGGGAGTGCTGCTGGATCTGACCAGGAGGACTTTGACGTTCTCCATCAACGAGGACCAGCAAGGGCCCGTCGCCTTCGAGAACCTGGAGGGCCTCTTCTTCCCCGCCGTCAGCCTCAACAGGAACGTGCAGGTACGGGCTTGGATGGGCTCCCTGGAGCATCCCCAGAGGTGGACTTGCTGTCACACTCCCCCCCCTCATGCTGCTGCCCCTGCAGTGGGAGTTCAGTGGGACTTTGTGGAGCAGGAGGGCTCTTGTCCAACAAGGACAGCTCAGAAGGAGCTAAACTTAGACCCTGAACCATCTGTGAGTCTTCAAAATCAGGACAGGCCTTCCTGCAGCCACAGCTCCTGCTGGCTCCTCGCTCCAGGTTTCTCCATCAGGGCTGCTGGAGCACTGGGATTCTCCAGCCCTTCCTGGTTGATGGGGTGTGATAACTCTGTGTTGTGATACTACCCTACAAGAGCCTCACCAGCTCTTACAGCTCTCCCAGCACCCAGATGAGACCATCACCAGGGAGAAGGCCACCTTTTAAAGCCTATTTCCCTCTGGGGCATTTCAAACCCCTCTTCTCTCCCTCTCTCCCAAGCTCTCAGCATTCCTGAACATCACCAAGCGGTGGCTCCCTGGGCCGATCCGGTATTTCCATCCTTCATTTTTCTTCTCACTGGTCACATCCCTGCTGTCATCTCCCCGTGGGAGTCTTCCACATTCACCAAACCTGGCTTTGGCACATCCACCCTACCACTGCCCTCACCTCCAACCTGCACAAGCGCCCAGGCACATCCAAGGACACGTTGCACGTAGTGGATGATCTCAGGGTGTCAAGAATTTTGGGATTGTCTTCTACAGTGGATGTCAAAGCTGGAGAGGGACTTTGGACAAGGGCCTAGAGGGACAGGACAAGGGGGAATGGCTTCCCACTGAAAGAGGGCAGGGTTAGATGGGATATGAGGAAGGAATTCTTGGCTGTGAGGGTGGTGGGGCCCAGGTTGGCCAGAGGAGCTGTGGCTGCTCCATCCCTGGAAGTGCTCCAGGCCAGGTTGGACAGGGCTTGGAGCAACCTGGGATACTGGAAGGACTCCCTGCCCATGGCAGGGGTTGGCATTGGATGATCTTTAATATCCCTTCCATCTCAAACCATTCTGAGATTCTATGAACACTTCTGTGCAAAGGCAGAGGCACCAAGTGGCCTCTGTAAATTAGGGATCCATGGATTAGGACTTGCTCTACTATATCCATCAGGATACAGGGTTTACTGTGCTGTCACCAAGGCAGTGACAGTTTTCCAGCAGCACTGAGGCAGAGGTGGGTCACAACCATCCCAAACCCTGGGAGCATCCCTGCCACAGTGTCCCACTCCAAGGGCCTTGCAGGCAGGGGAGTCTTCCTGGCTTGGAGAAGGGCTGGCAAATGTTTAATTGGGAAACTTTAAAGAAGCCCATCTTGTCTGCACTGGTTTTAGAGGTACTGTATTAATGTGGTGTGGTAAAAAATGTCCTGCTGTGTGATGGGTTTAATTCCTACCTCAATCCTCTGCCCAGCCATAAGGAACAAGGCATTTCTGGAGCCCCTCAGCTTTGTGGGTTCTCTGGGCAAAGCAGAGCTTAAATCCCCTGACAACAGAGAAATCCTGTGGGGTGCTGATAAAAGACGGCTAATAAACCCAAGTCATTCATTATCCTTCTTCAGAGGTGTATGACTAATTAAAAACAACTCTAATTAGGAAGAAAGTCATTGTATTTTAGACAAAGTTTTCTGTAAATCTGTACCTGAAGGGCAAAATGCTGCTGCTGCAATAAAAGGAGGATTTGTGCTTTCCTCCCAAATCAAGGCATTTGTGGAGGGAACTGAAGTGTGTGTGAGCACTTCCAGGGCCTGGCCCCTTGCCCAGTCAGTCCATACACACGGACCCTGCCCGAATCCCTGATGGACCAGGATTTTTCCTGGACCAGTGAACCTCAGGTCTCCAGTATTTCCTTCCCTCTCCTTCTGTCCAGCATTGCAGTCTCTGCTGCATCCCTCCCCATGCCCGGATGAAGCCCAGACAAGTGCCTAACTCCCGTTTTCATGGAACCAGGATGGCTTGAGTTTGGAGGGACCATTAAAGTCTTCACTTCAGCATCCCCCCCACCCTGCCCCATCACCCTGACACTGCTCAGCTTCCCCACCACGAAGGTCCTTCCTCCCACCAGCAAGCCCTCTGCTGTCCCCATCTCCTCCACTGTCCCTGTCCCCTCCACTGTCCTTGTCTCCCCTGCTGTCTCCATCCCCCCTCAGCTCAGGGGCTTCTCCAAGGTCTCCCATAATGGCTTCGCTGCCCTTCAGGCCCCTCCATCCCCTCTTGTCCATCCCATCTGCACAAAGACCCAGCTCCCGCCATCTCCCACCTCTCCGGCAGCCTGCTGTCACAATACTGGGAATATTTGAGGTGTGGTACCCCTGGTACCAGCAGCCCCAGTTCAACAGGGGCTCCAGCAGCACAAGCAAGTCAGGAACAAGCCACCATCACAGTTTTGGGGACACCCCCAGCCCATCCTGCAGCAGGGAGGATGCGCGGAGGGACGGGAGGAGCTTCCCGCATCTCCGGCCACATCCTGCCTTTCCCTGCGTGCCGCTCCCGCCCTCCCCGGGGACGACATGCCAGCTGCCATCCCATGAGCTGTCCCACCAGGCACGGTGGGACACGGCTGAGCCACGTGTCTCTCCTTGCAGGTGACTCTGCACACCGGGCTGCCGGTCCCCGAATTCTACGCTTCGCGCTCGGCCATGCCGTGAGGATGCTCCCGGAGCCGGCTGCCTCTTCTTGGGATGAGAGGAGCCAGCCTGTTCCCTCCCGCAGGACAAGGCCGGCCACGCAGCCGCTGGGGCCCTGCTCAGCTGCCAGGTCCCTGCTCAGCTGCCTCTGGCCGGAGACGGGGAGGGAAAGCGGGAAGGCAGCCCCCGGCTTTCGGCCGTCTCCGCTCTCCGGCCTCCGCGCTGTCCTGTGTGTGTGCGCTTCGCTCTTTAGCTCTTCCTGGCTGATGAAGTACTTAGGTAGCCTGAGCTGTTCTCCTGTGTCCGCTTTTAGGTTTGGTTTTTCCTGATTTCAGTTGGGGTTTTTGGGGGGGGCGGTCCCGTCTCGTTCCGCAGAGCGCTCTCTCCCCCCCCCCCCCCTCCGTGGGGCCGGACAGAGGGACCCCCACCACGGGAAAGCTTCCGCCCCTGCCAGCCCGGTTACTTTGCAGGATATTTCTTTCCCCTGTGGCCTTTCTTGCAGAGCACCCTCGGTCATGTGTAGAGGTGGGTCCTGGATTACCAGTCAGTCTCCGTGTCCTTACCAAAACGCCCGACTCTGTCCCGTGTCCCCCTGGGGCGCAGCGGTGGGGCAGGGGTGGCCACCCTATTCCCGGGTGCTCCAGGTGCTGGCAGGCCCTCGGGTCGATGCCAAGCACCCACGGGGGGGGGTTTCTTCCCTGGCTCCCCACACCCCAGTGCCAGCACACGCGCCACAGCCATAGGCCGGAGAGCCCTCGCCCGGCTCTCTGGAGATTAGTGTTTATTTTTTTATAGTTGCCATATAAAGCCTAGCCTTAAATTGAACTGATAGTGTCCTTCCGATCACCGGAGAATCCATTCTGCAGTGAGGGGCTGACGGGGAGCCCGGGGATGGGGTTGGGATGGGATGGGGAGGAAGGAGAGTGGCCACAGCCCTGCCACGCACTCAGGAATAACGCGCCCGCTGCCCTGCCTGCGCCTGCTGCCGGCAGCAGCTCCCGGCAGCCTCCACTCCCTACTTGACTTTCTGGTAATTCAGAGGCAGGAGAGGACCGGGAGGTCGTGGGTGCCGTGCCCGGTGCCAGCCCCCATTCCCGAGCCGAGGGCACCTGCATGCTCATGTCCCCACGCTTCGCTTTCCGGTCCCTCGCCGGCTCCCGGCGTGGCTGGTGGAACCAGGACAGGCAGTGGGATCACCACCCAGCGGGTGCCAGTGCTCCCAGCCTGGCTGGATATTCCCAGCCTGGCCGCAGAGCCGCAGCTCTTTGCTCCAGGGCCGGCTGGGATGCGACGGGAATCCCGGCCCAGCAGAAAGACAAGTGTAAATAGCCCATTCCCTACCAGCGTGCCCTCCTCCAGGACGGTCCCATTCGTTCCCTCGTTGCTCTGGCATTAAGTTTTCCTAATTTATTGGATGGGTGCTATCTCGTTGACTCACACCGAGGAGTCTCTCCCAGCTGCAGGAGAGCCGTGTTGCGGGACAACGCCGAGCAGCTCCTTGGTGAATCCCTGAGGAGCCCCCGTGGCCGGCTCACCCGGGGCTCCTCTCCAGCCGTTCTCCCCCCGTTCTTTAGGATGTTCATGGTGCTTATTAGACCCCCCAGTGATTGTAAGACGTCGTCCCCCCCCCCCCGTGCCGCGATGGTAGCTGCACTCAGCCGCTGTACTGACGAGAAGTGTCATGTTTGCTGTTCTAATAAAGGACTTTTATGAGAGAAGGGCAGAGCTTCCCGGAGCATCTCTGTGCCACCACAGCCCCAGGCCTCAGTCCCCATCTCGTCCCTCCTGGTGGATGTCCCTCACTGTCCCTGTCTGGAGGCAGCAGCAGGGAATGGGCAGAACTCGGACCATGGGAGGGAAGGGGGATGGAGGCCGGTCAAAGAAGGAATTCTTCCCTGTGAGGGTGGGGAGGCCCTGGCACAGAGAAGCTGTGGATGCCCCATCTCTGGAAGTGTTCAAGGCCACGTTGGACAGGGCTTGGAGCAACTTGGGATAGTGGAAGGTGTCCCTGCCCATGGCAGGAGGTTGGAACAAGATGGTCCTTAAGGTCCCTTCCAACCCAACCCATTCTGGGATTCTCTGGAACCCAGTGCTGCAACAGCACCATGAGATGACCAAAGGGCAGAGGGGGTCTCCTGCCACTGTGTCCCCTTCCCTGGCATGGCAGCTCCCCCTCCTGGAGTGGTGCCACAGCTGGTGAGGCAGCAGCACCCATGGAGCAGCAAGGACAGGAGATTTAATTTATCCCCCCGTGACCAGGAGATGCCCCAGGAGGGAGACAGGTCATTGCAGACCCCGTGTTACACCCGTGTGTGGGGAGCTAACCCAGGCACAGCCAGGAATCCCAAATCCAGCAGCTCCACATTCTGCCCAGCCTTTTTTTAAGCCTTTCCTGAGCAAACTCCTACATCCCTTCTTCATGAGAAGCGGTGACAATTCCCCATTCCCAAGGAGGATGCTGAGCTGGGACAGGTGGGAGAGAGGAGGTTGCAGCTCCCAGCCCTGGTGACATGGGGCCACTCAGGGTTCCCTGCTCCACCTGCAGCCCATCAGCAGGGATGAGGGATATAGGGAAGGAGGGATGGAATCCTACAGGAGGGAGGAATGACCGAGGCTGGATACAGAGCAGCATCTCCCCAGGGAGACTGAAATGGAGGCAAAATGCTAAGGGATGAGTGGTGGGGGGGCCATTTCCAAGGGAACGGCATGGACAGTTCTCCCAGGGGCATGAGAAGGGCTTGCTCCTGGAATATCAGTGCCTGCTCTGTTTTCTTGGAGTGCCTCAGGAGAGGTTTTCAATGTGCAGCCTCTGAGCTCACCACGGGCTCCAGTCCAGGCCTAAAGAAGAAAATGTTAATGCATTAAGTGCATCTCGGAAGGATGTTTGTCCCTTCCAGAGCGGGAACGTGCCCAGGGACACCGGAGATACAGGAAACTGCATCCTCCCTGCAGCATGAAAAACCAGCCTGGAAGTCATGGACAGCACAGGGAACAGCCCAGGGCCAGAGGATCTGGTGCAGCAGGACAAGGGTGAATGGTTTTACACTGACAGGGGAGATTTAGATGAGATACTGGGAAGGAATTCTTCCCTGGGAGGGTGGGGAGGTCCTGGCACAGGTTGCCCAGAGAAGCTGTGGCTGCCCCTGGATCCCTGGAAGTGTCCAAGGCCAGGTTGAACGGGGCTTGGGCATAGTGGAAAGTGTCCCTGCCCCTGGCAGGGGGTTGGAACGAGGTGGGCTTTAAGGTTTAACCCAAACCATTCTATATGATTCTATTATTATCCAAGTGGAAACCTGGGCATGCTTCTAATCTAATGTAACCCTGCCCTCTGGCAGCAGGAAGCCATTCCCCCTTGTCCTGGCACTCCAGGCTCTTGTCCAAAGTGCCTCTCCAGCTCTCATGGAGTCCCTTTAAGCACTGGAACAGTCTCTAAGGTCTCCCCAGCACCTTCTCCAGGCTGAACACCCCCAGCCTGTTTCCAAAGCACAGGGCCTCGAGCCCTCGGAGCATCTTCATGGCCTCCTCTGGACTTGTTCCAGCAGCTCCACACCCTTGCTGGTGCCCCAGAGCTGGAGCACAGGTGGGGTCTCACCTGAGCAGAGCAGAGGGGCACAATCCCCTTTCCTTGCCCTGCTGCCCACGCTGTGGGATGAGCCCAGGACACTGGGAAGGGAAAGCACACAGGCTGGAAAGCCTGGGGAGCCATGGCTGGGGAGGAGGAGGAGGAAGTGTTGGATTTTCTTGCCCTTGGGACGAACTGGAGGCAGGGCCAGGCGGGCAGGGCAGAGTCCTGCGGGCAGCCCCGGTGCGGGAACAGCTGGGAAGAGCCCAGAGCCACGGGAGGGGAGGGGGAAGACATCCCACGCCATTTCCAGAGGGATTGCAGGCGGGCAGCGAACAGTGAGGAAGCGGGGGGAGAGGGAGGGGGGGCCGGGAGAGGGATGCGGGGGGACCGGGGAGCGGGAGGGAGGGAGGGAGGGACCGTGACACAGGAAAGGGACCGAGGCACGGGGATGGATCGTGACACGGGTGGGAAACACATCATGACACTTCCCGGCTTTTCCCTCCGGGGCCGGCGGGGAGGACCTTGTACGTGCTCCAAGAGCGGCCGCCCGGGCGGGAGGAGCCACGGGTGGGGCGGGCGGGGTTCTGCGTGGGGCGGTCCGTCCGTGGGTAAGAGCAGGGACGGGGGAGCGGCCGCGCCCGGGGTCGCTCCGGCAGCCGCAGGTGCGATGCTGGGGGGGCTCCGTGCTCTGCCCCGGCTCCGCGCCCCCCTCCGCTGCACCCCATTTGCCCCCTCCCGCTCTTGCACTCCCTCTCTGTGCGCCCCCGGGGTCCTCCTCTTTGCACCCCCTTTCCCCTTTGCACGCCCCACTGAGACCCCCGGAATCCCCCCACACCCCCCTTTGCACACCCCTCTGTGACTCCCTGGGTCTCCCCTTTGCACCCCGGGCTGCGGTTCCCAGGACACCCCCATTTCACTTGCCTGGCATCCCTCCCTTCGCACAGCCTCCTGTGACCTCCCGGGGGTCTCCCCCTTTTTTCACCCCCAGGTGGCGGTCCCCGGGTCACACACTTCCCACGTTCCTGGGGTCCCCCCGCTTTGCACACCTCTCTGTGACCCCCACCCCGGGGTCTCCCTCCCCTTACACGCCCCTCAGTGCATCCCTGGGGTCCCCCACGGTCCCCACCGTTGCACATCCTTCCGAACAACTCAGGCGGCGGTTCCCGGGGCACCCCCTTTGCACGCTCCTGGGGTCCCCCCCCCCTTTGCACCCTCCTTGGTGACACCCCCTCCCCGGAGTCCCCTCCCTTTGCACACCCCTCTGTCCATCCCTGGGGTCCCCCTCCTCCTTTGCAGACTCCTCTGAGACCCCCAGCGTTCTCTCCCCGCCGCCTTTGCACCCTACTCTGTGCACCCCCGATGTCCCCCCCTCCTCGCCGAGCGCCCTTCTGAGCAACCCAGGTGACGGTGGCCGGGGTTCCCCCGCCTTGCACACCCCTCTGTGACCCCCCGAGGTCCCCCCACCTCTGTGACCCTCGGGGTCCCCCCTTTGCACCCCCCTCTGTCCATCCCCGGGGTCTCCCCCTTTTTACCCCAGGTGGCGGTTCCCGGGGGACACACTTTCCACCTTCCTGGGGTTCTCTCCTTTGCACACCCCTCTATCCCCCCCGGGACCCCTCACTATCTATTCCGGGGGTCCCCCGGGATCCCCCTCTTTCCACACTCCTCTGAGACCTCCGGGGTCGCCCCTTTTGCGCTCGCAGGGTCCCCGCTTTGCACAGCCTTCTGAGACCTCCCAGAATCGCTCCCTTTGCACGTCCCTTCGTGCACCTCCGGGGTCCCCCCTTTGCACCACCCTCTGTCCATCCCCGGGGTGTCCCCCCCCCCCCTTTTCCCCCCCGGGGGGCGGCCCCCAGGGTCCCCCCCTTTTGCCCCCCCCCCGGGTCTTGGCCGCCGCTCCTCCCCGCGCGTGGGCGGCCCTTCGCGGGGCCCATCCCCATCCCGTCCCCATCCCCGTCCCCTCCCGGGGCGGTGCCAGCGCGGGGCGGAGGCGGAACGCGGCGGCGGAGCCCAGCCCGTGTGTCCCTGAGCCCCCTCCCCGTGTCCCCGCAGCCCCGCCGCGATGTCGCGGCCGCTGTCGGACCAGGAGCGGCGGAAGCAGATCAGCATCCGCGGCATCGTGGGCGCCGAGAACGTGGCCGAGCTCAAGCGGGGCTTCAACCGGCACCTGCACTTCACCCTGGTCAAGGACCGCAATGTGGCCACCCCACGCGACTACTACTTCGCCCTGGCCCACACCGTGCGCGACCACCTGGTGGGGCGCTGGATCCGCACCCAGCAGTACTACTACGAGAAGGATCCCAAGGTGGGAGCGCTGGGATGCGGGGGAGGGGGGGGGACACCCCTCTGTGTGGTGGGAACCCCCCCCCCCCCGCGGGGGGCGGGGGGTGGGGGGGGGGGGGGGGGGGCCCCCCCCCGTGGGGGGGGACCCCCCCCCCCCCCGTGTCGGGTCCTGGGTTATGGCTGGGGTGGGATCCATCGTAACGCCGTGGGCTTGAACCCTCCCTCCGCGCTGGAATATAAGAGATTGGGGAGGCTCGGTTTTTTTCCGTGGATTTTTAGGGCTGTTCCCGGTAACTTTTCCGAGCGGAGGGATTGGACTTTACCAAGCGAGGCCACTGTCCTTTGCTTTGCAAAACAAACAGAGCGCGGCTTGGCCGGGAGCGGGGTGCAGGGCATGGGAAAACGCCGCTTGTTGTCCCGCGGCGCCGGCGTGGGTGCTTGTCTACCAAAACCAACTCCAAAGCCTTCCCGGGGGAATTATTGGAAAGGCTTAAAGGCACCCGAAGCCAACCACAAACAGGTCTTGTTTAACACGAGTGATCCCAAGCGTGAGAGATCCGGTTTGTGCAGGAGTTGCTGTGCTGCTGCTCGTCCCGCTGGCTCGCTCCGGGCTCTGCCCCGCGGGGATTAAGCCCTAATCCCTCTCCTGACACCTGGATGTTCCCTGTCGGCATCAATTTCCTCCCTGCCAACACCTCGCTGGGACCGTGCCAGCCCCGATAGCTCAGCGCTCCCCCGTGTTGCGTAGGGGTGAGGAAAACGAGCTTCTTCCAGGGCTTGGATTTGGGACTCATCCGTCCAGGCAAGCCGTGCTGCCTGCCTGGAGTCACTGCTCCCAGCTCTGCTGCGGTCAAACCAGAAATCCCCAGGGATCCTGCCCAGCGCACCCTGCCCGTGGCGGGAGGGTTGGACCAAGATGATCTTTTAAAATCCCTCGCAACCCAAACCATTCTGTGATTCCAGGGTTCTGTCCCATCTCCCTTCCCAGCCCAACTCCGCGCAGGTCCTGGGGAAGGAAACCTGTCGAGTCAGCGACTTCCTCCAAGCCTAAATCCTTCCTTAAAACCTGCCGGTGCTGACGCCAGGGGACGGCTTAACCCAAGGCCGGAGCGGCCGCGTCCTGCGCCCGCGGTGTCAGCGGGAGCATCCCGTGCTCCGAACCCCCGGGAAAGGCAGGAGGAAGCCCGTGTCCCCACGGTGTCCCCACGGTGTCCCCACGGCCACCGCCCGGCCCCGGCGCCTCGCGTGGTTTTCCGGTTGCTTTGCAGCTCTGGGGTGATGGGAGGAAAACGTCTCTCCTTTTTTAAAGTTTAACTTGGTGCCGCCGCGGCCGCCGGCGGGCGTGTGGGGTGGCCATCCCGGAGCTGTCCCTGCTCTGGGACGGGGCAGCGGGGCTTGTCCAAATAAAACGGCCTCTTCCCGGCTTGGGAAATAGCAGGAGAGCAGGGCAGGGGCTGCAGGGCCGCACAGGAGCCGCAGCCCTTAAATTCCTTGTGCAAACCACCCTGATCTGAGAGTCGGTTTTTTTCCTGTTTTTTGTGAGATATCACCCAGTAACAGCTTTGGGGTCCTGGGGAGACTCCTCCAGCCCCCCAGGGGAGGTGACCAGGGGGTGGTTTTCTCTTCCAGAGGATTTACTACCTCTCCCTGGAGTTCTACATGGGGCGGACCCTGCAGAACACCATGATTAACCTGGGGCTGCAGAATGCCTGCGACGAGGCCGTGTACCAGGTGAGCATCCCAGGTGGGGATGAGGACTGGGACAAGGAGGGCTCTGTGCTCTCCAGCTCCTGGGAATGTCCGTGTTTTGCCACGCTGGCTGCAAACTGCTCCTTGAGCTGCAGGAAATGCTGCTCCAACACCTGCTCTTGAAAGGCCTGGAGCTGCCCAGCCCAGGGGAACCAGCAGGATCCCATTTCCAGCCCATAAACCGGAAGGGAACTGGTGGTTCCATGGATGAGGCTGTTAATACCAATGGCAGGGAGGAATAAGACCTTGGCCTACTCGACCCCAGCCGGGCGCTGGCACCTGGCACTGGGGTTATCTGAGGTTTTTGGGAGGCTCCTTTCCTCCCCACACTGTCACCTTCTGTGCCCAGCACTGCCAGACACGGGCAGGGTGGTTGCACAAGAGCAGGAACAGCTTTTGTGCAAACATGTTCAAAGGAGAGGAACTTATTTTTAGGTGTTTGTTTTTTTTTTTAATTTTTATCCACTTGCTGTGACCGTGGGACATCAGAGCCAAGGGTTTCCATGGGAAAAGGGGGCTTAGCTGAGCTCCCCGAGGAGTTTTTGCATAGGCAAAACCTCTTCCTTCCACAGGATCCCAGGCTGGAAAATTTAAATTTCCCTCAAAAAGCGGTGTAGGTTCTTCTCACCCTAAAGGGTGATGCCTGGAGTCAGGAGGGTGGGCACCTGGGTGCCTTCCCCAGGGGATTGGGGTGCTGGGGGAGCAGGAACCAGGCATCCAGGTGCCTTCCCTAGGGGATAGGGATGCTGGGGGAGCAGGAACCAGGCATCCAGGTGCCTGCCCCAAGGGATGAGGGTGCCATGGGAATGAGAACATGGCATCTGGGTGACTGGCCCAAGGGATGGGGATGCCGGGGGAGCAGGAACCTGGTTCCTGTCCCTGTGGGACTGCAGCCAGGGAGGGAGGAAACAGGCCTGGGAATAAGCCCTCAGAGCCCTTGGAAATGTCTGGGACCCCAAGAGCAGCACCCTGGTCACAGCTGGGTGCCCCCCAATGCCCAGAACTTGCCCTCAGCGAGGTCATGGGTGTGTGTGTCCCTTGTAAAGGCTGGTGGGGTGACTTTACACACCAAAGCTGGTCCCTGCCATGGTGTGGAGCTGCAGCCAAGGGGGAGAGGGGCTTCTTTGGGTGCAAATCACAGCGTCCCAGGGGTGGGTCTTGTGGGACTGGGTGCCTTCCCACCCCTCCTGGAGACCACCTGCAACGGAGTGTGTGCCATGCTGGGCACCCTGGGAGTCTCCAACTCGTCTCCTCCTTGTCTGTAGCTCGGCCTGGACATGGAAGAGCTGGAGGAAATCGAGGAGGATGCCGGTCTCGGCAACGGGGGCCTCGGCAGGCTGGCTGGTGAGTGGGACACATCCCTGGGGGCTTTGTATCCACCACAGGGAGCACCTAATCCTGGAGGGTTTATTGCTCCAGCCTCTCCAGTGTGTGGAGTGGGAGGGGCTGGGTGGCTGCTGGCCCTGCCTCGTGTCCCTGCGGGGCTGCTGCTCGTGGCCATCGCCTGTCCCTGGGGAGAAGGATCCGCTGTCTCCCAGGGCTCCTGGGGAATCCCAGGTCACTGCTCCCTCTCTCCCTGTCAGCCTGCTTCCTGGACTCCATGGCCACGCTGGGGCTGGCAGCCTATGGCTACGGCATCCGCTACGAGTACGGCATCTTCAACCAGAAGATCCGGGATGGGTGGCAGGTACGGATGGAGGTGTGGCCCCAAACTCACCTCCCCCTTAGCTCAGGCTGCACAGACACTCTCCCTGAGCTTGGAGGCTGCTGCTGTGATATTTAAAGCTTGTCAGATGCTTTGCTGAACAAGTTTAACTTCCTTAAACTGGTGCAAGCACAGGGCATCCCTCCTTTGTGCCCATCCACAGCGTGCCCTGCTCGGGGCCACCCCAAGAGCAGGTGAGGATGGAGCAGTTGTGTCCCTGCTCCTCATGGAGCAAGGCTGGAAGAGGCTGGTTTGGAAACGCGACATTAGCAATGCACTAAGAGGAATGTTGTTTTTTTCCCCCCATTCCTCACCCCTCTGGCAGGGAGACACGGGGTTCAGGGTTGGTTGGGGTTGGAGGGTTTGGGGCCTCCAGGAGGTGCCAAAATCAGGGTTTAGGGCGGGCAGACTCCCGAGTATCATCCCCCTTTTGCCGCGAGCAGACAGAGCCTTTCCCAGCCATCCTCCAGCTGGGGAGAGATTCCTGGGGCTGGGTGGCCCTGTCACTGCTCCCGCTCCCTCCACCAGGTGGAGGAAGCCGACGACTGGCTCCGGCACGGCAATCCCTGGGAGAAGGCCCGTCCCGAGTATATGCTGCCCGTGCACTTCTACGGCCGTGTGGAGCACTCGGACACCGGCGCCAAGTGGGTCGACACCCAGGTGAGGGCTGGGGCCGGAGAGCAGGGAACAACCCTTCCATGGATATGGGGATGGGCGCAGGTTTGGCTGCTCCTCATCCACAGCCAACCTCCCCATCCCTGGAAGTGTTCAAGGCCGGGTTGGACGGGGCTTGGAGCAACCTGGTCCAGTGGAAGGTGTCCCTGCCCATGGTAGGGGGTGGAACAAGATGATGTTTAAGGTCCCTTCCTACCTGCGTCCAGCTCTGGAGTTCCCAGAACAAGAAGGACGTGGAGCTGCTGGAGCGAGTCAGAGAAGGACACGGAGATGTTCCAAGGGCTGGAGCACCTCTGCTCTGAAGCCAGGCTGGGAGAGCTGGAGGTGTTCAGCCTAGAGAAGAAAAGCCTCCAGGGAGACCTGAGAGCCCCTTCCAGTGCCTAAAGGGGCTCCAGGAGAGCTGGAGAGGGACTTTGGACAAGGGATGGAGTGCCAGGACAAGGGGGAATGGCTTCCCACTGCCAGAGGGCAGGGTTAGATTGGATTAGAAGCATGCCCAGACTTCCA
Organism: Neopelma chrysocephalum; assembly: GCF_003984885.1. Lineage (NCBI taxonomy): Eukaryota > Metazoa > Chordata > Aves > Passeriformes > Pipridae > Neopelma > Neopelma chrysocephalum. The sequence continues at coordinate 2,176,917 of NW_020897915.1, forward strand.
CTTGGATAATAATAGAATCCCAGAATATTTTGGGTTGGAAAGGACCTTAAAGCTCGTCTCATTCCACCCCCTGCCATGGGCAAGGACACCTTTCACTAAAACCAGGCAAGCTGGGTTGTCCCTGGGGGTGCCAAGCATGTCCGCACACACACAACCCCACGAAGGTGGACACAACCCCGAGCTCCACCCTGGCTCTGTGGGATGGGAGGGCTCCAGGAGGAACATGGAGGGATCCCAGCCCAACTCCAGCTGCCCTGACACTGTCCTAGGTGGTGCTGGCACTGCCCTACGACACCCCTGTGCCCGGGTACATGAACAACACTGTCAACACCATGCGCCTGTGGTCGGCCCGGGCCCCCAACGACTTCAACCTGCGCGACTGTAAGTGGGTGCTGGTGGGGTGCCAGGAGGGGGATGGGGCGAGGTGAGGGGGTCCCGTGCCCACCTGATCCCTCTGTTCCTTCCCCAGTCAACGTTGGAGACTACATCCAGGCCGTGCTGGACAGAAACCTGGCGGAGAACATCTCCCGTGTCCTCTATCCCAACGACAACGTGAGTTGCGATGCAGGACGGGGGGGTCTCTGTTTTAGGGGAAGGGGTCCCTGTTTTCAGGATGGCTAAAGAGCACACAGACAGAGTGGGAAGTGGAGCAGCCCCTCTCTCCAGGACACTGCAGAGATGCTTTTAGTTGTGTTTCAAGCTGCTTGGACGGGGATTGCTGCTTCCCACCAAGGACGAGTCTTTCCCTGAGCACAGATTTGCCGGGAGGGAGTGGGGACGAGCAGGTCCTGCTGCAGAAACATTCCTTGAGTCTCAAAATACAACGTGAAGGCAAACTGCTGAATGCTGCTGGTGTTTCCCTGATGGTCCTTTGCAGCCCTGGGACCAGAGGTTGTGCCTCAAATTGCCCTTTGCACCCCAACCCTTTTGTTCTTGCCGTGCTGCACGCTGGCATGTGATGGAGGCGTGATGGGGATGTACAGCCCTTCCCAGCCACAAACTGAGCTGTGGAGCAGGGGAAGAAGTTGAAGGTGGCTCTCCTGGCTCTGCAGCCTGTTTGGGGCTAGTCCTGATGGATTTTTTTTTCCCATTAAATCCTGGGGAGGGCCAGGGGCACCACAACTCCAGTGGTGAGGCTGTCTCCTGCAGCTCCTCTCTTGCAGACCAGCGGGATGATGTTTTGTGCTGCATGAAACATGGTTTAATTCTTGTCCTAGAAATAGCTCCTGTCTGTTACAGCTCCTATGGCTTCCCTTCCCATTGTCCCACTACCTTTCCTAGCAGCCCAAATGTTCAAACCAGGGGAACAGGTTTGGGTGATGCTTGGCAGGGATTTAACCTGTTTGCACCAGCACATCTCAAACCCCTCTGCTGAAATCTGGGAAGCAAGAAAATGTTGGGATTAGAGGTGGTGCTGGGGAAAGCACAGGGTGCTCAGACCCCAGTGTGGGTCCCTGGGCACAGGGAGCACCGGGAAGCACAGTGAATCCTGCAGGAATCCTGCAGTTCCCTGCTCCTGTGCCCACAGTTCTTTGAGGGGAAGGAGCTGAGGCTGAAGCAGGAGTACTTTGTGGTGGCTGCCACCCTCCAGGACATCATCCGCCGCTTCAAAGCGTCCAAATTCGGGAGCACGGACACCGTCCGAACCGTGTTTGACTCCTTCCCCGACCAGGTACAAGCCAGGGTTGCTCTGACACGTGCCTTGGAGCTTGTCCCAACACCTCCCAGATGCTGGAGAGGTGTTTGGACCCTCTGTGGCTGCCCGTGCCCCATGGGATGCCCGGTGTCCCCCACGTGTCCCCACCCTGCTTTTCCAGGTTGCCATCCAGCTGAACGACACACACCCCGCCATGGCCATCCCTGAGCTGATGAGGATTTTCGTGGACATCGAGAAGCTGCCGTGGGAAAAGGTCGGGAGACCCCGCCTGGCTCTTGGGTCTCCTCCACTCGCACCCACCCGCCAGCAGCGGAGGAGCTGGGGAAACACTTTTGTGGCTGCTGGGTGGGATGTGGAGCAGTGGGGTTGGGTTTAACTGGTGTGCACTGGGAGGAGCTGGCTCTGGGCCGTGATGGTGGGGGGGGACCACGGGTGGGTGCTGCTGAGTGCCGGCTCTCCCCACACCAGGCCTGGGACCTCACCAAAAGGACCTTCGCCTACACCAACCACACGGTGCTTCCCGAGGCCCTGGAGCGCTGGCCCGTGGACCTGGTGGAGAAGCTGCTCCCCAGGCACCTGCAGATCATCTATGAGATCAACCAGAGACACCTGGACGTGAGTGCCTGGGGGCCTTGCAGGAGCACGCTCCGGAGAGGGGGACAGGGATATAGTCTTGGGATGAGGGGGATGCACAAACTGATGATGTTGGGGGCGTGGGCGGGTGATTCCAGCTGCTGTTTTGGGAGGTTGGTGCAGAGAAAAGTACTTTCCCACCAGCATATTGCCATCCTGCAGTTAGTGGCTGTTTGGAGGCTTCACCCATTGCTCCAGGGACCCCCCTGTTGGCATTTCTTTGCTTCCTAAACGCTAAATTCTTCCTGGGAAAGGATGAGGTTGGAAGTGCAAAGGAGATGGTGGTTTGACCTCCTGCTCTGGCAGCACGAGGCTTTTGACAAAATGTCCTCACTGGCCAAATGTGTGCCCCAAAACCCACCTGTGGGGGGATTTTGGGGGGCCCTTCTGTCCAGAGACACCCGTGCTGGGGAAGTGCATCCTTTGAAGGGGAGTTTGCACCATCACAACAGAGTAAAGATATTGCCATGGTCCCCTCCTTGTGAGCCATGGGGTGGGACATCCCTCAGTGCCACCACCGCTCACCACCCCTCCGGCTCCACCGGCAGCACATCGCATCCCTCTTCCCTGACGATGTGGAGCGGCTGCGGAGGATGTCCCTGATCGAGGAGGGGGGCACCAAGAGGATCAACATGGCCCATCTCTGCATCGTGGGCTCCCACGCCGTCAACGGCGTGGCCAAGATCCACTCCGAGATCGTCAAGACTCAAGTGTAAGCGCGGGGAGGGAGGCGGGGCTGGGTCACCCCCGCCTTGGAGGTGGAGGTGGTGGTGGTGGTGCCAGGTGGGCGAGGCTGAAGCTGTCCCCTCCTCGTCCTCGCAGCTTCGAGGACTTCGCAGAGCTGGAGCCGGAGAAGTTCCAGAACAAGACCAACGGGATCACCCCTCGGCGTTGGCTCCTGCTCTGCAACCCGGGGCTGGCGGAGCTCATCGCGGAGGTAACGGGGTGGGGGGAACGCCCTGGGCCCCCTGACCCTTCCATCCTGATCCCAGGGGCCCTGGGGATGCCGTGAGAACATCCAACATTTGCACCTTCTAAACCACTTACATCTCCTAAATGGTTGAGGATTGAGGAGGTGATGGGTGAGGAAGGGGAGTTCTCCCCCTCTGCCCTGCCCTGGTGAGACCCCACCTGCAGTGCTGCCTCCAGCTCTGGGGCACCAACATAATATGGATGTGGAGCTGCTGGAACAAGTCCAGAGGAGGCCACAAAGAGGATTAGAGGGATGGAGCACCTCTGCTCTGGAGCCAGGCTGGGAGAGCTGGGGGTGTTCAGCCTGGAGAAGGCTCCAGGGAGACCTTTCAGTGCCTAAAGGAGCCCCAGGAGAGCTGGAGAGGGACTTTGGACCAGGGCCTGGAGTGCCAGGACAAGGGGGAAAGGCTTCCCACTGCCAGAGGGCAGGGTTAGATGGGATATTGGGAAGAAATTCCTGACTGTGAGGGTGGTGAGGCCCTGGCCCAGAGAAGCTGTGACTGCCCCATCCCTGGAAGTGTCCAAGGCCAGGTTGGACAGGGCTTGGAGCAACGTGGTCTAGTGGAAGGTGTCCCTGCCCATGGCAGGGAGGTGGAACAAGATGAGCTTTAAGATCCCTTCCAGCCCAAACCATCCCACCATCAGCACGTGCCTGTGCTCCCGTTGCAGAAAATCGGGGAGGACTATGTGAGGGACCTGAGCCAGCTGACCAAGCTGCACGAGTTCGTGGACGACGACCTGTTCATCCGGGAGGTGGCCAAAGTGAAGCAGGTGAGGGGGTGCACGGGCAGGGGGTGCACGGGCAGGGCAGGGGGGGGCAGAGACCAGGGGGCTGAGACACTCCCTGCCCTCGGCCAGGAGAACAAGGTGAAGTTCGCGCTGTACCTGGAGAAGGAGTACAAGGTGAAGATCAACCCTTCCTCCATGTTCGACGTGCACGTGAAGAGGATCCACGAGTACAAGCGGCAGCTGATGAACTGCCTGCACATCATCACCATGTACAACCGTAAGGCACCGGGGGCACGGGCTGTCCCGGGGGTGCACCAGCATCCCTCTGTCCCCCATTCCCCAGTGACACCGCGCCGCTCTTCCCTCCAGGAATCAGGAGGGATCCTGCGAAGCTGTTTGTGCCGAGGACGGTGATCATTGGGGGCAAGGTGAGTTGGGTCAGGAGTTTTTTTAAGACATTTTGATGGAAGTCCTTGAAAGTACCCTGGGGGGTGTGGGTTCAGATGCCTCATGGGGCTGTGCCTCTACATCTGCCTGCCAGGAGGGTGAAGCCAGGCGGGGGTTGGTCTCTTCTCCCAGGTAACAAGTGACATGACAGAGGAAACAGCCTCAAGTTGCACCAGGGGAGGTTTAGACTGGATATTGGGAAAAATTTCTTCACCAAAAGGGTGGTCAGGCATTGGAACAGGCTGCCCAGGGAAGTGGTGGAGTCCCCATCCCTGGAGAGATTTAAAGGACGTGTGGATGTGGCACCTGGGGACATGGGTCTGTGGTGGCCTTGGCAGTGCTGGGGGACTGGTTGGACATGATGATCTTAAAGGGCTTTTCCAACTTAAATAATTCCATGATTCCATGTCCATGAAGTTCTCCAGGAAGTGCTGGAGTAGCCTGGTTAGCTTCAACCCAAACAAGGCACCAGATTTGGGGGGGGGAGGGCGCTGGGACAACCATATGTTGCCTGTGGTCACAAAAGTCCCCAAAAACGTGGTGGTGCAACACGTGTTGGATACGATGATGGGAGCAGGGCTGAGCAGGTTCTTCCCTGGATATGTGGGAGCTGAGTGTGCCTCACCTGCCCCTGCCACCAGCCCTCGTGGCTCACCTGTGGCTTCTCTCCTTAGGCTGCCCCAGGATACCACATGGCCAAAATGATCATCAAGCTCATTAACGCCGTGGCTCAGGTGGTGAACAACGACCCCATGGTGGGGAGCAAGCTGAAGGTCATCTTCCTGGAGAACTACAGGGTCTCCCTGGCAGAGAAAGGTACCCTGGGCACACTGTGGGGAGGGGATGTCCCTCCACCAGCCCGTGGCTCCGTCACTGCCAGGCAGCAGATCCAACGTCCTTTGGCGTGACACAAACTCAGAGCTGGTCCCCACGAGCCCCTCGTGTCCCCGTGCTCTGTCGGCAGTGATCCCTGCGACCGACCTGTCGGAGCAGATCTCCACGGCGGGCACCGAGGCGTCGGGCACGGGGAACATGAAGTTCATGCTGAACGGGGCCCTGACCATCGGCACCATGGACGGAGCCAACGTGGAGATGGCCGAGGAGGCCGGGGAGGAAAACCTGTTCATCTTCGGCATGAGGGTGGAGGACGTCACGGAGCTGGACAGGAAAGGGTGAGGGCTGGGGGACGCCGCAGGGGTGTCACCACGGGCTGGGGCTGCACCATCTCATGTCACCCCTTCCCTCCAGGTACAATGCCCAGCTCTACTACGAGCGGCTCCCCGAGCTGAAACAAGCCGTGGACCAGATTAAGAGTGGCTTCTTCTCCCCCAACGAGCCCAACCTCTTCGACGACGTCATCAACATGCTCTTCCACCACGACCGGTGAGGCCTGGGGTGCCATCCTGCCTCCCCCCCTGGGCTGGGTCTCTCCCCTGCAGCAACCATCCCTTTCCTGGCCCTGATGACCACATCGGGGTGGTGGGGCCACACTGCACGTGGATGATGCTCTCCAGGGATGGCCCTTCGTGCTTGCTGCAGTAACACCTTTGGGTGCGCAGCCCCTCCAGATAATTTTGGGTATTTCAAGGGCTTTCCTTGCCAAAGCACTGAGCAGCCATGGGCACTGGGATCGGAGAAATCTTTTCCCTGGGTGCCCTCCCGGGGCATCCGGGGTTCTGTACCAACAGGGCCTGGGGAGGGGGAATTTGGCTGGGGGATTTGTGTCAGAGGAAGCCCCAGATGAGGCACCATGCCGTGCTCCCACCTTCCCATTCCTCGTGCCCCTGACTCCTCTTCTCTTCACTGCTCCAGGTTTAAAGTCTTCGCAGACTACGAGGCTTACGTGAAGTGCCAGGAGAAGGTCAGCGAGCTGTACCTGGTGAGTGCCAGCCCGGAGACGAGGCAGGAAATGTGCTGGGACACAACATCCCATCCCAGAGAAGGGGTCTGGTGGGGCCGTGCACGGAGGTGGGATCCTGTGCTGCTGGTTGAAAGCCAACAAGCCACACTGTCCCCGGCCTAGGGGGCCAACAAGCCATGTTGTCCCACCGCTCTCCTTGCAGAACTCCAAGGCCTGGACCAAGATGGTCATCAGGAACATCGCGGCGGCCGGCAAGTTCTCCAGCGACCGCACCATCAAGGAGTACGCCCGGGACATCTGGCACGTGGAGCCCTCCGACCTGAAGATCCCGCCGCCCAACGAGCCCCGGGACGCGGCCCAGGACAAGACCCCCAACGGCACAGCGGCGTAGGGACCCCCCCAGAGCCAGGGGCCGGAGCCAGGGGACGGGAGCACATGCGCTGTAAAATTCTCTGCTGTCTTAGTCTGTGTGTCGCTGCTGCTGGCTTTCCTTACGGAGCGGGAACCCGGGAAGGGGCGGGATTTTTATAACGTCAAGTGTCGTGTGGGAAGCGAAAAAAAAAAACCACGTCGCCCTGTTTTTGCTTGCATTAGGTGCTAAAAATAAAAAAGTGCCATTGGAGTCCGAGGGGCTGTTTGCTGAAGCCTAAAATTAGGGACTGGGCTTGCTTCCACCAACGCTAGTGGCCAGGGGTGGGGTGGGCAGCACAGCTGGACACAGCTGGACACAGCTGGCTGGGCCCTTGCAGGCGCTGCTGAAGCAGGATGTGGGGGTGCAGCCCTTGCCAGCCCTGAGGCACCGGTGCCAGGGGGTTGAGAGGTGTTTGAAGTCAGGCTCGTGTACCACTGATCCGTGGGATCCTCCCACTCACGGCTCTGGTGACCCAGACCACACCAGTGTCTCCATCCCTCAAGTCACCTGCAGCATCCTCGAGGCAGGGGGCAAATTAAAAGGTTTTTCAGTAGTTTTTATTACTTACAGCAGTAAGCTCAGTGCCATGTGGGGGTCCTGGAGTGGGATGGAGGGAGCGCGTGGTCGCTGCACGCAGCAGTTGCCGTCACTTCATGTTCAAAAAGTCTCTGCAAACAAGATGTAATAAATCTTAACACTGTGTCACTGAGCCTCCTGTGCTGCGTCAGAGCCTGATTTGTGATCCCTGGATGTGGGGCTGAGCTGGGCTTGGAGAATCTCTGCACCCAGGGCAAAGAGGAGCTGGTGTCCCCAGGGCCACTTCTCCACGACACCCAGGCTGAGGGCAGTGAGGAGTGATTGAAACTCAAAAAGTGATTCCAGCAAACACCGTGGGGAGGGGAAGGAGCAGGGGGAAGACACCTGTGTGGTTGCAGCAGGAGAGAAGGCACCAGTGGGAGAAGAAGCCAAGGCTCATCCTGTGCCCCCCCATTTCTGTGGAGCAGCACTTACTTCACCAGGGCTGGCAGCTCCGGGTTGAACGAGATGTAGTCGTGGCCCAAGCCCAACTTTTCAGGAAAGGTAATGAACTTCACTTTGGTTTTGTCCTTGTAGGCGCTGCGAGCTGTCTCATAGAGCTGGGGTGGGGAGGGACTGTGGTTAGTGGGACCCCAAACCTGCTCCTGGCACCCTGGGGGGTGGCCATCCCCTCTCTGGCCACTTCATCCCTCCAAAGCCAGGCTGGAATGGTTCCCCCCTCTGTGACAGCCCAGATGGCAGGTCCCCACCTTGCGTCCCAGGTGTGGAGGCACGACACCATCATCTTCTGCATGCAGGATAAGAAGGGGACAGGCCAGCACCTTCACGCTGTGGGCAGCAAGCACAGTGCTGAGGACTCACCTCAGAGCCAACAGACCCACAGGAGCCTCCCCAGCCCCTGCTAAAACTCCCACAGCACCCCGACCCCCCTGGCACTGCCCCTCAGAGCCACCCCAACCCATCAGTGGCACCCACACCGGGTGCCCTGGCGTGTCCACGTGGGTGATGCCCACGCTGCCTGCCCTGGCATGGCAGCACCAAGCACCCTAATCACCTTCAACCCAGTTAGCAGGTCTCTGGTTTCAAAAGCACCCATAAATCTCTCTGGCATGGGCTGCGGGTGGGACGCGAGTGGGTAGTGCCCAAAAAACAGGGATGGTGGCTTGTGGACTTTGCTGAATAATCACACTGATATCTGATAAGTTATGCAAATAAAAAAGGCACTTTTGAGGCATGAGTAAGCTGGGTAAACACAGAGGAGTGCAGGCATTTCATGGGGTGACATGACACCTCTCCTCAGCCAGGTGGTCCCGGAATTATCCCGGCAGCGCCCTGGAAACGGCTGCGCCCCTTCCCCCCGGGAACTCACTTCTCATCGCTGCTGAAGAACATGTCAGCCCGAGCCAGCGAGTCCAGGATGAGGTACCCAAAACCCGGGAACTGGCGGTAGATCTGCCAGGGAGAGAATTTGGGGGGTGCTAAGCCATGGCTTGGATTCAAGAGGGGGGGGGACTCAGGTAGCTGGGGCTGACATTGCTGGGGGACCCCACAGGCAGAGCCTGTCACCAACTGGGGACCCAACAGGCAGAACCCACCCCCCTGTCACTGCTGGGTGACCCCCCAGACTCACCTTGGTGATGGGAATGTGGGCAGCTGCCTCTCGGATGTTGGTGTAGGGAGACTCCAGGACAACGGCATCAACCTGGACCCCTGAGGGCAAAACAGGGTGGGAGCACTGTGGGGGGCTGTCCCCCCGTCCCCAGACTGCTGCCACACTCCCCTCCCAGGCAGCAGCTGTGGGCCCAAGATATCCCCATCCCACTAAGGAGGACAGGGATGGCCATTTGTCCCCACGGCAGGGGCCAAGCTTGATGCTAAAGCAGAGAGTGACAGGGCTCCCCATCTCCTCTGTGGCCCCCAAAATCTGGCCAAGGCTGTGCCGAGCCCCAGGGGGACACCACGTGGGGACAACCCAACCCAGCCCTTACCTCGCTCCTCCTGCAGTTTCCTTGCTGCATTTGTGGCAATCCTGTGACAGGGGAGGTGACAGTGAGGGGGAGCAGCCATGACACCCTGGCAGGGTGCACAGCACCCTCAGAATTCCCCCTTCCTGCTTGGGTTTGGCTTTGCAGGTGCCTCCACCAAGGAGCTGCTCCAACCCTTTGGTCCATCCCCAGGTGCCTCCAGTTTGGCAGCAGCGTCACAGGGGGCAGGGTGGGCTCTAAGTCCCTCCATGCCCCCACCCTGCACCTACCCTGTCCCCAGGGAGTGTCCCCAGAAGAGGATGCTGCTGTTCCCACTCCGTGCTTTCGCCCAGTCGTAGAGTGCCAGGACATCCGTGGTGAAGCCGCTCTCCGTGGGGTGTCCAGTGGAGTCCCCGTAGCCTGCGGGGGACATGGTTCGGTGTCACCACCCTGGAGGGGACCAACCCCAAGAGGGGGTCACCCAGTGAGGGGGCAGGGGGATGACTCTACCTCTGTAGTCCAGAGCCAGGATGTGGAAGTCGGCAGCCCCCATCGTCTGTCAGAGCAGCAGGGTGTTATGACCGGGGGGGTGGGGGATGCACCCCAGGACCCCCAGCATGGCCAGTTCACTCTGCCCAGGGTCCCTCCCGGGTCCCTGGAGCCAGCAGGAGCCTTACTCCCAGCAGGTCCCAGTGTCCCCACAGGGCACCACTTACCTTCAGGAACTGGACGCGGTGACGCGCAGCCCTGATGGGGAGAATGAGGTTAGAGCTCGGGGGGACCCCAAGGGACCCTCCCCTCCAGCACCAGTGCAGGTGAGGGACCAGGGTGACCTTTTCTCAGGAGGGGGGAGCTGGATGCTCTGGGGTGGGTGAGTTTTTATCCCCTTTATCTTTCAGGGATTTTTTTTATGACTGACAGTTCAGAACCCACCACAGCAGCCCCGGCCCCGCAGCACTGCCGGCTGCTGCACCCATCCTGGTTCTCACCTGAGAGCAGCCACTGCACCCGTCCTCCCCTGGCCCTGGCCCTGCAGCAGCACCCACGGGCACTCACCTGGTGCCCCCATTGCCGTGCAGGTAGATGATCACGGGGTGAGCATCAGCAAGTGCCTCCTCGTACCAGCGCTGGTCCTGGCCCCGCGCCTCGGCCGCTCTGCTGCCCGGCACCGTGTGCCTGGGGGGCACAGCGGGGTCACCCCGGGGGGATTCCACCTGGCTGAGCCAGGACAGCGCTGTGCCCACCCAGGATGTCCCACTCACCAGATGCCAACGGTGACGCCCGGCTCGGTGGTGAGGTGCAGGCTGATGGTGTTGTTCACCAGCAGCTCCGGCCGCCGAAAGTCCGCGAAGAAGGGGAAGGCCACTGACGGAGAAATCACAGACATCACACCTCGTACCCCGTTGCTTTTACACCTTTATTCTTTTTTTTTCCAAATCAACACATTATAGCTTTTAAACTACTTAAGGCCACGCTCGGGTAGACGAGCTCAGCCCTCTGCCACGTCCTCCCATCCCGGATTCCCAGCCCCGCTGATGTTGTGCGTGCCCAGGCATGTTGTAACTTCGTGCAGTAAACAGGGTCGGCAGCACCACGTTATTAGAGCTTGCAAAACACAGGGAAAGGTCCCTCCGTGCCTCCTCTGCAAGCCCACGGCCCAGGGGGAGTCGGGTGGGTGCTGTCCCGGTGCCACCCAGGCAGCGGGTGCGGTCCCACCCATGTTTTGGGGGCTCCCCACCCACCCAGCTGAGGCCCTGTGAGGGTTCTCCCAGCTGGGACAGCCCCAGGGTACTCACGGAAGTTCAGGTAGACAAATTTGGTGAGCAGGCTGGGGAAGAGGCGAATGAGGAAGGGCACGGAGATGTAGATGAGGAGCATTCCCAGGAGGAGGGTCCCCAGGCAGGGGAGCCAGGATCGTCGGCCCCTGCAAGGGAGGCACCTTCTGAGCACATCCCCTCCCATCCCAAGGGATTTGGGGTGCAGCAGAGCAGGCTCCCCATTCCCAATCCCAGCCGTGATGGTTGGGTACAGCAGCTTTTCCCCACGAGGGTCTGAGGGTGCTGTTTGTGTCCCCCTGGGATTGGGAACTGGATCCCCACACCAGCATCGCGTTTGGCTTTTGGGGATGGAGCCGAGGTGTTGGAGCAGCCCTGCCGTGACACCGTGTGATAAAGCCACGATTCCATCCCCCACACCCTCCCACAGGACGCCGGGAGGCAGGAAAGGCAGCTTCCCACGGGATGCCGGCAGGCAGGAAGGGCAGGGACTGTGCCAGGGCTGGGAGCTGCAAACCAAACCGGCAATAAGGAGCAACTGATACTCTGTGGCAACACCCCAAGTCCTGGATGGTGAGACACAGTCACAAAAGTGTCCCCAAAACTGGCACTAAGAGCTTCTGCAATACTCCAGGGACGCAGAGGAAAGGTGGGAAAGAGCTTGGAGAGCCCATAGCTCACAGGGCGATGTCCCCAAGTGCCACCAGCACAGGGTGGGGGGTGTGTCCGCCTTGACAGCATCCTGCTCCAAAGGGGCTGGAGACACATCCAGCTGCCCTCTGCAGCAGGAAGACACAGCCCCAGCCTCCAAGAGGGAATGGAAAGCCAAGAGCTGTAGCTTTCCCGGCATCAACGTCCCTCGGGGGCTGATGGTGCCAGCTGATGGAGAAACCAGTCTGGGCACTGGGGGATTTAGGGCAGAGGTTTCTGATGGGTAGCCAGGCACAGCTCAGTCCCTGGGTCACCACCCCTCCTGCAGAAGAGCCTCTAGTCCATTCCCTGCCCCAGGGAGTGCTGCAAGATCCTGAGGAGAGGTTGCAAAAGGGGTGCCAGAGCAGGGTGGCACTGGTCCCCAGGGCACAGGGGGCTCTTTGAATCCCACTCATCCCCAAGGTCTTTGGTCTGAGCAGCAACAGGCCAGGAATGCCATGGAGAGGCTGCAGGGAATTGTCAGGTGCTGCTCTTGGTCTACACCTAATGTTCAAGTGCAGGGGAGAGCCCTCACACAGCCTTTGCACAACACCTGCTGCAGGTGAGCACTGACCTGGACCGGGGGGATGTGCCCACCCAGGGGCACCTCTGACAGCTGGCAGAGCAACCACGTGGGACAGTAAGGTGGCCTGGCACAGCATGGCACCGGGACGGGGTGGGACACGGCCACAGTGTAGGGCCATCGCAGGGTGACACAGGGACATGGCCACTGCACGGGGTCACGGTGGTGGCAGGGTGACACGGGGACACAGCCACGGTATAAGGTCACAGCTATGGCAGGGTGACAGGGGGACACGGCCACCGGGTGCGATCACCCCCATGACAGACAGGGCGGCACGGCCACGGCAGGAGGGGGTGGACACGGGGTCACGGCCCCAGCGAGGCGACAAGGCCACGGCGTGGGGACGCGGGAGCACGGCCCCAGCGCGGCCCCGGCCGAGCAGCACGGCCAGGGCACGGGGCCAGACCCGCGACACGGGGAACACCGCGGCGCACGTGGTCACGGGAGGCGCGACAGGGGACGCGGCCGAGGGACGGCGACAGCGGCTCCGGGGAGCGCAGCGGCGCGCCCAGGCCGGCGGGTACTCACCGCTGCTGCCGGGCCGCGCCGGCCCTGCCCTCCGCCCGGCCGCTGTCGCCGCTGTCGCCGTCCCTGTCGCCGCCGCGCCGCCGCATCGCTCCGCGCCCGCCGGCGACAGCGCCGCGACACCGCCGGCAGGCCCCGCCCACGGCGCGGGACACGCCCACTCCGCCGGGACACGCCCATACCAACAGGCCACGCCCACCCCGATGTACGGCCCCACCCGTCCCCTGACGGCAGGTCACGCCCCTTGACCCTAAGCCACGCCCCCCGCCACGCCCCCTTGAGCTCAGGGGGCGGGGCCAGCAACGCCCGATCCGGGGATGGGCGGGTCTAGCGAGGACCCCAAAATATCCGCAGTCCTCTGTCCCCCAGGGATGGGTGGGTCTAGGGGAGACCCCGGCGAGGGTCCAGTCCCCTGTCCCCTAGAGATGGGTGGGTCCAGGGGGGACTCCGGCGGGGTTACAGCCTCCTGTCCCCCATGGACAGGCAGGTCTAGCAGGGACTCCAGAAGATCCGCAGCCCCTTGTCCTCCAGGGACAGGCGGGTCTAGAGGGGACCCCGGTCCTGGCTGCAGCCCCCTGTCCTCCAGGGATTGATGGATCTAGGACGGACCCCGGCGGGGTTACAGCCCCCTGTCCCCCATGGCTGGGTGGGTCTAGGGGGGACCCCAGAAGATCTGCAGTCCCCTATCCCCCAGGGATTGATGGGTCTAGGGGGAAATCACAGAAGATCTGCAGCCCCTGGTCTCCCAGAAACGGGCAGGTCTGGGGGGGGGCCCGGTCTGGGTTACAGCCCGCTGTGCCCCAAGGATGGGTGAGTCTAGGGGGGACTCCATCAGAACTGCAGCCTCTTGTCCCCCAAGGACAGGCAGGTCTAGAGGGGACCCCGGTCCGAGCTGCAGCCCCCTGTCCTCTAGGGATTGATGGATCTAGGACGGACCCTGGTGGGGTTACAGCCCCCTGTACCCCAGGGATGGGGGGGTCTAGGGGGGACCCTGGTCCGGGCTGCAGCCCCCAGTCCCCCAGGGATTGATGAATCTAGGGGGAAATCACAGAAGATCTGCAGCCCCCAGGATCTAGGATGGACCCTGGCGGGGTTACTGTCCTCTGTCCCCGAGGGATGGGGGGGTTTAGGGCAGGACCCTATCAAGGCTGCAGCGCCCTGTCCCCCAGAAACGGGCAGGTCTAGGGGGGGTCCCAGTCTGGATTACAGCCTGCTGTCTCCCAAGGACAGGTGAGTCTAGGGGGGACTCCACCAGGGCTGCAGCCCCTTGTCTCCCACGGCTGGGTGGGTCTAGGGGGGGGACCCCAGAAGATCTGCAGCCCCCTCTCCCCCAGGGATGGGTGTGTCCAGGAGGGATCCCATCAAGGCTGCAGCCCCCGGTCCACCAGGGACAGGCAGGTCTTGGGGGGGACCCCAGAAGATCTGCAGCCCCCTATCCCCCAGGGCTGGGTGGGTCTAGGGGGGACCATGGCCAAGCTGCAGCCCCCTGACCCCAAGACAGGCCAGGGAGAGCAAGGTGACACACCGGGAAAATCAGCCTTGCCACTGGCAAGCAGTGCACAGGGAAAGCTTCCAGGTTAAAAAGAAATTAAGAAAAAGGGTTTAAACCCAAAGCTGGTGTCCCTTGTCTTGGGCAGGAAGGGTGGAAACCTGCTGCAGGTTGTGCTTTCAGCTGAGCCTCTCAGCAGCTCTGTCAGGATGAGTCAGCTGGAACTTTTCAGGCTGAAACTCCCCACCAGGAAAGAAATATCCCCATTTCACTGGTATTCCCCATAAAACTCTGCCAGGTGCAGGAGGATGTGCTGCCTGGAAGGCACCCACGGCTGGGCCATCACCTGCAGCACCACACCTGGCAATGGGGCCCACAGCAGAGAGGGCTCCCTTAAATATAATCCAAGGAGGAATGGGATCAAACCCTTTCCCAGAGAAGCAGCCACCCATGCTGGCATTTTGAGCTGCTCTTGTTCCACCTGCCCTCCAAAGCAAGGCTTGTGCTGGTTTTCCTGAGTTAGAGTCATGGAATCCCAGAATGTTTTGGTTGGAAGGGACATTAAAGCTCATCTTGTTCCACCCCCTGCCGTGGGCAGGGACAGGTCCCACCAGACCAGGTTGTTCCAAGCCCCATCCAACCTGTCCTTGAACACTTCCAGGAGTGCCACAGCTTCTCTGGACAACCTGTGCCAGAGCCTCACCACCCTCTCAGGGAAGAGCTTCTTCCCAATATCTGATCTAAGCCTCCCTCACCAGCCCTGAATGCAAATCCAAAGACAAACAGGTCTGGTCAAACCGGGGCTGTGGGCAGGCAGGTGCATGTTCCCCATCAGCAGGTGTTGTAATAAGGTGGCACAAGCCAGGCCCAAGCTGCTCTTCCCGTGCCACAGGGGCAGGAGAACGTGAGAAATGACCAACAGATCCAGCTGGATTCACACACAAGAGCTTTTTCCTTCCACTCCCAGTTTTTTCCCCGTTCCCAGTGGGCGCTGGGGCTGCAGCTGGGGCACGTGGCAGTGGTTTGTCATGGAGATGATGGGAGAAATGGTCCCTACGGGGATGGGCAAGGTGCCTGAGGGATCTGGAGCTCCTGAGGGCTGGAAGGGATTGGCACGGAGTCAGTGCAGAGTGCACACCAGGATGGAGCAACCACCCAAATACTTCTTGTCATAAGGAGCCAGCACAGCAAGCGTGGCACACATGAGGGTTTCCTGGGCCGGAAGGAAAATCCTACAGTGGAAGGGTGTGCAGGCTCAGGCCCGAGCGGCCGTGCTGGGAAATGCGATTGTGCAGTGGGAGCCGAACGTGTGATGGCAGCAATGAGCCGCAGCCGCGGAGGCAGGACAACACTGCGGCTTAGCAGGGCTCGCCTTTGTTTTGTGCAAAAAATAGCAAAGTTTAGGCTTAGGTCATTGCAAACTTCTCCCTGCACCAGCTGGGAGATGGGGAGGTTCCCTGCAGCTGTTTTTTTTCCTGTGGAGTCTTTTCTTTTTTCCCTTCGTTTATGCTTCGCTGATGGTTCCGCGGCTTTTTTTTTTTTTTTTTTTTTTTGGTGCTGATTTTTTGGCTACTTTCTGGCCCTGCTTCCCCGGGAGGCCGAGATGAGGGGTGTCTCTCTCCCAGCGGGAGCGGACTCCAGGAATGCAGGAGCAGCTCTCAGCTCCCTGTGCCCGCAGCCGGACCTTCCCTCGCCTCAGAACAAAGCGCCCCATTGTGCAGGGGAAAATGGGAAGGAAAGCGTGACGGAGCAGCCCGAGCCGTGCCGGGAGGGTGTTCCTGCAGGGACGGGGCGCCCACGGCCTCGCACAGGGGTCACCCACTGCCGGCGCAGGCGCCCGAAGATGCTGACCCTGATTTTGGGTGGCTCTGTGCCAACCCCGAGCCTGGCCGTGGATCCATCCCAGCCGTTGGAGTCCAGCAGTCCTGGATTTTTTCCACGTGCCCCGTTTTTTTTGTGGCGTGTCACACGTGACACATGTGGGTGAGCGGAGGTTTCCTCCCTGCAAATGCCATCCTCAAACGCAGCTGCTTCCTTGGAAGGGGGCTCCAAAAATAGGCTGGCGGGCTCCGTGTCTGGCACAGCTCCGTGGCTCCCTAGAAGCACGCTTCCCTCCTCTGGGAAAACGAGGGAAAAATAAAATCAGGATGCCTCTGCTGACAGCCGGTCCTAAAAATGAGTCGGGAATTCGCGCCGTGGTGATACAGCCCCGCGCTCCTGAGCCGGGATTCCGCACATCCATGTGGGATGGGGACACTGAGCATCCCCACCTCCCACCCATGTGTGGGCAGTTGCTTTGTTGGGTGACAGGGGAGACTTTTTCGGGGCTGTCGCTTGGATTAGCGAGGCACCGGCGAGGAGGAGGGTGAGGGGAATAAAGGTCCTGGCACTCGCCGGGCTCGCAACAAAACAAAGCACCAGATGGTTCCAACTTCGGCATAATACACGGTGGAAAAGTGTTTGAAGCAGGGATGGAAAAGCAAATGTGGAAAGAGAGGGAGAAAGGAAAGAAAGGAAAAACCCCTCAGCAAGTGTCAGGGCAGAAGAAAGCGCCGGAGAAAAATGGCAAATGTTAAAAACCGAGACAAAAAGCCCTCGGGCGACACAAAGCCGGGGCTGTTGACATCTGTCCGGCAAAGCCCCTTCCCTTTGGAGTCACCTTTACTCGCCTCTGTCACCGCAGGGACACGGCCACGGCCCTGGACAGGGCTTTGCTGGGTGCTGGGGCACATGGGGCTCTGCCATGTCCCACGGTGTCCCTGTGCTGGCCCTGGGGCAGCAGCAGTGACGTCCCCAGTGACGTGCAGCAGAGCTGGCCCTAAATATTTTATTACACTGTTACCTCACACGTGGTGTCCCCTGTGCCCTTGTCACAGCCGGTGGGGCCGCTCGCCAAACCCACCCGTGGCTCTGCTGCAGGATCTCGTGGGGTTTTAAGCCCGGATTCCGACGGGAGCAAGGCTTATGCAACCCCCTGTGTGAGGCTTTTGTGTTCCCCTCGCTCCTCCCCCCCCCCCCAAATACCTTGAACCTTCAGGCCGGAGTCGCCCCAAAAAAGGGGAAGAAGGCTTAAAACTTCTCTTGCCCCTGGCATTTTCAAAAAAAAAAAAGCAGCGAAATCAGCTCATGCAATTGCTCGAGAGCGGATTGCAGTGTGGGTGTAACCCCTCATGAGCCATCAGAGAATCCACAAGCCACAAGCCCCGGGGACTGCCGGCTCCCTGCGGCTCAGCTGGCGCTGAGCAGGAGCGTGGGCGGCCGATGGCTCCAGCTTCCAACCGGGACTGCCGAGTTTTAAATAAGGGTTGGAGTTTTTGCTGGTGCCTGTGGGTCGTGTGTCAGCGCCCCGGGCCCCCCCCCGCGGGACGGCTCGTGGGGCAGAGGGTGGTCCCTGGATTTGTGACCCCCCCAAAGTGAGTGGGAGGCACAGGCAGGAAGGAACGTGTGCGGGGCTCCCACGGGTGCTGGGGTGATGGCAGGGCTGGGTGCCAGGATGCTGGGGGTTTTTTGGGACGGTGTGGAGCTGCGGGGCCACGTCCCCAGGGATGCAGGACAGAGCGGAGCCGGGGTGATGCCACCCTGGGGTGTGGGATGATGGGGACTGAGGTGATGCCACCCTGGGTGTGGGA